>NC_071671.1:3362500-3962500 GCF_028554725.1 Zeugodacus cucurbitae
ATCAGACTCATTCACTGTTAATCGATCCGTAATATATATGAAAAGGGATCTTAGTACGAGCTTTAAGCAGAGCTGCGAAAGCAACGGTTGACCAGTACTATTTTTCTAATAAAGAAGAAGAAACAGACCACGAATCCAATCCAACCATTTTCTAATATTTAAGAAAAACTAAAAGATTCTTCTTAGTAAATTCAGTTTGAAAAGCTTAGATTAGACGATCCGGAAAACGCATGTCACTAAATCTATACAACAATTCTCTTTCACTACTGCCTGCCTCGTCTCTAGCCGCGCCGCTTACGTACGCATGCACACCAGTTTTAATCATAGCAACAACAAGTTGTTTGATCAGTCAAAGCCACCGATGGAGCCGTACTACGCGTCGCCGGTATTTCTTGGCGGCGACGGTATTATTATCAGCAAACGGCCAATCGACGACAACCGAACTCACTGGCTAATCGATTTGAACGTGAATGTGTCAGTCAGTTAGTCAGTCACATACAGCATAGCGATCGGTCGGTTGGTCGCTCCAACGGTCGATTAGTCGGAGAGTCAGTCGTTCAGTCTCCAAGTCGTTCGTTCAGCCGCTCTCACTCTGAAGTCAATTGGATGGACTAGTCGGTGTGACATACGCACGTGTCGCTCCGCCACATATCGTATATGGTTAGAAGTGTGTTTTCGTTATATTTTATTTGCTTTCCATAAACGAGTTGTTGTTGTTGCAATTGTTGTTTGGAGCGTCAAGTATACGCTTGCTTAACACTTGTTTTACAACAAATATACGGACGTGTGGAAAAATGAAAAAGAAAACAGATACGAGTGACAATCGATCGTTGGTAATCGGTCAGCTGTTGCAAGAGAAACGGTAGCTTACGGCCGTAGTTGTTAGTGTTGTTGTTGGTTACACAATAATGAAAATCACATTGGCTTTTATGCTAATTTTTTATGCACATACATACGAGTATGTAAATAATCGCGTAGATAATTGTGGGAATTTCGTTGCGGCACTTGAACGCTTTATTGTTTACATACAAACACAAGCACACATAAATAAGTGTTTTCAACACTTCAATTTAAAATTATTACAAACACTTTTTATTGAGGCGATCTTTTCTGCACTTTTTTGCCATTTTAATGCTAATACATGTTGTTGTTTTTATTTTTGTTGTGTGCAAACACCGTTATATAAATAATGGAGCTCTATGATTCTAACTCATTTATCGCTTGGACGCTCACAGCTCCTACACTGCACTGAGCACACGCATTCTCCAAGCCAATTCGTGCAAGCACCTGCACTGCACTGTTTGCTTGTCACCTTGCCACCTTGCTGCAATTTCATATGCGCACTCACGCATTCTCACGCACTAACATACACAAACAAACATTTTTCAAAGCTTTGGCCTCGCCGTAGTTCATTGCATTTCCGTTCGCCGTCGTACAGCTCGTTGCGTTTCAAGTAGCTCTTACTCTACCGCGCGCACACACACACTCGCTCTCCTGCGCTCTCTCTGTCTCCCTCACATCCTCCCCTCACTTACACACATTACGCACCTTTGCGCTGCAACGCACTGTTCTTGGCACACACGTCGTCACTTCAACGTTCATCATTCACTTCCGTTGCGTCGCGGCCATTAGTTAGTTGCAAGCTTACTTAAATCGTAATAAATATTTAAAATATCGTTCTTTTTTACGGTAAGCACCAAATATGCACTACGTCTACAGTAGCTTTCCGCGCTCCGTATGTGTTTGCGTGACCGTTCGCGTGCGTGGCGGGCCCAACCAACAACCGTTTGGAGTAACACAAAAAGCGAACGCTCATTGAAGACTAAACTTTTGTAGTCGCTGGTACGCCGAACAACGCGATTCGTGCGCCACCAGTTGTTGAATTCTCTAATCTTACGACTACTGTCGTTTTGTTTTTGGCGGCATTGCCGTCGTTATTGCGTTCGTTCACTGGGCTCGTGTGATATTTTTGCACGATGTTGTTGTTGTAGTGGTGTTCGTACGCTACGCTAGCATATACTTTCGATCGTTTGCTGTGCACATACCAATCGTATTCGCGGTTCTACGCCGCGGTCGGTGGAGTCACCGCGCGTCGTTTGGGGTCGCGTTTAAGTTAGCGGCGCTGTGATGTTTGACGCGCTCAAACGCGGTTAGATGTTATATGCTGGTAGTTAATAATGATCTTGTGTTGCCAGATTGAAGAAGTGAATGTTATTTCTGAAAACCCAATGAACGAAAAATGTTGAACTATGTTTGAAATAAGACTCTTTAAGATCTGTGTGAGATCTAACGCATAAATATTTATCTTACGGAGACTAGACTAGATTAACAGTGGTTTCACTCTCTACTAATATTGTCTACAAAATAAAGACTCATCTTTACACGTAAAGCTTTTAATTTTCCGAATATCCAAGCTTTCACATTCCCCAAAGTACTATCCCCAACTACTGGCAACATCTCCAAAGCAATAAACACAAATGTGAATCAAACAAAAAAGCGCCAAAACACCAAGCCACACTTCGCAGTTAGCGCTCAGCTAGCGACAACGCTAACTTCGCGCCGCCAACGAATGCATGGTCGTACGCGTTCGTTTAGCTCCACATGCATGTCGTGTGAGTGCGTTGTACTCGTATAACAAGAATCGGCAGAAAAAAAGAAACTTACGAACGCGCGTACGAACACTTTTACTAACAAGCTCGTCAAAGCGTGGAAGGCACGAATCGCTTGCGAGGCGTTGGCGATGTTGGAGAACGTTGAGCGAACCGGCTACGAGCACGAATTGTTGATTGCGATTGCAGCAGAGCAAATACAAATACAAATACAACAATAAGCATAATAATAACAAAAGCAACAACATGTAAACAAAACAAATGCTGATAAATATGCAATCAAAGCGGTTTCTTACTTTTCTTGCTTTCTTTCTTTTTTTCGAGTTTTTGTTAGATTTTTTTAGTTTTTTTTTTCAGTGGTTGTTCTGCGTGTTTCTATATAAATATGAGTTTATATGATTTTATGTAGAAATATTATTTTGATTATATGTACCTACTACATATGTACAAATTAATTGGAATTAGTTTCTGCTGCATTCGTCACACTTTTGTAGCCTAATCTTCACAAATACACAAATGAGTTGGATTGGAAGTGGGAAAATACCAAACTTATTCATCCAAGAAGGCTACCCGAACTAGAACTACTATCAAGTAAATGGTTATTTTACCAGATTGTACCAGTTATAGAAGTCAGTGTGGCCTCAATTCAATGTCAAATTGAGTTTAGAAAACCTTAGACTCTTTTAAGGCTGAATCTCACTAAAAACCCCTTGATAAAATGTGTAGTTTGGATCAAATACATTAAAACCCACCCACAAATATCTGTTGTGACTCTACTAAATTGTAAACCAAATAGTAGAATCCTCAGAAATTTGGTCGGGTGTAATTTCCCAACTTCAAATAAGTGAATCATACGTCTTTGAGTAGCTTTTACCGTACAGCTGTGGGTTAAGAACTATCCAAACAGATACGACTTGTAAGAATGACCCCCACTATTGGTTTAACATATACACTTCCTTATCGTAGTCCTCCTTATCGCAAACATCTATACATCTGATACCATCTAACGACATAAAAAGTTGAGCAGTTGAGGAAGACCTTCCGTTTACAGTCATTCAAGCGGTTCTAAGCGACAAGTTACACACAAAGCTCATCTAAACCGTGAGTGACTATGATTTTTGCTTGCAGATAGCCTTAACGCTTCTACTATATACACACACACACACCCAGAGAGAAGCATTCCATTTGTCAAACTATTACCACATCAAATTAGCATTTTTAACTTTTTTCTCTCGACTCTTTTTTGTAATTTCATTTTTTTTCTAGCTTTATTTGTATTGCTTCTCACTTTTCGCGTTCAACCCACTCTCGAAACCTTGCCTGCCCGCCAAAGTTATATTATTTCAACTTTTCATATGTGTGTTAGCCCACTCGCGCCGCGCTCTTTCAAATTTATCGTGTCTCTTCGTACTCCCACCACCGCTCTTCGTTTGCATTGGCAGTCGTCTTGCCGTACTCACTAATGTAATAACTGTGGGCAACACGTGCTTTTATTACAAAATACTGTCGTAAGATGCGTCTTCCCCAACAGCAACAGCAACAACAACACGCACACCAACACACGACCAAAACAAATACAGGTAAATATTACGTATACGTCTCGTTGCTCAACGCAATCGCGTCGTCGTGCTTCGCTCTGATGCAACTGATTCTTGTGTATTTATTGTCACTGCTATTGTTGGCGTTGTTGTTATCATCATAGTATGTAATACATATTTACATATCGCGCTCGCCTGCCGCTCAGTTGTTAATACAATAATATTGTTTTTGTTTTTTCTTTTTCAATATTCTCTAAGAGGGAAGTCAGAAATAGAAGGGCATTGCCATTTGCGTGCTATTTTTAAACGCCAACACACAGCGTTCGGCATAATGACGCGCTCTCTTTGCCAAAGTCGCGTGCACTCTTCGTGTTTGCTTGCTGCTCAGACGCTCAACTGAGTTGGCTGGAGGCAAACTTTGTTTGAATGCATGCTTGGCATGATTTTGTTTTTGCAAAACAGCAACAAACACACATATGAATATCTAAAATTATGCTTTGATTTTTGTATGCATGCTTGCTTTTGTTTTTATCTTCTTTGTTTTTTTTTTTTATTTTCTTTGCTTTTGCTTTTGTTTTTTACTTTTAATTTTTGCTTTATTTCTTTGCTTTTCCTTGCATTTGCTTCTGCCTTTATTGTGTTGTGTTTGTCATGCTTTTATTTTGCTAGTTTATGTTTACATTTTGCTTTGTGTGTGAGTTTCTTCGGCGATTTGTGTTTTCTTTATACGCAAATACTACTTGTTTATTGTTGTAGTTGTTATCCATATGGATTTAGTACTCGCTCGTGTATGTGTGTGCACATTGCATTGGCAAAAAGCAGCTGTGCAAGTTTTAGACTTTTTTTTTTTTATTTTTGTTTCTTCTGTTTTGTTTTGTTTTGATGTGTTGTTTCTTTATCACTTTGCCAACATTCTCAAGACAAGCTTTTGTACGTGTTTTTTTGTTTTCTTATTAATTTTTTTTATTACTTTACTTATTTACCTCATTTCCTTAGTTTTAGCATGGTAATATCTAGTGTATTAGTAATTCTGCAAACTGTTTAAGTGTTGCGAAAAATATGTTTCTTAAAGATTTGCGGTTTGTATTGTTATAATTTATGTTTCTTATACCAACAAGCATCCTCAATTGTGCTTGGAACATATATAATTAGTAAAAATTTCTTTATACAGGGAATAATTTGTATTGCTCCCAGTTTTTTCTTGCGTGATAAAAAAAATTAAAAACAAAACTGTATTATTCTCTTGGCAACATGCTGCGAGAGTATACAAATTTGAAAAAAAATTCAGATTGACTTTAGCAGCATGTCAGTTGTGGTTTCGTTCGATAATATATTTCCATCTAGACGGCAACTTCATAATACCCCCCTCGTAGAAGCCCCCTTCTTATTTGCGAAGAAGTCGGACAGCTACTTTTCACAAGCCTCTTTTGAATTCAACATTACACCACCAAGGGCGTTCGCCGTGGACAGGAACAGGTGGTAATCACTTGGCGCTTTGTCCGGGTTATATGGTGGATGCGATAAAACCTCCCATCCGAGCTCCCGTAGCTTCTGACGAGTCATCAACGAAGCGTGTGTGGTCTGGCGTTGTCCTGTTGACCAATTCTGGACGCTTCTGCTCGATCGCCTGCTTCAAGCGGTCCAGTTGTTCGCAGTAGATGGTAGAATTAAGCGTCTGGCCATATGGGAGCAGCTCATAGTGGATGATTCCCTTCCAATCCCACCAAACACACAGCAAAATCTTCCTGGACGTCAATCCCGGTTTGGCCACTGTTTGGGACGATTCACCAGCCTTCGACCATGACCGTTTTCGCTTGATATTGTCGTATGTGTTCCATTTTTCGTCGCCAGTCACCATTCGCTTCAAAAATGGGTCGAGTTCGTTCCGCTTCAGCAGCATATCGCAGACGTTGATTCGGTCCAGAAGGTTTTTTTTTTGCGTCTAATTATACGGCACCTAAACATCAAGCTTTTTTGTGTATCCAGTTTTCTGCAGATGCTTTAAAATGGCTTGGTGACTAACTCCCATCTCCTGGGCGATGTCACGAGATGCCACATGCCGGTCTAACTCGATGTTTTCCATGATTTTATCGGTATTTGTCGTCACAGGTCTTCCGGCGGCTGGCTTATCCATGGTGTCGTTTTCACCTGCTCTGAATCATCGAAACCATACCATTCCTCCGGAGTTCGAGGTGATAGAGTCCCCCAAAACACCATTAATCTCACGGAACATTTCTCTAGCGGATTTGCCTTTAATGAAGGAAAACTTATAAAAGCGCGCATTTCGGCGTTAGTGAACTCCATGTTTACATGTCTTTAGCTGTTGAACGCAATATCCAAACTAATCATGCATAGCGTCGTTTTTTAGGTTATATCAAGACCTTTCAAAGATGTATAGTATTGCCAGATACGAGCTCTGTAGCGCTTTATACATAGCCGCGAAATTCAAAAGACAAAAAGGCGGAAGGGGGATATTTGCCATTCTAATATTAGAAATTTTGATTTGAAATTTTTGTAGTTTTGAACCGTTTTTTTTAAATTTCGATTATTTATTTTTATGAAAACAGTTTACAGTTAACAGTTATAACAAACAGAAACCAGTTATAATAAATAAATTTTATATGTCAGAAAAATAGTTTATATTTCTATATTAGTTTGATATGTTTAGCTATAATAAATATATAAAAATATATATGTATATATAATTATATAAATTAACGTATATAAACAATACATACAAATACAAATATATTCCCGGCCATATCAGAAGTTCATATACCTGTAATACATGCTATTCCTCTTCCTATTTCCTTCCTCTACATTCTTTTAGATTTTTTTCTTCCACTTTATAAAGTCACATATTTCCACACTTGCCCTTTGCATGGCATTCTTTGACTGTCTACATTACTCTTATTCACTTGCAGTCTGTATTACACTTCCAACCTTTATTGTTTTCCATTTGCTGTCCTCAAATACATGCAGATACACTTACACACATACACATTTATGCCTTTATTTGTTCTAATAGTCTTTTCAGCCTTTTTGCTTCAGCCCCTATGCCTCATCTCAGCTGTTTACCGCTGCTTAAGTTCCGCTGTCCACACACACTAATTTTGTTGTATTTTGTTATTACAGTTCCTTTGCGACAGGTTGTTTGCTGCCGTGTTGTTGTTGCAAACACACAAAGTAAAGCTACCAACTCGCCAACAAGCATTTCACTGTCATTGCCTTACTTATTGGTATTCTCGCTTATTTGTCGCAGATGAGCTTTGTATTTACTAGTGTTTTTACTTCCTACCTATATTAAACGTGTTGTTATTGCTGTTTTTGCTTTTGTTTTATTTGAACTTACAAGCATGAAAGTGCAACGACATAAAGTTGACTGCATGCCACAAGTATTCTCAGCTCAGCATACAGCATACACAGCGAGAATATGCATGCAGCATGATGTAGCGAGTCGCACAAAAGTCACAATAACAATAACAAAAACAAATGCTGCTTATTTTGTTAGTAGTAAGTAACACGCGAACTTTTATGTATACCAGCAAAGCAAAGTTTTCAACGCTTCAGGTCAGTAATTTATGGGCTTACACGGCATACATACATATATATTTATGTTTGTGTGTTTCTATGTATTTATGTATAAATGTATGCTGCAGCTACTAACTAATGCATATAGTGACTGCAGCGAATTCTAAACTCACTCGCTTAAAAACTCTCGATTTTTTCACACTTGTGCTTTACAGTTTTTTGGTTATAATTTTCCTTTCGTTAAGTATAATAGTAATAGCAAATGTTGCTGATTAATTAATTATCACATAGCAACACTAATTTACACAGTTCATTGGCAATTCACCGCAAACTTCCAAACTTTTAGCTTAAGCAACTCACATAATCATTAGCTAAAAACTAAACTAAACACCATTACACTTGCTGAATGCCACCACAGTTCAAAATTTTCAAAAAAACACTTCTTACAACAACAATAAAATGCACCACAAAATTCTTACACATTACCTTGTTGTTCGCCGCACTCTCCCCGGCACATGCACAAACTTTTCTCTTCTGGCCGCACTCGCTGTTCGCCAGTTCCAATTCACTTGCACTTCATCTTCATTTCGCTTTCACGCACACACAACACCATTTTGCGAGGCTTCAATTTCACTTTTGCCATAAACTTGCTGTTTACCGTTGTATGCACCGTTTAATTAAACAATTTTGTCAAAAATTTTAACTTTATTCAACAAATTTATCCGTACAAATTCGCACAAAAAACTCTGTTCAATGCTTACTCGCCTGTTTGCTTGCCAATTCAATGCAATTCGACTCCTAACCACACGAAACGAGACGACGAACTGACCCAGCCAACCGCGCTTATGCTAAAGTTACTACGCTTTGAAAGCGGCGCTGCCATTGCACCCTCCGCTGCCGACAATCGCCGCTGTCGCTGTGTAGTCGTTGCATTCGTTGACATTTGATGTTGGACTCAAGAGCGCTTTTTGTTGGCGTGAGCGCTGCTGCCTTTTGATTGTAGTTGTTTGCATTTGACTTTTACCTTCTTCCAGTGTGTAGCTCTGTTGTTGTTATTATCGCTCTCAGCGTTTACTTGTTGTTTAGCATGCCTCAATGTGTTTTCAGTTGCTTTTGCTTTTCTTAACTTTGTTTTTAGTCATTTGTTTTGATGAGCGTAGCATTTATACTCTTCTTTATTCTCTTGTTTACTTTGCGCTTCATCACTACTACTAATAATGGGCCTTTGAGTAAGTTTAATGCTAAGTGGAAATAGCAATGTTGACAAATCGTGTGGGCTTCCGCGCGTTCTACAGCGACATCTGTATGTGAGCTTGCAGCTTAAATTATGTTTTTGCTGAGCTCTCTGTGTTTTTGTAAATTATTTGTCATAAAAAAGTTTAAAGTTGTTGGTTGTGAATCCTAATTTTGATATTACATTTAGTGTTACTTTAATTTAACTAAAAGTAAAATGACGTTGGCGGCTATATTGGCTTAGGAAAAAGATATTAAAACGGTGTATCATCCCGAGATGGATTCTTACTACTCTTCGTGTGCAGGTGAAGGCACAGCAAGCAGCCTGGACCAAAGGAGCATTGCTGAAACTTCCGTAAGGTAGGCTCGATTCTATTGAAAGCTGCTGGTCGTAGAATTAGAGATCGGAATAGCAAGGATCATGCATGAATAGAGCACTATTTGATTGCACTGTGGTTGCTGGTGTATAAAAGATGTACCAAATAGTTCTTGGACGTATTCCTAAGAGGAGAAATTTTAGCCGGCCATGATTCCTGCTCAGTTCAGGTAGCTTAAGTCCAATTGTTGGCAGAATGCGATGCATTTACGGAAGTTTTTAAGACAGTGGTCTCGCTGAGAGCTAAGTAGAAGAAGCTAGGCAACATTCCAGACAGTCTTAAAGTCCATTAGACCCTATCACGATCAGCAGTGTTAAATAAAACTTCTGCGAAGCTCAAAAACCAGTGTAGCTAATAATTTAATGTGCCTTCCTTGCCAGAGGTTCATATACAGTCTTGTATAGCCAGGCGTTTAAATTAGTGAATCTGAGATATATCAACAGATAAATTATGTACACATACAGTTGAACTTCCCTAACTCGAATCACCAAAATCCACAAAAAAAACTTCGACTTCGAGAGACTTCCGAGTGAAGAAAGGTAATTTTTATGAAATTTTACCTCTATTGCCCATTCAAGAGTTCGAGTTATGGAAGTTTAACAGTATTTTGTTGCTTAAGCTTTGTGTTTCGAAAAAATATATTATTATTGTGATGAAAAATCATTATATTTTCTAACAAGATATAGTTTATTTTGATTTTCTATTAAAAATAGTTTATTTAAATCTATGACAAGTAATTTACAGTGGAATAGATGTTCGTAAAATAGCTTCGAATACTAAAATACTGTCGCAAAAATATTTATAATCGTTAATTTATAGTCTATAACTAAGTTCTAATTAAAAGTTAATGTTATGAAGTCAACAAAGCCTTATGCTACGCTTACAAGCTAATAAAGCACTTTAAACTTGTCAATTCTTAACGCTTCTCAATATACAATTATGGTTATAATAATAAAATAATAAAATTTTTAAAATAATTAAAATAAAATAATAATAAAAATAAAAAGAATAAAAATAAAAAATAATAAAAATGAAAAAATAATAAAAATAAAAAAAATAATAAAATTAATAATAGTTAATATTTATAATAATAATAATAAATACATTTTAGCAAAGTTTTAGCAGTGTAAATGCATGCCTGTAACTACGTCCACACGGCGGTAGGAATGAGTCCCTCTTTGCTGGTGCCAGGCGGTGTCAACACCTCTTTGTTGAGGAAGTCCAATGGTAGGTTGACTAGGAAACCCTACACAAACGTTTAAATAAATAATAATAAATATATATTTGATAAATAAAGACTTAAGATCACGCACCTGTATATTTGCCACACGCTTCATTGCCATTTCCGGATCGGACTTAGATAGTGGCGGTTCTTCCTGATATTTCCTCAGGTCCGCATATGATTTCACCTTATCAGTGGGCAAACATTTGAATACCTCCTCGTATAGCTCAGTATTACGTGTTGCAGTGCGTCGCCACATGCCATTCCAAAACTGATCAATCACCGGATCCGTCACATCGATTGGCATGCGATCCGCATCTGGATCCAGTAAACCTAAATGCTCCTTAAATAGAAATTTGCGCAGTCTGCCAGCGAATACGCCGCTTGGGTACTTTTTGCCATTCATGCGTCCATCTTCAAACTCTTCATCGGTAATGATAGCAGCAATTTCAGAATCTCGTTTGCCAATCATTGAACGATCGTTGATATTTGCCGAGCCGCATATTACAACACGATCGTCGGCGATCAGCAACTTGGAGTGAACATAAATAAGTTCGGTGATTGGCATGTTATTGAGTTGTGAGTTTGTGCGTAGACTGTGGAAGGAGATGTATTCACCGGGATCTTTTATGCCGACCTCCAGCAGGCGTGTGAGTATTGCTGAACGACCGCTATGGAGAAAGAGTTTGAGTATAAGGTAGTTGAGGAAAGGAAAGTAGCATTTTATTACCGTGATATCGATGCGTAATTCCAATGCGTGATTGCGCGCACCGCATTGCCAGTGCTGCCACCCACATCACCCTCAAAGCCAGGCAGTAGTGGTATGATCACATATACACGGAAGGTCTTGCGCTCTCTGTATGAAATAGAAAAGTTAGGCTACTTGGTTACAGCATTAACCGTCACTCATACTCACTTATGCGCGCGCACGATCCGCTTGAAGAGCGTCTCACCAATCTGATTGCGCACATTGCCATACGCGCCGGTCGCGCCCAACTGCATGGTGATGAAGAATTGATTCTCGATGTAGATAAAGTGCTGCGCCTTCGTTATGGTTTGTATGTAAGCGTCATGTATGCTTTGTTCAACCAAATCCTGCTCGATGAAACCGCAGCTCCATGAAGATGCGCTGCGCAACAGCTGACATGTAACACGATTCTGCCGCTTCAGCACGATATTTGGATTCAACTTGATGTTGTGGTAACTCTTTGGCATTAAATATGGGAAGTTGGCGTTATCGCGCATCTTTTCCAGCTTCACTGCATTCCAGCGTTGTATGAAATGACGCGCCACATCGCGCGCTGCTGGACCCACTAAACACACGCCCACGTCATGCCAAGGCATACGTGGTGTTGAGGAGCGATCGATGATATCGACGAGTGGCGCATCTAAGTTCATCCAGTCTTTGAGTATGAAATTGGAGTAATCCTTACCGAACCAATACTTGGCTTGACCATAGTAATCGTTCAGTATTTGCGTTTGGAATGGTGTGGGATCTTCTAGACCGCCGAGGCGCCCCGTTTCCACTTCATCAATAGTGAACACCAGCTGTTTGGGGTCTTTTAACACATCCGGCGACTTGTCACCCGCACCGCGTTCATGTTCGTTCATTGTAAGCCGGTTCACCAAATCCTTGCCCTTACGCATCGCATTTGTAGTGATTTTCTCCAAAACATTCTTACGCTCCATCTCGGGTGTGTTTAATTTCATGCCCTCAATGGCGATTGGTTCGCCAGTGCTGGATGAAAGCAATTCAGGTATCACAAGTTTATCACCTGGCGACAATGTGCGCAGCTCAACCTCTTCAAATTGGTGTTCTTCAATATTTGCGCTCAATTGTTCTCTCTTCTGTAGGTCGATATTTACATTGGCACCCTTGCGTGAGGACTTCTGCGAACCAAAGGCTGAGTCTGCATCGTCTTTCGTAAAGAAACCGCCCAGACGTCGTGTGCTACCCGAAGCAGAAGCAGTGGATATGCTGCCAAGGTCAGTTAGACGATGTCGATGGTCATCCCAACGGCCATAGCAAAGATCCAGACCACCGATGTAGGCGTAGGTCTGATCGACCACAACTATCTTTTCATGATGAGCCCAAAAGAACACGCCAGCGCGCGCATGATCTGGATGTCGGAGAACCTGAGTGTATAAAATGATACGAATATGAGTAACAATCTCCGGAAAATATGAATATTAGAAACATACTCTTATATTCTCATGTGAAAGCCTCTGTTTGCTGTAGTAACTGTTAATGCCCAAAGCCATTTCGACCTCTTTGTAGAGTAGCACGAATACTTTAATGCCCTGTGACTGCAATGGGAGAGAGAGATAAACATTTTATTTACAAGACTCAGATTTTATCACGCCAGTTTACTCACCGCTTTGCGATGTAGTATCTTATCCAAACGCCAATAATCACCATCCACGGCGGGCCGCTTCATATAAATCTCTGGACTCAGCCACCAATCAGCAATGTAGATCTCCTCTTTAGCCTCCTCAAGCGCATCCGCTATGGCGCCCATATAAGCCGAACCGTCGACATGCCAACTTGCTTGAATACCCGAACGCACAGGCGCGTAAGACATGTGCGGATTGGGATAGGTAAAGTCGCGGGCATAGCTATTTGCAGTCTTCTTAAGGTATTGCATCCACTCTTTGCACTTTCGACGCGTCCAGCACTTGAGTATAATGTGACGACTATTGGTGAGCACCTGCAGCCCCTTACGCATGCCCGTCTGATAGATGCCAGTGGAGACGTCGAAGCCCTGATCGAATAATATCACAGATCTAAAGAAGCGGAAAAAAATGGTAAAGATTAAAAATGATGTATGAAAGCTGCTCTCGAAATTTTACCTAATCACACCATCGTTGGGACGTATGTAGCCGAAGCAAGTCTCCTTGACGAAAAACCAACGATTACGCCATTTGCCATAAAGCACGTCCGAGCAGAAGAAACTGCAGCGCACACAGCACTTCTGCTGAAAACAACCAAAGAAATTGCAACCCGCCTGACCGGGACGCGTGGAGCCGGTACGCTTAAGTATAGCGCCCTCCTTACCCTTAATGCCGAGGTCGGACACAAACGAGACATTTGAGACTTCGACGAAGGTCAACTGTGGGAATGCAAAGGTATGATTAAAATAATAAGAACAGAGTATAACGGATCCTAGCCTTTCGACTCACCGTATCGTGATGATTTCGATACAGACTGATGTTCAGTAAATTGTACAGATAATCTTCCAACTGTTTTATACGCATGGGCAGTGATTCGACCGTTATAAGCGACTCGGGTCGATTGGGAAAACGTGGCAGCTTTCGCTTCTTCTTCCTTTTCCTGCCCATAATACCGAGGTTTGCCAGAGGACTACTGCTTGTTCTAGCCAAGGCCGTAGTACTGGTGGCATTATTGTTACCGTTACATTGCGATTTCTCGCTCCCCTCACACAGCGTAGTCTGCGTCTGCGACTGCTGCATGGACTTCAGACGCGCCTCATCGGCCATTTGTATGGCTGCTTTTTTGATTGTGGCACGCTTCTCTTTGTGACTACGCATCGGAAATGGAATATTGAGTGAGGTGCGGAAGAGTGTCAACTGCTGATGCAGCGAATGGAAATGTTTGTAGCGTCTTTTAATGGTCCACGTGTAGGGACCATGCGTCAGTTCGATGGTATACCTGTGGGGGTGTAAGAAACTTTAATTTCTGCTAATATAAAAATTTGCAAGGAAACTCACAAATTTGGATTCAACAAGTGCGTCGTCACACTGCGCTCATTGTCGATTATGCGCACTTGTATCTCCATGCCGGGTATGAATACTTTACGCTGAAAGGAATTGAATTTCATGCTCGGCGCATATATAGAGGTGTATGGTATCTCTGCCGGTTGACCTGGCAACGCGCTGGCACCCTCCTCCTCATCGTCATCGTCATCGGTGTCTTTGCGCTGCACTAGCACTGGCTTATCGCCGACATTCGACAATATCGTCACGGAATCGGGGAACGCCAGCGTCTCATCATATTCCGATTCGACGAGTGAGAACTGAAAATCCGGCACACAACGTGTACTCTTCTCCTCGTTATCTTCCTGTTCCAACTCTTCGGGTGTGCCCTCTCGACTCTCACCATCGATGCTATCGGCGGCGTCGACTATGTAGGCAGGTGGTTGGTGGAGATCCATATTGCTGGTCATCGTTATTGCGCCACCGCCGTCGAACTGTGAATATAGGTGTGGATAGTCTAGCTCATCATAGACCAGCGCCGGATTCGCAAGACCTGTCTCACGATCGATGAATTCGTCTGTGGGGGGGGAGAAAAAATAAAGTGATGAGATTTTGAGGAATTCGAAAATTGACCAAAATAATTATTAAAAAAAAAATAAAGTACTGAAAGCTCCTCTAAGCTTCTTTAAATAATGAATTTGTATGTGGAATGTTATAACCTCACTTTTAATTATTTCTTCCAATCATAGAAGAGTCTTAAGTATACAAGAAGCCTCCTGAACCCACCAAATTTTCATCTGAGGATGCTCTAGTCCCCAGTGAAATGATAATTAGCTTACTTTTTGGAACACCCTGTATCAATTCTAACATTTTTGTAATCACTAATTGACAGGAGGACCCATAATCCATTTAATTGAAACAATTGACCCTGAAAAACGTTTCCAGAGTGCAACCAACTTTTTCGAAACAACGCTTCCCACGAGAAGAATAATAAGAAGACAACAACCTATGTATCTCGGCGCAACTTGTAAGTAGTAAAGCTGAAAGCTTAATCACAACAAAGCTAGTTGAACACTAGAACGGAACTAGTTAAATCTGAAAGCGCGAACATAAGTGCAGAGACGAGCATTTAGTAGCTATTCGTGGGTAGTTGAGTGTGTATGGAAGAATGTGGGGCTCTTGATGCCACAAACCAACCGTATTCTACTTCAAAATAAATTAAATCGGCTGTCTGATCTAATCACGAGCAAAGTATAGAAATCTCGAGCGACCGGCAGTGGCATGTAACTGTCTTTTTTATTATTTGGCGGAAACCAGAGCAAACAGCAAGCTGACGATGTGGAATATAAATAAGCGTTTAACTTAGTTTTGCCGATTCAGTGTGTGTGCGGCAGCGAAAGTGTTTCGTATTGCGTAATCGTGGGCGGACAAATAGTGAAAAACCCGTAAATTAACTCAAAAACTTCCAAAAATTCTCATTTAAAAAATTAGAGTTTTTCAAACATGAAACTCGCCGTAGCATTTATGCTGCTGGCCGGCATGCTGGCCATCGGCGTCAACGCCGGTAAGTATGCTACACAACTCTGCACATCATTTGTACTCTGGGTTATTGCTAAATTGGCGCATCCTTTGCATTTGCTTGTGCTTTTGTTGTAGTTTCTGTAAAGCAAACAACAGTAATACCATTTCAAATTGCAGGCAACGAACCGGTTTGCTCATATCGCAATACTCAAGGCGAAACGATATTCCTCAAATATTTGCCGCTACTCAAACAGGGACAGGATTATGTGGACTTTGGTGTGGATGGCAAGTGTGTGAAGCGCGCCGTTTGTTCGGAGCGTTTCAAAACCGAAGTGGAGGAGTGAGTTGAATTTTGTTAATTAAATATTAAATTTTTTTTCTGTTCACTGTTAACAGTATAAATATCTTTTACTATTCACTAGACTGATTTTGCTTTTAAACTTAATTATTTGTTTTTTTATTAATATTAAAAAAAAATTTTTTTTATAAAATAAATATTTTAAAATTTGTCAATAAAATTAAAAATAGAGTTTAAAAAAATATATTAAATAAAAATAATTATTAATATATTTTTTATATATTTTTTATAATTGAGTTTAAGTTATTATTTATTTTTGAAGATTATTATTATTTTTTTATGAAATTATATATTTTTCATAATTTTTTTTTATTTATTTTTATTTTCCTTTTTTTTTTGTTTTTTTTTTTTGTTTTTATTTTTTTTTTTTAAGAAAATGTTACGTTTTTAAATAATTTTGTTTTCTTTTGTATTTTATTTTTAATTACTATTAAAATTAAATTGAATGAAAATTTTTAAAAACATTAATAAATTAAAAAAAAGGGTTCAAAAATATAAAATAAATAATAAAAACATATTTTATAATATTTTTAATTAAATAAATAAATAATTTGGGACTTTATTTATATTTTAAGCTTGTCATTTTCAAAATATTTACTAAATACATTTTTTTAATTATTTATTTGTATTTTTTTTTTTTGTATTTTTTAAAAGAAAATGTTCCGCATAAAAACATGTTATATTTTTTAATACTATTTTAAATAAATAAATTATTAGTGTATTTATTTAATTTAGAAGTTTAATATTTTCACATTTTATTAATTGTAATTTTTAATTATTTTTTTAAATTATTTTTAAGTTTATGAAAGAGTATTTTATATTTTTTAATATTTTCAATTTTTTTTTTTAATTTATTTCTTTATTATTATTTAAAAAAAATCGCTTAAACCTTTTATATTTTTTAATTAAAAAAATAAATTATTTTAGTTATTTTTGAAGATAATTGTTTCAAATTTTTTTTATAATTTTTCTAATTAATTTTTATAAATATAATATATATATATTTATATATTTTTAAAATATTTTATATTTATTAATCTTCAAATTTACTTTACTTTTTTTATTAAATATTTATTTATTTAATATTGAATATTAATATATTTACATTTTATTAAATGTAATCTTTTAATTATTTTTTTTTTAATTTATTTTTAGTTTATAAAAGAATATTTTATAAAATTAATATTTTCAATTTTTTTATTTTTTTTTTATTATTTAAAAAAAAATTCGCTTGAACTTTTCATATTTTTTAATTAAATAACTAAATAATTTTATTTATTTTTAATGATAAATATTTTGAATTTTTTATAAAATTTTTTTACTTATTTTTATAAGTATATATATTATTTTATTTTTAGAATATTTTACATTCATTAATATTTAAATATTTTTGTTTTAATTCTTTTACTTTTTTATTATTTTTTTTATTTTTAGTTTATATTATAATATTTTTTTTTAAATTAATTAATTAATTTAAATTTTTCAATAATTGTTTGATAATTTCAATTTATTTTTTTTTTTAATTTTTATTTATGAAAAATCTTAATCTTTTGTCATTTTTTCATATTTTTAATTTATAAAAGAATATTTTATTTTTTATTTTTTTTTTAATTAATTAAATTAATTTTTAATTAATTTTTTTTATATTATAATTTAAATTTTATTTTTTGATAATTATTTAATAATAATATTTGTATTCTATGAAAAAACTTAATTTTTTGTATCATTATTTTATATAATAATATTTTTTCGTTCTTTTCTCAGTTGCGGCAAGTATTCCGTCACATGCGGCAACAAAAAGACCTTCAGTGGCGTCTTTCCGGGCTGCTGTGTTAAATGTTAATTGCAAAAACAAAACCAAAAGCAAAAAAAAACCAAAAAAAAGCATATAAACTTCAAATGAACTACTCGTAAAGTTAAACGTATTCACCAAGAGCTTACATAATGAAAATACTTTTTTTTTAATAAATTTAACTCAAAAACTGTACAAACGTTATTGTTTACTGCAAACCTATGTATATAACCATATTATTATTATTATTAATAAGAAAATTATAATATTTTATTAAATATATTTACTAATACCATATCAATATATTGGAAAGTTATATAAAAATTAATAAAAATCATGAAAGCTTAACAAAAATATATTTTTTTTAATTTCAGCCTATATATTTTCTGAAGAAAAAAAAAACTAAAAAATTTGAGTTGACAATTTTTTTTGTTTTCCAACTACGTACGCACTGTTAACTGTTTATTTATTTATTTTTTTTTTTCATTTTATGCCTTACATTTATGAGGTGTTTAGTGCTTAAACACGACAACAGTTCAACGCACTATATACATAAATCTGTGCCGCATAACGGAGCTTATAAAAAATGGCAACAAAGCCGAAAACATGTCACAAAAACAAAACCGCAGTTTTTATGCACAAAATTGTTGTACAACAATAATAGTAAACCATTTTACGGCTAAATAATAAATCTGGCGACGCCTCAATGAGCTCGAGCCCATATGTTTCTACATATACATATATGTGTATGAGTGTGTGTCTTGATGTGTTTGGAGCATAAGGTTGAGGTGAAAAGTTAGGGTCATGCACAAAAGAGTCCACAAATAGACGGTTAACAGACATGAACATAACCTTTTATGAGCGCATAAACAATGGAAACACATGTACTGCTATAGACGATAGTGTAATAGTATATAAGTGTTAATAGAGGCAGCATATAGCTTTTGTGAATTGGTTTGCACAAATTGCGGTTAAAAATCATTGAAATTGAGTTGAAGGAAATGCAAATGTATATTGGTTGTTCTACAAAAAATAAGCAGCTTGTAACTATTAATTTAGTAATATTAATTTTACAACAACATCAAAGCGATATATTTCATTTTTATTTTATTTACAACAACATTAAAAGATTAAAAGATAAAAATATATATATTTTTTTTAAATTAATTTACACAGTCTTGTATATGTGCAGTAACCACAATCAGCATTTTAAAATCAAAACTGACCTTCAGCACACATTTGACATTTACAAAATGAGGAAATTATAAAAGAAGCCTGAGAAAATTGTTTAGAGCACATGTTTCTCACTATGAAATTAAGTACTCGTTAAGTCACATGTTGAAAAAGAGCAATAAAAAATAATTATCACACAGTTCTAGCGCATACTCGTATTCTTGATGAAGCAAGTTAACCAGTTGGCCATTTATAACTACTACAAGCAGTCTACAAGCCTTATCTTCTACAAAAAAATTAAAATTAACTTTGCGGCAACAACAAGAAATTGTCGCTTTATTAAAAAAATAAAAGTAAAAAAAAAAACAATGAAAAAATTAAACCGCAATGCACTTGCAAGCGCGAAGCACTTTGTTTTGAGAATTAGTTGAAAAAATGCATTTAATTTCGTAAGCTTTGATGGAGTGTTTTTGTGTTGAAATAAATCATGTCGCTAAGTAAAATTAATTAATTACACAGAAAAAATATTTTTTTTAATATTTATGTACATTATGATCGATCGTTTGGCTTCCTGTAGAGGAAGTTGTTAATTAAAATTATATTTTTCTACGTATCAGCATTTCAAGAACTTAAGGGGTTATATACAGTTAGGATTTTCAAAAAATCGATTTTTTTAATATATATATATCTGAGTATACACACCTAAAATTTCAAGTCGATCCGACGAATATTTTCGAAGTTATAGACACATTAGTGAAGGCGCGCCGAGGGATCTCGCAGCAGGGGACAAAACTTTAAACTCGTTTTTCTCGAAACGGTGTTTTCAAAGTCGGTGAGCAAGATTTCTCAGAAAAGGCTGAACCGATCGGTTTGAAATTTTTACACAAGCTTCTTAACTATATTTTTTAGTCACTAATCGAAGGATTTTCCCATCCGATGAAAATTTCTTATTTTTATAAACAATTAAAGACCCTAATTTTGGTCGAAAATAGAACTTTTTGCTTTCAGTAGCCGCCATTTTGTAAATTTTTTTTTAATTGCTAACTCCTTCGATCAATCACTAGATTATTTATTATATTAATGAAATTTAATTTTTTTTTGCATTTTAGATGATCTAGTCCAGAGATATCGTGCTCACAGCAAGAGGCCTTTTTTGCGGACCTCTGTAAAATTGGCAATTGACAACGTTCCCGATAATTATTTTTGGCAATAAAAAATATGTGAATATAGTTTAAGTTTGTCATAATATACCTGCCAAGTTTCAGAGCAATAAACCAAATAGTTTGCTTAGCAAAAATTCTTGAAAAATGCCTTTTTTCGACCTCCTAACTGTATAAACCCCTTAAAGCGGGACTTTTTTTTATTGGTTTGGCCTTTTTGGTTCATGTTTTTCTTTGAAAATGTTGTCGAAACCCGTTAGTTTCAGCAGATTGGCACTACAAGTCACAGATCACAAACTGTCTATCAGTAATCTTTCTGTAATATTAATTAGCGAGCGCGATGGTGTGCCTCAACCTCATTAGAACCCTTTGTGTGTTAGAGTCTGATGTTTTAAGACTAGTTCAATACAGTCTTAAGCACTTGAAGTGAATAAGGAGCATGTCAATTGCAAGAAGAAAGGTGTCAGTTGTAGAAAAAACTAAGTTAAGGGTGGGCTTCAAAATTTCAAAATTTGAAAAAAAAATTTCAAAAATATCAAATCAATTGGAGGAATATTCTAAGAGATATACCCTTTGGAACTTCCACCCATCAGGCCACGTCAATACGAATGTAAAACCTTAAATGCATTTATCTCAAAACTCAATTTTTCAAGTCGGTATACACGATATCTCAAAAGGTTAGGAAGCGATTAATTTAAAGAGAAGCGATTAGTTCAAACACTATCTAGTTAATGAACGAAGGATTTTTTATATTGATAGTTATAATACTATTTTTTTCGAGCCAATATATGCCGAAAATTTTACCAAAAAGAATTTTCTATTTTCCTTCGTTCATTAACTAGACTTATCCAGGTACCATCGAAATGTTTTTGATTTATTGATTTTGGATGAACCAATAATGAGTTATGATGTCCACCGCAAGACCTTTTTCCTGGACACGTCATGGGAGTTGAGGTGCCAATGGCTGAGTTTTCGGAAGTTAAAAATAAAAATTTCACAAAATACTGTTTAAAGATGTATCCTTGATACGCTGAATTGCTTAAATGATTGTATATACTCAAAAAATTTTAAAATATCCTTGTTTTTAGCGTCTGAAATCCACCTAACCCCTTAACAGAGTTTTCACTAAAGGAAGATCAATTTTTGAACTACCCTGTTCATTCAAAGTAAATCATATATGTACACAGATGACACAGAACCCATGTACCTATACATTATAAACTCTATCTAACTATGTATATGTTAAAACACATCCATCAAATTACCGCTATCTACCTTTGATAAAGGGTATTCCCGACAAGTTGAACGGTGCTTAGAAATCTAAAGCCGCTTTAGATACTACAGATAAAAGATATTGAATAATGAAAGATTTGTAGGTGTTACATAATCAACTCGCTCAAACAAGTTCTTTTTTTTTTTGGTTTTTTCATGTTTGTACCCTTTAGTAGTACCGCTTACACTTACGCCTGATAGTAATATCAGGTGTATTTTGCAAATATCTACGTCATTTCTACTGCGATAAATATAATATATATATGAAATATAATTCATAAAAATATGTTTTTTTTTGGAATATCCCTATTTTTATATTTTTTCTAAACATATGTTGCCGATATTCTACATGTTTACTGAGAAAGTACTAGTAACAATTGTTTATTTTTTGTGCAATTGTATAATCTCTGTTGTCAGTAGCTGTAAATGATTAGCGATTAACATATTTATAACATCAATTGTTGTCACACTGTGGGCGGCCTCAATCAAAAAAAGGGAGATAATGTGACCTCAATCGGTTTTGGGAATTTCAGTTTCATTTAACTGTAGAATGAATGGTGAAACCTGAAGTTGATCGCTTGTTTAATGGGAAATTAACCAACAAAAAGTATTTATTCAAGAAACTGTCATAACAATACTACGTTGTCAACTTTTCAGTAGAACTATAGCATTTTCCAAACCAAGCACTCGACTTCGAACTCGTTGTCGAATCGAACACGTACTCGCTTACTCCACAACACAGACGATCGAGCTTCATACCGTTCGAGTGTGAGCTACGTATTGCTTACAATGGTGCGAGTGAAAAAATGTGGAACTTAATTGCTAATCCTAGCACTTCAGAAAAAGTTTATCAAGCAGATTCAGTGACGTGGCTAAGGAGATCATGTCTAACTCAAAAATAACAAGTATTGCGTTATAATGTTGTAGACGAAAGCAATGAGCCTTAAAACAACTAAAATTCTTGTTTTTATCATCATTATCTTTGGAATCTTATCACTCACTCATAACTCATTACTAACACTAATGTTCTATTAAAAATAGCACGTTTAACTTTTGGCTTAGTCACAAAGACACAAAGGCCTTCATACTAAATACTAAATTCGAAAGCATTTTAAGACGCAAAAAAGTCCACGAAAAAGTCATAAAATTAAATTAAATTAAATATATTTAGACTTTATCAGTGCTTCATACGATAAGAAACATTTAAGCTACTAAGAAACGGAAATACTTGAAGGTTGCCAGCAAAACAAATGAATTCTTTACGATAAAAAGAGTCACATTTAGAAAAAATTGTTGTTTTTCAAAGGCTAGTTCTAATCTATAAAAGTACTTTAATACCTTCGTATCATCATATAGAGTAAATCTGGTAATCAACTACATCTTTGGATGACTCTACGTATGCAACCCCGATGCAATTACTTCTCACATATTACTTTCTGGTTTTTTTTTCTCTTTTTTTTTGTCTGCAAGTTCAAGTTCGCAGCACGTCTCTTAGTATTTGTTTCAGTGCTAAATTTTAGATTGAAAATATCACGTATCATTTAGTTAATTATTTTCAAAAGTCACTACTTGCCAACCAGTCATTGGTCAGCTGTGTGGGGAGTTGACTGATAAAGCTTATAAACTTGTCGACTGATACGTAAAAAATTAACGATTTCGCAACAAAGATAGATCGACGTTTTTATTAGTTATGTATATCAGGTTTGTTAATCGTAAATAAAATGACAACAAAACTGTTAGTAAGAACCATTGACAAATTTATGGTTACGACTCTGACATTTGACAAACAAATTTCAGGTGTTGAGGTTTAGTATAATAAATATGAAATAAGAAAAATATTAAATAAATTTAAAAAAAAATAAAAAAAAATGTTTTGGAACAATTTCAGATTAGTTCAGTGAGTTGACTAAACTCATTTAATTAAAATTGGATACATAAATAAAATGAAGCGAACAATCAACAGAACAAGGCTAGCATTTTGGAAATTAATATTATAGTTACTGAGAACAGTCTTTTATAATGAAATAGCGATAAAATTAAAACGGAAGCGCAAGCAAAAAATTCGAAAATATTATTATTTGAGGTCAAGTTCCGTTGTAGTCATTCCCAGAGTTTTTTCAAATATATATATATATATATATATATATATATGTTTAATAACGCGTTAATGCCTTTCGAAACATTTATTATGTACTTAGTACAATAAATAGCAATTTGCATTATCCGAAGTCGCTTAACGCATTAATAAAACACCCACTTAGTACCTACACAGCTGATTTGAGAAATAAATATGGCGCATTGAAAGAGCGTAAGAGCGAACTTAGACGCTGTAAACTAACAACAGCTATCTGCTTCTGTTCAGCACGATCACTTTACTGAGCGCATTAATTAATGAAGATGAATCAGCTGATCTTCAAAGACAATTTACGAGCGCTGATGTAATATAAAGTCATTGGCTTTTATGGGGATTTCCGTAAATCATTTAAATTAGAGGAGAGAATATGCGATAAAGATGTGACGGTAAAAAATAAATGACGTTAGTTAATGACAAAGTAAGTAATAATAACAATGTCATTATGAAATGTAATTAACATATTAAAATACATAGTAAAAGTAATTGTACTCATTTAGATATATATATTGCGAAAAGCGAAGTTTGGGCTGAAGAAACACTAGTAGAAGGTAAGTGACAGAAGTGTGATGTGCTATTGACGTCACTGTTACGATTATCGACGAGTATATCGAGCACGATCACAAAGCGGAATATCTGTCAATTTATTATATGAAAACAAAAAAAAAACGTTAACTTCGGCTGTACCGAAGCTAATATACCCTTCACAGGTGCATTTCTTTTAGTAACTATGTGTTTAACCCTTTCGACCCCAATGTTGCCTGAGGGCAATTTCGCTAGTTCATAGGCCTACCACCAGCGTTATTTTTGTTTTTGATTATTGAACCGATATGATAACGGTAGTCTTATGAGTCAGCACGTGGTGTGATCAAAAAAAAAATCACTAGTAAATCATTTAGCAAAGCAATTTGATAAAGACTGCAGCAGTGTCGGCGAAAATTTATTTCTGCATGAAGGAGAACATTTTTAAAAGAGAGAATTTTTTAAATAATTGTAACAAAAATTATCAATCTGTAAATGAACTACTTTTCAGCGATTGTTAAGTGAAATATTTTTGCAAGAAAATTTCTTTAGTTTTAAACCAACATCAGGTGAGTAATTTTTACATATGCGAAGTTGCTTGTGAGCAACTTTGGGCAATTGTGGTATAAAATTTCCATGACTTTAGTTATGAGGCCTCAAGATAAAGGTTTGTCAAATGAGGACGTACAACGAATTTTAAACTTCGATTGGGATGTTTCAACTGATGAAGAAAGTGGTGATGAGATAGAGGATGTGTCTGCAGTGCTGGAGCAGAATTTGCAAGGGATTATGGAAAGAGGGGAAAGCATAGAAATCGGACTTCTTGACAATATAATTACGGAAGACAACGAGCATGAATCTTGTTCTAGTGAAGGGTTTTGCATTGAAAAAATTGATTCGAAGGCATTAAAATGGAGATCAAAGCCATTTGAAGCTCCTGAAAGTGTATGGAAGGCAGATGTCGACTTGGAAATTCACGACGTCATGATGCCCGTAGAATATTTTTCACAATTTTTTGACTGTCGTGCTATTGATTTGATCACGCAGCAAACTGATTTGTATGGACTTCAAGAACTGGGCCTTGAACTTAAATGTACCAGTGTAGAAATAAGACGATATATTGGTACTCTACTGTACTTAGGTGTTTTAAAACTACCCCAATTTAAAATGGCATGGTCTCAAAATATTAAGCTTACCGCTATAACAGATTCAATACCTCGTAATAGATTTGACAAAATTAAACAGTGTTTACATTTTAATGATAACAGCAAGCAGCCTAAAAAAGAAGATTTAAATTATGACAAGCTATACAAGATACGTCCACTGCTCGATATCATCAGAGAAAACTTCAATAAACTTCCTCAAGAAGAACATCAAAGCGTTGATGAGCAAATAATTGCGTTCAAAGGTATGTGCTTACACATGTGTTGTATCCGTATTTTTGTTGTTACTTTTGCTTACAGGACGATCAACGTACAAACAATACAATCCAGCTAAGCCTCACAAATGGGGGTTGAAAATGTTTACGCGTGCTGGAACGTCTGGACTTGTATATGATTTCACGCTGTATGTTGGTGAAGGCACCTGTCAATCATATGGATTGGGACTTTCCTCGGATATAGTTCTCTATTTAGCGAAAACTATTCCCAAACACAAGAACTTCAAACTTTATTTTGATAACTGGTTTACATCAGTAAGCCTTCTGATTGCATTGAAGGAAATGGGCATATTCGCCACTGGTACTATACGTAAAAATCGAATAAGCAACTGCCAGTTACTTTCAGAAGCGGAACTCAAAAAACGTGGAAGAGGATCTTATGACATGAAATGTGAAACCAATCATAATATTGTATGTGTAAGGTGGTTTGACAATAAGCCGGTCCAACTTATATCATCGCATATAAGTCATGAACCAGTTGGCATTTGCAAACGTTGGAACCCAAAAGAAAAAACACACGTAGATGTCCAAAGACCTGCGATAGTTGCTAACTACAACAAAGGCATGGGAGGTGTGGATCTAGCGGACATGTTGATGGAACTTTATAAAGTTAACCACCGCTCAAGGAAGTGGTATATACGAATTTTTTATTGGTGTCTGGGAACGTCTGTTACAAATGCGTGGCTGCTTTATAGAAAACATTTAAATTTGCTTCATCCGAAACAGAAACACATTCCCCTAATAAAATTTCAACTGGAAATTGCTGATGCCCTTCTGCAATCTACGTCTTCTGCAGTTTCTATGCAAAGAAAGCGAGGCAGACCGTCCAACGCAGAGAGGAATGATAGCGATACAAACTCTCCATCGAGCAGTGTGTCGTCGCATAACACGAAAAAGTACAGATTCCAGCCGAACCCTCCAGAAACGAAACGATATGATAAGACGGAACATTGGGTAGTATTCGGTGAAAAAGGGCGCTGCAGGTTGTGCAAGACAGGAACTCCAATGTCCAAATGTCTTAAATGTAAGGTCCATCTTTGCTGCAATAACAATAAAAACTGTTTTTTGTCTTTTCATACCTAATTTTTCCCCAATAAATAAAATAAAATGCGATTAGAAAAAAAAAAATATTAATAAATTCTATACCACCATTGCCCAACGTTGCTCACAGGCAACATTCTGTAGCGCTCAAACGGGTGGGAGTGGCGAGTTGAAAATTTTACTATACCTTTCTAGAATAAATATAATGAGATTAAAACTAAAAAAAAAATTTTAAGATTACAGGAAGAAAATCGGGGTCGAAAGGGTTAAGCAAATCTGAAGACGTAAGAAAAAGTAAGTAAAAAAAAGTAAAACATTAAACTAATTCTTTTTAGCCGGGTTGTTTGCTAGAAACATTAAGGTTATATAGTTAAGCGATTTGAACAATTTCTTGATGGATCGATCAATTGATTCCGATCGTTCAGTTTGTATGGCAGCTATATGCTATAGTGAACCGATCTGAACAATTTTTTCGGAGATTAAATTATTTCTATGAGCAATAACTTACACCAAATTTCGTGAAGATACCACCTCAAATGCGGAAATTTTCCACACAAGCCATTGATTCCGATCGTTCAGTTTGTATGGCAGCTATATGATATAGTGGTCCGATATCGGCAGTTCCGACAAATGAGCAGCTTCTTGAAGAGAAAATAACATCTGCACAACTTCAAAACGATATCTTAAAAACTGAAAGACTAGTTCGTATATACAGACGGACAGACAGACGGACATGGCTAAATCGACTCAGCTCAACATACTGATCATTTATATATATACTTTATAGGGCCTCCGACGCTTCCTTCTGGGTGTTACAAACTTCGTGACAAACTTAATATACCCTGTTCAGGGTATAAAAATAGAGATTCCTTGCAGAGTCCTCCCACTGGAGATTTGTGTATAATTTTTCTCGAAGACTTTCATCTTAAGCATGCATCTCCTTATTTATCTCAGCTCCATCCATCGCGAATCAGCCTTAAAACATAAATTATATTAAAATCTGCAGTAAATGTTGTTCAGGTATGGTAACAAAAGCTGTTTTATAGATCCTACATCCCTACATCCTAAGTTGAAACAATTGAAGTCCAAGTGAAGATCCCGGGCGATTGTAGTAGCTTGCAAAAAGGCTCATTTACGGACGAGTCAGTTTATGAAATTGACTTAAATAAAACCATTTTTTCCTTACTAAAGTAACTTCGCTTTCAAACAACAATTATGCAATACCTATTGTCCGATGCCAACGACCAATATTTGCTAACCTTCTACCATTGACTTCAGGGTTTTTTTTATACTGACAGTGTGAATAACTTTTTATAAATAACCAATATATACATATGTTTATAAATAAGACAATGTCTTTCATTATTGTACTAAATTAGCGATAACCATAAAGTATTGTGCCTTCTTTCAACAAACGATACAGTCAAAGGCATATAAATAGTTCCGATTATGTACATAATGGTTTCAATGTTTCGTAACTCAACAACTAGTACATTTTATATAATAAAATAAAAAGTTGTCTATTCAAGTGTATTACACAAGTACGAAGGCTTATAGAATCATACACTTGAGACTGTTTAGAATATTTCAGATAACTTTAAATTTAGAACTACAAAAAATTATTATTTTTTGCTTTTAATTAAGCAGTTGTCTTATCTGCGTCGCGCATTCTTCAGTTATTTTTAGTGTTATTAGTTTATTTATCTTACAAAAAGCACCGTTAAGTGTGTATCATATCTGATAAGTGCGCGCAAATAAGTGTCTACTTTTAAAATTAAAAAGTATCCGATAAGACTAAAGTAAATTGCGACACGTAGCAATTAGAAATTAGTGTTGGACATATTTGTTTTTTTTTTTTACTTTTTCTGATACCTTATAATGTGCAAAAGCTCTCAAGTGAATCATATTATAAAATACCTAAGCATATTAAGTACTTATATAAACATCAAAAGTCATTTGTTTTAATCTTCAATCCAGTACTCAAGTTCTGTGGGGAATTTTTGAATAAAGACAAAGGTATTTTTTTAATGCATTATACTATTATTGTTTTCCAAATCAGGTATTCTAAAAATTCAACGCCTTGAGTCTATGACTGTATATGTTATAAGCGCCTAAATGTAGGCAATATTTTTGTTAGTACAATATTTTCCAAAAATTTGCTTCGAAAGTCCAAAGACATTAGGTTGTGTTCTAATATATATAATATATGGTATCAGCGCCTAAATGTAGGCAATATTTTTACAAAATTTTTGTTGTCACAATATTTTCCAAAAACTTCATTAAAGAGCCTTAAGATATTAGGTTTGTGACATTAAAAATAATTTTTTGGTATCAGCGCCTAATATTTTTGTTGAGCCAATATTTTTATTTTTCAAAAACTTCGTTAGAAAGTCTAAAGACATTAGGTTGTGTTCTAAACGATCAACGCCTTAAGTGTGTGATTTTGATAAAATATGGTATCAGCTCCTAAATGTAGGCAATATTTTTTAGAATTTTTTGTTGAGACAATATTTTTATTTTTCAAAAACTTCATTAAAAGGCTTAAGACCTTTATTATGCTGTGTTCTAGAAAGTCAACGCGTTTAGTGAGTGACTTTGACAAGATATGGTACCAGCGCCTAAATGAAGGCAATATTTTTGTTGAGGCAATATTTAAAAAAAATTTCCGAAAACCTTTTTTTCAAATATATTTTCATTCACTTACTGCCCCACCCTTTATTCACTATGCCTTCCAACTACTGCTGACCATATGTAATTTCTGCATGCGGCCTACAAAGCGCTGACTAACTTCAAGTGACTCAACCTCTAATTGTATGTCACTGGTTTGCGATTTGTATGCGTACTTGGCTGTAAATAACCGTAAACTCTTGCCACTTATAGTTAGTTTTAATTCTGTAATGTATGACCAAATGAACGTTCTTAGCTGCTCAAGGCTTATTTAACGCGAAATTTTTAAACTACAGTAACTTAAATATGTGTTTTACGGTAATTTCCCAAACACATGCGTAAAAAAGCAATTTAATGAATAATTAAGCATTAATGAAATGCCTTTGAGAGCACTGACGAAGCTGTGTAAAAATAAGTGAGTTTTAATCTCATAATGATGGAAAGAATAAATGATTGGAGAATATTATATTCAAGTCTCGGTATGAATTTGAAATTAGACTTTAATTAAAAAACAAAAAACTAAAAATAAGAAGCATATATAGCAAAAAAAAATTGAAAACTAAAAAAAATTTAATTAAAAAATTTCTAAAAATTAAAAAAAAAAACTTAAAATTAAAAAAAAAAAAAATTAATAAAAAAATGGTTTTTTAATTAAAAAATTTTAATTAAAATTATTTTTTTCATTATTTATGATTTTAAACATATTTCTTTATTGGTTTTCAATATTGTTTTTACTATTTTCATATATATTTTTTATTATTTACAATTTCAAAACAATTTTTATTTCCTTTTGTTATTAACTTCTACATACTACAATCAATTTTTCTGCTCACTCATTTACCTATATTGGCAATCAGCTGTGAGATGCTGCGTCTGTGTCGTCGCAATTCATTCATACGACTTGCATCGATTTCCTCCGTCTCGGCAGACATCATGTCGTGTGTTAGTGTTAATTTTGTATATGTGTTGTATTTTTGTTGTTGTTCTTATCTTTCCATATAATTATTTATTCTTTTTTATTTATTAATCTATAGAAATTTTAATGGACAATTTTCATATTATTTTTTCACTAAAAAAATTCGATATTTTTTTAAATTTTTTTTTCAAATTTTTCTTACTAAATTTAATATTTAAACTTGTAAATTTCTTTAATATATTTATATAATTTTAGCTTGTAACTTTGCTCTTTCATTCAATTACGCTTGAATTTTACTTCTGTTTGACTTTTTCATCATTTAATAATTTTCACTACGCTTAGAACACACACGTGCTCGACTGCTTGTCTCAGAAGACAAACACAAAGAGCAAATATTGGCGATTGTGAGCGTACAAATACAGACAAATAAATGGCTGCTGCTGTGCAACAAGTGACTGCGTCGAAGGCAAAATTACAGGCATACAGTGGGTGGTAAAAAAATGTGACACTTTTTTTTATTTTGAAAATTTTATCAAAAATATGAAAAAAAATTTATCAAATTAAATTTTTTATATATATTTTTTTTTATAAGATATATATAATACAGTGGATGGCAAAAATATGTGGAATATTTTTACAATTTTGAAAATTTCAGCAAAAATTGGAAAAAAAATAATTTTTTATTAAAAAATTGGAAAAAAAAATAATAATTTTTTATTAAAAAATTGGAAAAAATAAATAATTTTTTATTAATTTTAATATATTATGAATTTTAATTAATAAAAAAATATGTGGAATATTTGTTTAAATTTTGAAAATTTCAGCAAAAATTAAAAAAAAATATCATTTATATAATTTTATAATTTATATAATTTTATATATTTTTTTAATTTTAATTTTTTTTTATTAAGAAATAATAATTTTTATTTTTTTATTAAAAAATAATAAATTTGTTTTTTTAATCAAAAATTTTTTTTCATTTCATTTTTTTGAATAAATTTTTTAATATAAATTAACCAATTCTAATTTACCATAAAGCTGAAAAATTTTTATCTCCAGACTATTATGGCACACTGTAGGCGCGTAGTATAAGTTTATTCAAGAAAAAAAAGCGTGTTGAGAAGATAAGAAACTTTATTTGAATTTAAATTAAGTACCATCACTGCAGTAGAATAAGCACAGAGGGGGTCGTAGACAACAAACAAAATATTTTTAGAATAAAAAAAAAGTAATAATGCGTTATAAATTGTACATTAAAACTAAATTTCGTTAATATTTTTAAATTTCTATTTATTTTCCGAAATTTACGAAATTGAAAGAAAAAATATTTTAAAATTTTCACAAATAATCTTAACAAGCCTAAATAGCAAAAATTATTATTTTTTAAATATTTTTTCTAATTTTTTTTTATTTTTTCAAAAGCAACACCCTTTATGCATGCATTTAACTCGACCGGAAATTTCTAAAATCAACACAACAGCTGTTTAATTTATTCCACACGTTTCACTGCGCAACGAATTTCTCTTTTTATTTAAATTAATTTCATTTGATTGTTTACAGTTGCTGCAGCAGAACGTGCCGAAACTCGCTTTGTTTCAATTATTTTGACTTAAAACATGGAATAAATTCAATTTTTTGGACCACAAACTGACTATAAGCCATAACAGCCGAACTCGTTTATGCGTAATTTTGCAGAAAACGCTTTTATTATTGTTGTTGTTTTTTTTTGTGTCAAACAACACGTTTATGATGTCAGCTGTTTAGAATTTTTCAAATTTTAATGGTAAACTCTAATAGCGCTTTTGGGTACAAAACTAGTCACAAATTGGTCACTTAACTCGACTTAAGCGGTTATATGCTGTGTGCGCACGAAATATTTATGCATATTCATAACAGATACTGTTTATTATTGCCAGTTATATTCATATAACTCTCTTGTATTTAATTTTGTCTTCATCATTTTGCGCTTATTATACTATTTCCTTTGTTTACTCATGCTTTATTGTTTATTTTTGTGCTAAGAAATAAGCAAGAAATAATGCAATTAATATTTCACTCTACATTTTTTGCTTTGTGGCGTTGATTTCTTCCTCATAACTTTGGGGCAATTTTGCAATTAATTTTTTTTTTGTTTTTGTTCTTTTTCTCTTTCTCTTCTTCTCTTCATTTCGTTAATTTTTTTATATTTTTTTGCACTTTCTTCGCCACTTCTTTTTAGCTATTACTGCGCATTATTTATATTTTCACACAACTGTTTGCCGCTGCTCGCTGCAATTTCGTACACATTTCTTGGCTTTCAAGCCGCCAGCAACTTTCTTTTAATTGCCTGCTTGCTTGTTTAGACTGCGAAATTTCTTTGTTACACGACACACTGACACATTCGTAGCACAAAACGAGGAGTTCACTACCAGTTGATGAGTTGGTAAAAAAACGGATTAAAAAAATTTCTTAAAAAATGAGGCAAATCACCCGTGGCATGGCATGCTACTCAAAAAAAAAAAATAAAATAAAAATTATTTTTGTGGGCCTTCACATTGGCCCGAATCGCGAGCACACTAGCACAAGCAGGCATTAGCCCACTTTGAAGGTTGACAAATAATTTGGAATTTTTTTCAACCGTTTTGCCACATACTTTTCTGTTGGCGCCCGTGTGTGTGTGTGTGTGTAGCTCGTGCAATTAGCAATCGCACTCTTTTTGTTTTACAAGGAGTACACAGTTAACCGACCGACACTAAATCGAGCGTAAAGTGTACGAACGATCACCCCACGTTGGCACACAAGCGTTGACACTTTGGCACGCCCGCTACGCGATGTAAACGCCAGCGAGTAATTGTTATTACTAAATTACGGTGTTTAGTTACACATCCGCACCGTTGCACCGACTGCGAGCAACAGAGACGAGGTAGCGGACAAGAGAGAGGAAGAGTGAGGGAGAGAGTGAGAGAGAGAGAGACGCGTACACACACTCTACGCCAGCATTTACCAATTATTGCTTTATTTATTACACTACATCAACAATAACAACAAAAATTACAATAAAACAACAACAAAATCAACTACAATTTACAATTGAATTGTTGTTTTGCCCAAAAACAAAGACAAAAACACTTGACTAACTGGCCGTACCCAAACGCGTCGCTTAAGTGCCGTTGGAGCACACGAACCGCACACGTCAACGTTACTTTGGTTAATAATATTAACTAAACGCTTAAAAATGGTGAAAAGCGACAATGAGAGTCAAGAACAACAAAAACAACAGCACGCAGACACATGAAGTTGGCTGGCATTTGGCGAGTCAGCGAAGTGTGTGTGACCACACTCGTGTGTGTTAACGCGAAATGAAAACGGCCAACTGCTGCACTGAGCGCTCGAAGCTCGAGCTCGAAAAATGGCAAACGACGAAGACGGCGACGAGTGTTGAGTAAAGTGGATCAGCGCCCGAGGGCATACGAGGTGAAGGTCGGTGCGGTGTTGGTGCGTTGGCGTTGTTGTTGAAGCATTTTAGTGCCGGTGTTTGCCGACAATAGCGAGTTGGTAAAGCGAGCGACATACAATAACAACAACAAATACATTTAACGAAGTACTGCTTATAGCAATATCAACAGTTTGTTTAACAATAACAACAACAACAATAAGAGGGCAGTTGGTGCACTGATAACACAAAACGACAATGAATAGTGGCTTACAACAACAACTAAACGACGTTGTAAGGTAAAAAGTAACATATAGTACGAGTATCAAAATAATAATTGCAGCGGCTGGTAATAAAATTGTAAATAGCCATTGTAAAATCATGTGCAAGCAAAAATAAATAATAAAAAAAATTTAAAAAAATAAAATAAAAATGTTCTCACAACACGCTAACGGTTTTTATGTTAGTTAATTTTCACGTTTATTGTTGTAGTTGTTGTTGTTTTTGTTTCTGTTGTTTTTTCGCTCAGCTGCTTGCCTGGTTTCATTTCAGTAGTTTTACTGTTCTTCTAACTACACTTTGCCTTCTGTATCTGAAGTCATTCTTCTTGTTGTGTGTGTGTGTGTGAGTGTGTTTATAGCTTCTTTGCTGTTTCTAGTTTCATATTTATATTTAGACTTTCATTGCTTGTACCCAACACTTGAATGCGAGAAGTATTTTGCCTTTTTTATTTAAAAGCGGTTTGTAATAAGTAGGGTTAAGTTTTGAAGTTGATTTCAGCTGTTTGTAGTAGTACGAGATGTGTTCAAAAAATAACGGGAATTTTCATTAAAAAAATATATACATTCGTCTACATTAATTTTAGCGCCTTCAAAATAGTCCCCATTTGATATTATGCCAGTATAATATCAAACCTAAAACATTTCTCAAACTCGAATTTTTGGAATAGCCTTTGGCACTTTCAGCAATTTCACAAATGCTTGTAAAACGAAGGCCTTTTACGGTTCTCCTTATTTTTAGAAATAGGAAAAAGTCACTCCTGGACTCAAGTGAAATTTTAAAATTCCCGTTACTTTTTGAACATATCACGTATACAGTTATTTTAAGGCACGAAGTTAGTTTGAGGAGTTATACGGGTTTCGTGGATTCAAAAAAAAAACACATTTTTTTGTTTTTTGCTTATTAATTTCTACAACATCTCAAAAATATTATCCTAAATTTTCATGTCGAACTGAATAATAGTTTCGGAGGTACAGCCTTTGGAATGTGTGCGCTCCAAGTCAGGTACTATTGTTACTCAAAATTTTAAACGCGTTTTTCTCGGAACCGTGTTTACAAAGCCGGTTGTGAAATTTTCTCGAAAACTACTCAACCGATCTTGATGAAATTTTGAACAGGTGTTCGAGATACAATTTTTTTTTTTTTCAATTACAACTATTTTAAAAAATTTCAAGCAAATTTGGCCGAAATTTTTATTTTTTTGTAAAAATGTCTGCCGAAATTCCAATTTTCACTTTTCTGTCTTTCCTTCGTTCAAGCACGAGATTATGGTCTTACCTAAAACACTTTTTTTTTCATTTTGGATGATCCTGTCAGGAGTTATGCTGACAACGCGGACGCACCTTTTTTCCAAGGGGTCACCGGAAATGACGTCGCAATGAAGGAATTTTATTTTTTTTTTTTTTGAAAATTTCAGAAATTATTCTTTAAATATGTATCTATAAGACAGAAACAAGTTTGAAATAAATAATTAAAAAAAATAATTGAAAAATAATTAAAAAAATATATTGAAAATAGGCCATTTTTTACGCCACAAAACCCATGTAACCCCTTAAATCAAATCAAGCTAGCTGTACATACTTCTAACACACTTTGAACACTACTAAACTCATTTACTTTAAGAACTTAAAGCTTCTGCTGAAATTTGGGAAATTTTCCGTCATATGATGTATCTGAAGACCTCTACTTTCTATTTATTAGCTCCATTAGTTACATTTTCTATCGAAATTCCTCAAAGTTGTCTCGACTGTAACACAATATATCTGTCAGAAGGTCTTCAGCTAATTTTTATGCTATATAAGCCAGAAACTTCGAGCTAACTATCGAACATATTCTATCCGAAGAGTTCAATTTCGAAGGGAACTTTTACTTAGGTTAGGTAGAAACTTACTAAAAGTGCGTTAACTCACTAACGAAAAACATCAGAAACACGAAATTTTATAAAAGAAATAGCAGAAAGAAACTGCCCTGAATTTTTTTTTACAAAATGGAAAATGTGTGTGGCGTCGCTAACTTATGAGTCAAAAACCATATCTCGGGAACTACTCGACAGATTTCAATGAAACTCGGAACTTTTATTTAGGCTAAATAGTTTTCTATTTGTTCTACTTTCTGTAAACTATCGAACTATAACAAAATTCTGGAGCTAATTGTCGGTAAAAACTGTTATCAAATATTTTTGACCGAACCATATTGAACTCAGCGACACCTATAGGACAAGTAAAGTTTAAATTCGCAGTTTTTCGTTTCAACCCAGTTTATTTCAGTACCATATCACAGTAAACGTTGGGTACAAATCACGCGCACGGAAGCGAACGAACTTAGACTTTTGTACCTTTGTATGCTCATTACCGTTTACTTGTTACTCCTTATAGTCTCAATTTCTTTGCATCGGTTTTTCATTACTTTTGATTGTTTGTTTGCGTGTAATTAAAACTGAAACTCGCTAACGTGCTGTGGAGCTGGTTAATGCTGAAAACGGAAATGGCAAAGTAGCGCGCGTAGACAGCTTGGAAATAAAAGAAGAATGTGACGTCAGCGAAAAGCGAAAATTGACAAATAGCGTGCGTAAGGTAATAAAAATTCAAAAGCAACGGTTGGCAAGGTGAGTGAGTGTGAGTGTATGGTGTGACAGCAAAGAGTTTGAAGCGTCGATTTTAATATGTGTATTTAAGTGACACCCGTTATTTAATTAAAAACTAATAGAAATGTGGAAAATAATAATAATAAAAAAGTAATAAAAACTAGCTATACGCCAATTTTAAAACCTTTCTGCTCAAAGATATGCAAAGTCAACAACTCTTGCTGGCAAATAAAAAAAAATCTGTCGTCTAATGAAAAATCACTTGCACATGTTGAAAAAGCCATTAACGAAATTATTTTATGGCAGGTGGTGCCATAATATGCCATAACAACAAACTAAATAAAAGCAATCAAAACAACGCGCTTCACTACTTGAGTACATACATATGTATTTGTGTAGATATGGGGAGTCAGTATATAGTTGTGAGGGAAAATAGCGCACCTCAACAGCAAACAACGTTATCAGTAAATATTGACATTGAGCTATGTAAGTATGCGACAAAAACGTTGTTATTGCTATGTTTCACTTTGTCCATTGTTGTTCTTATTAGTGTGTCTAAACATTTCTTTGTCAACTTTTGAAGCCCATTGCCGACGCGCCTGTAGGTGGTAATGACGCGATTTCTACAATAAATGGGGTGTGAGGTGCTTCGTTTTGTTGTTTCTTTGGTGTAAAATATCAGACAGTCAAAGTTATTTATAACGGCAGCATAAGGGGATTTTATTTTTTTAAGAGAGTCAAAGCTTTTATGTTAATAATATCTTGTTAGGTCTGAAATATATTAATTTTAATAAAAGAAAATATATAAAAAAGTGATTTGACTACGCTTCTAATAATAATTCACGTATAATAGGTTTTTTTTGCAAATGAAACTAGTTGTTTTCCGACTAGTTGCTAACCAATTTGATTGCAGTACAAAATTTAAGAATAAAATATAATTGATAATAATTGATATTTTTGTCATTATAATTCATACCACGTTTAATAAAAACGTTTAATTTGAACTAGTTATTTTCGGACTAGTTGGTAACTAGTTCAAGATTTGATAATTGATAATACAGTGGAACTTCTCTAACTCGAATCACCATAATCCACAAAAAAACTTCGAGTTAGAGAAACTTCCGAGTTACAGAAGGTTATTTGTCTGAATTTTGACTTCTATTGCCAATTCAATAGTTCGAATTATGGAGAACTTCGAGTTAGAGCAGTTCGAGTTATGGAAGTTCAACTGTAATTACTATTTTTGCCATTATAATTCATACCACGATCAACAAAAACGTTTAATTTGAACTGGTTATTTTCGGACTAGTTGGTAACTAGTTTATACTGAATATCAGAAATAAACAGTACAACAATTTTGAGCACAATAAATCAGTGCTGCTTATTTTCTACAGCTATTAAAATATTTTTAAAACGAACTAGTACATTTTGCACTAGTTTTGAAACCAGTCAATCCAAAAAATTTTATTTTTGAAATACTTATAAAGGGTGATTTTTTAAGAGCTTGATAACTTTTTAAAAAAAAAAACGCATAAAATTTGCAAAATCTCATCGGTTCTTTATTTGAAACGTTAGATTGGTTCATGACATTTACTTTTTGAAGATAATTTCATTTAAATGTTGACCGCGGCTGCGTCTTAGGTGGTCCATTCGGAAAGTCCAATTTTGGGCAACTTTTTCGAGCATTTCGGCCGGAATAGCCCGAATTTCTTCGGAAATGTTGTCTTCCAAAGCTGGAATAGTTGCTGGCTTATTTCTGTAGACTTTAGACTTGACGTAGCCCCACAAAAAATAGTCTAAAGGCGTTAAATCGCATGATCTTGGTGGCCAACTTACGGGTCCATTTCTTGAGATGAATTGTTCTCCGAAGTTTTCCCTCAAAATGGCCATAGAATCGCGAGCTGTGTGGCATGTAGCGCCATCTTGTTGAAACCACATGTCAACCAAGTTCAGTTCTTCCATTTTTGGCAACAAAAAGTTTGTTAGCATCGAACGATAGCGATCGCCATTCACCGTAACGTTGCGTCCAACAGCATCTTTGAAAAAATACGGTCCAATGATTCCACCAGCGTACAAACCACACCAAACAGTGCATTTTTCGGGATGCATGGGCAGTTCTTGAACGGCTTCTGGTTGCTCTTCACCCCAAATGCGGCAATTTTGCTTATTTACGTAGCCATTCAACCAGAAATGAGCCTCATCGCTGAACAAAATTTGTCGATAAAAAAGCGGATTTCACATTTCGAACCGAACACTGATTTTGGTAATAAAATTCAATGATTTGCAAGCGTTGCTCGTTAGTAAGTCTATTCATGATGAAATGTCAAAGCATACTGAGCATCTTTCTCTTTGACACCATGTCTGAAATCCCACGTGATCTGTCAAATACTAATGCATGAAAATCCTAACCTCAAAAAAATCACCCGTTATACTGATGTATCCAATGATTTAGCCAAAGTCCCTGCAAAAACAATGTAACCAAGACTAGCGAAGTGATTATTAAGCAGCTTGCTACTGAGTGACTATGACGGAATTTTTGAGGGTCACATTTTTGGAATAATTTATCACAAGTAAAAAGTTTTTTTTATTTATGTATAATATGTACAATTGTGGGTGTGTTAGTTGGCACTACTTTAAATTGCATTTCAATACTTTGTACGACAAACACGTTGCGTGCAGACTTATGAACGTTAAGAGGTACAAGATACACTGAGAAGAATTAGTGGATATAATTAAAATGCAAAACTTAACTTAAGATTACTACTAACTTAACCTCACTTATTTATTTTTTATCAGCAAATACCAAAAAATACAAAAAAGCTTCCAAGTTAGAGAGACTTCCCAGTTACGAAAGATGATTTATATGACATTTGACTTCCATTGCCATTTCAAGAGTTCGAGTTATGGAAGTTCAACTGTATTTCAGTTTTACACTTGTTGGTTAGAGTTATTATAATAACGGTGATTTTATAAAGAATATAAAAAATAAAAAAATAAACTTTCTCTAGTGACCAGTTTCAATAACTCCCATAGTAACTGTAAACACTCTCGATTTTTTCCCTACTGGCCCTCTCAAAAACGTGACCACTATTGTATATCAGCTAAGCATAGAATGCAAACGACGCGAATAACAAATTAAATAAATAAATAAATGATGGCATTAATTCAGAGAGAAATCAACGAGTAGACGCTGAGTAAAGAGACAAATATGCGTGCATAAATAAATACAAAATTAATAAGCAAATAATGTGTAATGGCAGAAGAAGAAGAAAGAGCAAATAAAAGCTTATTTTATAAGGAAATAAACGTCAGCAAAGGGACTTATAAATAAAATCACCGAGAGGGTGGACTGGGTTAATGTCTGCTGGTTGTGGTTTTGATATTATTTTATATTTAAAAATATATCATTATTTATACATGTAGTTGAGTCAATTTTCAGGAGGTACATAATATGTACATATGTATATATATATTGATGGATTATATTATACGTCAAAATCTGAACAAATACTATTCACCGATTTTCGAAGTTAGCCTACAAAATCGAAATATTTGCCTTCGAAGTTCGAAAAAAAAGTATTTTGTTTAATTAATATTGATTACAGGATATAGTTACTAAAAAATTTTAAATATGGATCTACATTTTCCTCTTAATATAATTGTGTAGCTTATATGCAATATGCTATGAAGAGTCGAAGTTAGATATTCGAAAAAAAAATTAAAATTTTATATATTGAAAAATACTGGATTCCTTATAGCATCTGTCATATAATCCCGGAAAAAATTAGTTTGATGTTATACACAGCCGAGTGTTGTACAGTGTTAGATTATATATTTATATGCTTAAACAGATCTTGGAAATAGTTTTCATACCCTCGGAACATATTGTCAGAATATAATAGGCTTTTTCACATAACGCTTGTTTGTAGGCTAAGTTAAGAGGTTGATATTCCCGAATGATCCGACTTGGATAACTTGAAAACTTCGATATTTTGTGTAGCCAAAAACGTCTAAGTATGGATCGTACAGAACCTTGTATTTCGATGAAAATATTTGAGTCTGACAAACAATTTTCGAGGCCCCTTTTTGTCTTTTTAATTTCGCGGCTATGTATAAAGCGCTACATCTTTGAAATGTCTTGACATAACCTACAAAACGACGCTATGCATGATTATTTGGGATATTGCGTTCAACAGTTATAGACGTGAAAACATGGAGTCCGCTAACGCCGAAATTCGCGCTATTTTAAAGTTTTCCTTCGTTAAAGATAAATCTGCTAGAGAAACGTTCCGTGAGATTTATGGTGTTTTTGGGGATTGTGCTCTATCACTTCGAACTGCGGAGGAATGGTTTTGACGAATCAGAGCGGGTGAAATCGACACCATGGATAAGCCAGCCTGCGGAAGACCTGTGACGACGAATACCGATCAAATCATGGAAAACATCCAGTTAGACCGGCATATGGCATCTCGTGACATTGCCCAGGAGATGGTAGTTGGTCACCAAACAATTTTAAACCATATGCAGAAGGCTGGATACACAAAAATGCTTGATATTTGGGTGCCGCATGATTTGACACAAAAAAACCTTCTGGAGCGAATCAACGCCTGCGATATGTTGCTGAAACGGAACGAACTCGACCCATTTTTGAAGCGGATGGTAACTGGCGACGAAAAATGGAACACATACGACAATATCAAGCGAAAACGGTCGTGGTCGAAGGCCGGTGAATCGTCCCAAACAGTGGCCAAGTCGGGATTGAAGACCATGAAGGTTTTGCTGTGTATTTGGTAGGATTGGAAGGGAATCATCCCCTATGAGCTGCTCCTATACGGCCAGACACTTAATTCTACCATCTACTGCGAACAACTGGACCGCTTGAAGTAGGCGATTGACCAGAAGCGTCCAGAATCGGCCAACAGGAAGGGTGTAGTGTTCCACTAGGACAACGCCCGACCACACACTTCGTTGATAACTCGTCAGAAGCTACTTCAGCTTTGATGAGAGGTTTTATCGCATCCACCATATAGCCCGGACATAGCGCCAAGTGATTACCACTTGTTCCTGTTCACGGCGAACGGCCTTGGTGGTGTAAAGTTGAACTCAAAAGAGGCTTGTGAAAAGTGGCTGTCCGAATTCTTCACAAATAAAGAGGGGGCTTCTACGAGGGGGGTATTATGAAGTGGCCGTCTAGTTGGAAACAGTTTATCGAACGAACCGGCGCATATTTGAACTAAATACGATCACTGTAACACATTTTAAGAAGCATTGAATAAAGAGCAAAAAAGCGTAAGGGAGATATTTGACAAGCTGATATTTGATTGCACCCGTAATTAGCAATGACTTAGATGTTTCATAGTAAATTCGAAAATTTACATGCAACCGATTTATAATTATAAACCTAGATTATGTAAATTCGGTTTACACGATAAAAAAATTAAAATAAATCATGAGAAACAATCTATTTTATTTATCTGAGGCAAATTTCCCATTAAACTGCTTGCATACATATATGTAGCTTTTACTGGAAATATTACAGCTTCATTATAAATGCGTTTAGCGTGAAAAGCAATCAATACACAAGCTAATAATAATTACATATAATTTGCTATGAAAGTCAATAACAAAAAAAAAAGAAAATAATTGTTATAAAAGCCGTGTTTGGCCAAAGTACAACTTACATTAGAGACAGCTGATACAAAACAGGTAAATAATTCCAAATGCGAAATGTCTCACTGTGCCAATGCGCTCTTGTTGTTGAGTGTTGTTTGAGAGACGATTTGAGCGCTGTTTTATGGGAGAAGTGAAGTTGAGCGAAGTTGCGAAAAGCGGTTTTGAGCGCGATCAGCTTTTTTCTCGTGCACTAAGCAGTTTTCAGCAAAAATGTTTTTCTTTTGTATTAAACAACTTGTTGCTTATTTGCTTGTTTTGTGTTTTTTTGGAATTTAGAGCTTTTTGTGTTCAAGCAATTTGCCACATACTGGAAGTTGTGACACGACATGCGCTGCTTTCCAAATTTCACAAGGATTTTCTAAGTTCTTTTTTGGCGTTTAAACACTTTACTTTTGAAATATAAAATAATTTTAGATTTTTTATTCAACACCAGCACTTCAGACACTTTATTTGTTTCGCTTCAAAATCTGGCGTACATTGACACGACCGCACTTGAAATGTGCCAATAACAAAGAAAGCGCTTTCGAATATTATTTGCGTCACTTTCCGCACACCCTTGCAGCTATGTACATCAGTGTATGAATCACGCGCACACTTGCCACACTAACGCTTAGCACTGATATCGAATCACCAATGCAGCGTTTCAATCGTTTCAATTTTGAGCTTCACCTTCAACAGCAAAGCGCTACACTTGCAAACTGAATTTCTGCCAGTTAATAGCTTTTTTAACGCACTTCCACTACATATGTACATACACACTTCTGCGAGTCTTTGCCTTGACGTCAGACAAAAGCACGCCGTTTCGAACTTCACGCAAAAAGACAATATAACAACAACAACAACAGCAGTGTATAGTGAGTGAACCCTCAAATGTAAAAAAGCTGCGCCTTCGCATCAAACGAAGTTGTAACTCGTTGAGTTCACAAGTGACTGGGCGCACAGCTTCAGCTTGAGGTGTACACTCATGTGGTCGCACACAATTATGAAAATCTATACAAAACCGCTGCTCCACACATACGAGTATATACGAATATTTATGAGTTTGACTTGTGTGCCTGGAAGGCTGAGTGTTTTCGGTGGTTTGGCTGACCGCTGCAGCGGTTTGTTTACTCTTAAATGCGTGATTGACTTGCTCACGAACGAACGAACGACGGGATTGTCTCGAGTGACTGAATCGAATGAAGTAGCTGTATAGTTTGAACAGTATATGCTGAGTTATTTTTTCAAGCACCATAAATATGTATGTATGTATATTGAATACACGTGTGTGAGTGTAGATTTGAAGATATTGGAGCGAAAATGGATTTGTTAGAGATACGAACATATGTATGTGTATATTAAAGCAACAACAAATGGCAAGTGATCATTAGAAAAGATACATTTGTAGCACTAATGGCTATGACCCAGTAGGAAATTCTTTGGAGATATGACAGCTGTTATTTGGTACATACAAATGTGATTTTTTCCAATAATTATAAGATATATAAGAAAAGAAACCCACCCGCTATAAGTTCAAAAAAATCTCAAAATTTAACTTGGTCCTAGCTGAAAACTTATGTTCTAAAAGTATCTAAAATTCCAAAAATCGACTTCGAAAACTTTCACCAGAAGAACTCTGTGCTAAAAAGGTTTCCCAATAATTGTTGTACTAGAAAGAGTAATCAGAGAACAGGGGTTCTTGATGTTGATTGACAAATATTATTTATTTTAACTTGAAAGACCGATGTGGCTCGAAATATAATTAGATTGGACATCCCAAAATTCATAATTCCAAAATTTCCCAGAAATTTGCTACCAATTGCCTATTTGAATAAGTAAAAAAACAAATATAGTTGCACTTACCTAATTTGAATCACCCATAATCCACAAAAAAATATTCGAATTAGAGAGACTTCGAATTATGGAAGAAGATTGGAAATTCAAGAGTTCGAGTTATAGAAGTTCAAGTTATTGAAGTTCAACAGTATTTTGAATCGCAATTCATACCTTCAAGTATTCCTACAGGCCCTCAATCTATACTATTTTTGACACAAACGAATTTCAAAACGAGAAGACCCTGAATGTTAACATTGAAATGAACTCAGATGGAGAGCTCATTCAATTAAGCTTATGCAAACATACATATGTATGTTGAGATACGGATGTATATAAATAATATTGGAAAGACAAGAAGCGACAAAATATTCAAACGTTCTTTTGAAAAATTAGAAAATAGGCATAATGGAAGAATAGCGCACAAAAATGCTAAACGATTGTAGAACAACAAAATATGTTGATATTTATATACAGTTGAACTTCCATAACTCGAACTCTTGAATTGGCAATAGCGTTTAAAAATAAAATTCCATATAAATTCATTCCATAACTTGAACTTCTATAACTCGAAGTTCTCCATAACTCGAACACATTTTTGCTTCCGCCGCTTTCCAATAGATGTCTCTAGGGTCAAGCACTGGTCGATTAAACCGTTTTATATGGATCTTGGACATTTGTGTCAACATTAACCCAACAAAATATTTGTAGAGATCTGTTTGCATCCCAAACTTATTCTCAACTGAAAATGTCACTTTTGAGCCGAATTCTCGACATTTGCGGGAAAATTTGCTTTTCTTTTTTAATTCCAAGGCGTACGGTGAGGCCTTAAATTTAAAAAAAAAAACGTCGTAGACCTAATAAATTGCTAATAGATGATGATACTTTTCGACTAGGACATAACACAAAATTTAAACTTATACTATCGAGGCAGCATTTTAAAAGAGTTCCCTCTATATCGTCGAACAAAAAATATGTTATTACCTTGATGGATTGCATAAATCATGTGACAAAGGTCTGGGATACAGACATCAAGAGCCAAACAATAGTCTCTCTAACTGAAAGTTTTTTTGTGAATTACGTTGATTCGAGTTAGCGAAGTTCAACTGTATACTACATACATACATACATCCATTATGAACTTCTATAATTGTATTTATGAGAGTCGAATTTATAAAAGAGGCGTTTTTTATTATGTATGTATGTTTGTAAGTGCCTAGATAGCAGCGATTTTGAAGCTTTCTTGATTAGATTACGTTTTTATGAGATTTTACTGTCAGAAAAACTAAATACAAGTCAACTGCGATCATTTTTATTGTATTTATTTCATGTTACCGAAAGCCGATTTTATCATTTAATATTTGACGTCATCAGCGGAGGCAATCACACAATATTTTATAATACACTGATATCGTGTTTAATAAAAAATTATAAATTGAATTGGAATAAATTTTTTTTATATGCAACAAATGAGTGACTTAGGTTTTTGCAACTCATATCAACTGCCTCAGTGCTATTTTACATCTTTTATAGGGTCTTATCGACTAATTTTGTAGTTTCTAAGCTCACTTGTCACATGAACTTTATTAAAACAATAAAACTATTTTATTATAAATGTTTATAGGTAACTTTATATATGTATGTATGAATGTAAGTATGTACATTCTATTTCTAGCTAAGGCATTATGTTTGCCAGCACAACACTCATTTCCTATGCCGACTTTCGTGTTAAGAGACAATTTACCGATGTTTGCATTTATAGATACCCCTCTTTAATTAATTTTATTAGCTTTTTGCAAACTTTTTCTCGCACTTAATTCATAAAAAAAGTTACTTTATTGCTACAGTTTAGATTTGTATTGTCTGTTGATGTCTCTTTTCGCGCACCTTTTCGCATTGCAATTCGCCGGCTGGCTTTAGAAACACATATGTACATTCTTACATTTGTGTAAATAAATATACAAATTAGCTTTGACAGTAAATGTCATGTTGGAGCAATGCAATGGATACAGCATTGCCAGATTGAGACAAGAAGAGCTTAAAATTTTTAAATTTAAATGAAGCTTATAATTTGAGGTTATGAAATATTAATTAATATTACTATTTAAATGAAATAATTATAAATTACAAATTATAATTATTAATAATAAAATATTAAAAAAATACATTTTAAATATTTTTATCGCAGGAACTACAGTTTTGAGAGAAATTACTAAAATATTTTTTGGTTTAATAAGAATCCATGTATTTTTTATAAATAAAAAATTCAATCAAAGGCATAACTAAATTAAAAATTATTTCATTTTCATATCTGCTAACCCACCTTCTCGCTTTCTATAGCTGATTAAATACATATGGGAGACCAAATTCTTCCACAAGAACTTTCGGCTTCCTTCTGACTGCGTATATGACTTACAGCTTCAATATATAACAAAATTGTATCTCAAATGCCCGCTATACTGCTGACAATTACACAATGCTTAATAACAACGTATATTTTAACAGATTTCTCCCGAAAAAAAAAAATTTAATTTCGCCACTGCCACCACATACAATATTCAAGTAGCCCACCACGGCGTATGAGTCACGCGCAATTAGGTAATTATAAGCAAGTTTCACAAAAATTAATAATTTCGTATGCAATTTATGGCAACAGCAAAATAAGACTAACAAAGTGTAGCATAAATTATACAGTTATAACGCTGTCAAGTAGGGGCACGGTATGGAAAAGTACGTGTGTAATCAGATATGAAATTGATAGTGATTTTGCTGTCTTATCTATTTGTTGTATAGAAGATACAGTGGGGAAAAATACTAACTAGATAAAATAAAATAAAATAAAATAAAAAATAATATAAATTAAATTAAATTAAATAGAATAAACTAAAGTAAAATAAAATAAATAAAATAAAATAAAAGAAAATACAATAAATACAATAAATAAAATAATATAAAATTAAATTAAATTAAATAAACTAAAATAAAATAAATAAACTAAAATAAAATAAATTAAAATAAATAAAATAAAATAAAAATAAAATAAAATAAAATAAATTAAATCAAATAAAAGAAAATAAAATAAACTAAAATAAAATAAAATAAATAAAATTAAATTAAATTAAATAAACTAAAATAAAATAAATAAACTAAAATAAAATAAAATAAATAAAATAAATTAAAATAAATAAAAATAAAATAAAATAAATTAAATTAAATAAAAATTAAATAAATTAAATTAAATTAAATTAAACTAAATTAAATTAAATAAAATAAATAAAATAAAATTAAATAAATAAAATAAATTAAATTGAATTAAATAAATTAAAATAAAATAAATAAAATAAAATAAAATAAAATAAAATAAAATAAAATAAAAGAAAATAAAATAAAATAAATTAAAATAAATAAAAATAAAATAAAACAAATTAAATTAAATAAAAATTAAATAAATTAAATTAAATTAAATTAAATAAATAAACTAAAATAAAATAAAATAAATAAAATAAATAAAATAAAATAAAATAAATTAAAATAAAATAAATAAAATAAAATAAAATAAATTAAATTGAATTAAATAAATTAAAATAAAATAAAATAAAATAAATTAAACAAAATAAAATTAAATATTTATAAATTTCTATAAAATAATATTTTTTTTTTAATTTTAAAATTTTGTTTCTTAAACCGTTAACATACCTACCTCTTTTTTTTCCTAATTTAATGTTTTTTTGTCATTTAAGTTCTCTTTTTTATATTCTTACGTTCTTTCTAAATACGAAACTCAATATTTTTTATTCGAAAATTCACTGTTCACTTTTATTTTATGCTTTCTCATTAAGTTTTCATTTATATATATGTGTATTATTACATTTTTGTATTATTTTAATAATCTTCATAAGGGTTATTTAAATTCATTTTACAATTTTATATGCGTAAAATATTTTAAATATTTATACTTTTATATTAATATGCATACTAATAATTAATTCATACATTTCTTACTTTTTGCTTTTGTTTTGCATGGTTTGATTTCATTTGATTTACAACATTTTTTTTTTATTATTATTTTATATAATTTATGCGACGCATTAGTTAAAATATTAAAATTAAAAGTTAAAATTAAAAATAATAACGGTTACTAAGTTGGCCTCCGTAAGAAACACTACTACACACAGACGCGCACCACTACACACTAGAGCAGCAGCATAAATTGTAAGCGTTAAAAATATTTAATTTATTTTAATTATTTTTCTTATTCTGCATCTGCTGCTAAAAGCTGTTTACTAGACATTTAAGTTGTGTTTTAGCTTAATATTTCCTTGTTTACGTTACGTTACAACGTATTCCATCGTGGCCGGCAGCGCGCAGCGGCAGACAGGCTTTAATTGCGGCAGAACGAAAGTGTGTTGGAGCAGCGCAAATCGCTTAATTCTTTGCAAGTTTAACTTGTGCTGGTCATGTAAACGGCTTATGTAAACGGTAAACTTAACTGTGAAATGTTTTGGCTTCAATAAATTTATATATTTCTACAATTAAGGCTTGTCCTCAAAGCTGCTGCGCGCTGTTGATTGGCAACTTGTTTTTCCTACGATTTTTGATTCGCTTTAGTTCTATTAATTGCTACAAATACCTGCTAAATATGTTTACGTATATGCAAGTTGCTGTTTTTTTTCTTTTTTGTTGTTGTTATACTTAGTAATGCTTAATTTTATCTTTTTTCTGTTGCTTGTTGCTGTATATAAATATGCGAAAAATATACACTAAAAATAAAATCTACAAATATTTATGTGTTAAATATTTGCTTTGCTTGTTTATAAATAATTATGACTATAATTGTTACGATATAAGTAAGTTTAACACTAAGCTAATATATTTTTGCTAAAAATAATTCTTAGTTTAATTTTTTATGTGTACAGTCATGTGCAGTAGGCATGCAGCGCAACTCATTGGAAGTGAAAATTAAAAAAAAAATTATAAATAAAAATTTTCAACAAATTAGTATAATACGGATCAGATTTACAATTTTACTTAATAAATGTAAATTTATTTTTTATAATTGTTTTACATTTAACTGCATAATATAGACTTTTATACTAAAAAACATTTTTATTTTTATAAACTTCCAATAAGTAGCGGCCGGCCGACCTAAGCATGACTCCAAGACTGCAACAACAACTATATATATGTCTGTCTATATTATACTCCTAAGTTAAATCAACACTAATAACGACTTTCTTTTTTGGCTAAAACTAATTAGAACGCTTTATTTTTAGATTTTATAAACTTTTTCGATTTTTTTTGCCGCTTTTATTTTGCGCACCAACTTGCTTTGTCGTCTTTTTTAGGTATTTTTAAGAAGCTTAAGAGATTATTTGCTACAAAATATAACCATTCACGCATTTCGAATGGGAAGGCTGATGTAGGGAAAACGAAATGAAAGAATATATAACATTGAGCAAATGCTTTTCAACACTTTTAGGGATTTTTCTGGTAGAAAACATTCCTAAACCACGAGGCTACCTTTTTATGGATGTGAAGTATTGTACTCGATAGAAATATAAAATTTGGTATAGAAAAAAATTTAAATAAATAACAGTAAATAGTGATATAAAAAGTTTTGAGATAAATTTTGCAACAACTAAGCAAATTTAGAAAATATTTGAGAAAAATACCGTTATAAAACTCAATTTTATGACTGTTCTCGTCGAAAAACCCATATTCGAAAATTCGGTCATGTTAAATACCGTTACAAAACGCAATTTTATAAGTTTTACTGTCGAAAAACACATTTTCGAAAATTCGAACATTTTTCGAACATGGCGAAAACTCGCACAAATTGCGTCACTACAATCAATAAACACCTCGCGGGTTCGTAAATATAAGATTGGAATTTAAAAAACGACTTTTTATGAACATACAGCAAATAAAACAGTTCAAAAAAATAGAAATTACTTTTTGATTATTTACCTTGTGTGTTTCTTCGTATGCCAATATACTGAATAATTCTATATAATAATATTTCTCATAAGCGTCTTTAAAGCGTTTGCCTTAGGCTTACACATGCTGCCAACTACTGACTACCGCACTGCATTTCAAAACTTTTATACATTTCACACTTTCGCCCACACATTCCACACGCTGATACGCCGAAATTTATACCAAACACAAAATACGCCAAAACAAAGAAAATTTTTAAGCATCATTTAAATCACAGTAATGCTGATTGCCTTCCGTTGCAAGAGCACCACCACTTGCGGCTGACAACTCGCCATTGGTAGCGCTCACCGCACTCGCACTACCGCCGCTGCCCGCAGCCGCCACATGTGCGCCATGCGCTGCCGGTTGCGTCACATGCTGTTCGTCGTCCAACGACAGACCCTCCTCCACCAACGCATCCGAATCGTTGTTGTGTTGCACCTGCGGCGACGATGAACTCTCACCACAATTCGTCGCATACACATGTTGCATGCGACCAGCTGGCAACTGATTCGAATCATCCGTGTCTGGATCGCGTATCGAGCTGAATGCGCCACCCGTATTTGCATTTGGCGAAGATGTGTCTTCATTCGGCGGATACACGTGACGATGGTAGCTACCGCCGCCACCGCTACCACCACCATCGCCATCCAATTCGGCCTCACGCACGCTACCGAAGACAGGTGTGTGTGAGGAGCTGTTGCGCAAGCTGGCGGGTGGCGACCAGACGGTCTGATACAGCGGCGAGGCAAACACGTACATGTGGTTAAGGTATTCCATGTCGTAGGAGGGTAGATAGGAATCGGTCTCCAGCGGATTGTAGATGGGCTGATACATGGGTGTTTGACGGCAACTATACGGGCCGGAGGTGCCGCCCGTGTAGTGCGGTGTATCGTATGCCTGGCTGCGTGTCGATGACATGGCGTACGAGGCGAGACCCGCAGGACGTGGTGGCATTGTGGCGTAAATGCCACGATAAGCTTCAAACGGTGTCTGTGGGTAGTACGCATCGCTCCAGCGTATGTGATTCGGTGTGTAGTCGCCTTTGGCGTACAACTGCAATACGAGAACATTGAGTAAGTGCCATTGTTTGTAAATTAAAACGAAAAAAACACACTTACCTGTATGGGACGACAAAAGCCTTTGCTTAGATGCCGCGGCACACCCAGCGTGTAGCTGTGACTGAAGCCGACCTCAGAGCTGAGTAGATACTCGTGAAATTTGTTGGGAAAGAACTCAATGTTGCGATAGTTGTTGTAGATTTCGGGCTGTAAACAAATGGAGAGGTAATATGCATTAGTTAATAAGCTTGAGTGTTCACAGCGCAAAAATCAATAACTGTAAAATTAACGTCATCTAATTGTTCAATTTTGCAATTCAATTTCAATTTTATCGTGACTTACCGTCAAATTCTTCTTCTTCTTGTAGCTCGCCCAATTCTGTGCCTCCAGTATGAGCTTTCCGCCGGGTCGCAGCTGGTTGAACATGCGTTTGAAGGCCATCTTCAGACCCGCATCGCCGAAATTCAAATGTATCCATTTAGTCACCGATAAACACAGTATGAGATCATATTGCTGCGTGTCATTGGCCAGCTGCGCCTCATCTTCCAACACATAATTCTGATGACGAAAGAAAACGTTACGTGGGAAGTCATTCTTGCGCTTACGATTTGCGACGCCTCCACTGCTGGCCGGTGTGGCATTGCTGCCATGACCGGGCGTATTGGTGGACGCGCCGGGCGAGTGACTGTCGTGTGCGGCGCCAGCTGTGACTGTTGGTATGCCACCGTATGTCAGTGGAAATGACACGGGAAACAGATCGGTGGCAGGTACATGCAATGCTTGCTGTTGTTGTTGTTGATAATGACTGTGATGATGATGGTGATGCATGTGATGCATATGATGGTGATGATGATGATGATGGTGGTGATGGAATTGTGTGTGCTGCTGCTGCTGTTGTTGTTGTTGTTGCGCGTGTTGTTGTGACAATGTGCGCTTTTTACGACGACGCGTCTTTTTCGCCCCATTCGTGCCGGCAACAGCTGCGTTGTTGGCTGCTTTGCCACTATCCTTGTTGGCAGTGTCTTTTGTGCTGGCAGTTTCTGTTTTTATTTTGCACACAGCGCTGCCGGTCGCCAACTTCTCCTCTTTCACGGCAACTTTCGGCTCTTCTTTTTTAACACCACCAACAGCGTCCGCATCTTTATTTATTGGCGTGCTTGTCGCGGGCTTGACCGCCGACTCTGGCGGTATGAGCACATATAAGCCGAGATTGTGTCGCGCACGTGCCACCAACTTTCTATCGATATCGATGCCCAATATGGATTTGGGCGCAAAGTTGCGCGCCACAGTGATTGTCATGTGACCCACATTGCAGCCGATATCCAGTATGTCTTTATTTTGGAAGAGCTCCAAGTGCCGTTGAAACACTTGCAGGCGCACATCCACCAGCTCGTTGAGATGGCGTAGTCCCACATAGCGATCGTAATTGCCATACTGGTACTTAACGCCATCGGCACGGAAATTCGGCATTCTCGTTAGCGGCACAATGGCAGTCGAGCTTGCAGAGACGTTAGCGCCGCTCTTTGCGCCCGCAGCAACAACCGTTAGACCATCCTCGTTGGGCATTGTGGTGGAGTTTTCGCCAGCGCTTGTGTCCATCAACGATTCCTGCTCACCTGCAGCGACCGAAGTGGCGCCGGAGGTGGTGCTTAGCGGACTGGCGAGTCCAACTTCCGAAATGGTTTCGAGCTTGCTGAAGTCGGGCGTCTCAACGCGCAATATATCGGCTGTAAATGAAGTAATAGCATTAGTAGTGAGCTTAATTTCGTAATTAACTGACTTACCTTCGCTAAGTAAAGACTTGGCGACGTCATCTGCTGGGCTCAGCACATCCGTTTCGCTGATTGATGTCGAGCGACGCGTTGGCTTGCGTGCGCCAGTAGCCGCAAGACGTGGTGGACGCTTCCAAGCGCCAGGTTGCGGTACTACGGGACTGACAATCTTGTCCATAGCATCGCGGTGGAATTTCTGAAAGATAACAGGATTTTATTAAATTATTTGTTTAAATTTAATTTCAAGCTTCTTTACACAAACACCCTGTATGTACAATATATCGAAGTGCTCACAAAAAGAAGCTGTCGATGAAAACAAAAAAGGCGCGATGTAAACAAAATGAAAACAATTAATCAAGTCCCCAACCTCGCAGCATTAAAAATATTACGTGCACACACACATTGCCGCAAAAAGCACACCGTTACATATACTCGTACACATTCGTATTTACGTGGCGAAAAAATCAACGCAAACAAAATGGAACAAAAGCCACAGCGTAGCGCATTGACATCAGCTCCCCCTATTTCCCCATTAACCTTCTAACCGAGCGAACAAACACTTCCCTAATCGCCGCAATGGCAGCCGTTTTGTTTACTTTTGCTTCGATATACACCATATCTGTAGAGATATATATATATGTATATGTAAGAGTTATGTGCACTCTCGCTTACCTTGTTCTTCTGCGAGTTATTGCTCTCGCTTATCTTGCGTTTCCTTCCGCCACCGATGCCCATGCCAGCGAGCGCGCCATGGCCGCTCAATCCGGCCATTACGTTGCCGCACGTGCTGCCGCTTGCCGTCGACAATGTTGTCGAATTCAATTCCAAGCGCAAATCTCGATTGGCGCGCTCACGCGGCAACAACAAAGCACCGACACCAGCGCCAACGATAACAACATCGCCGCCACCAACACCAACACCACCACCAGCAGCAGCGCCTCCCACTACCTCCACACCAGGCTTTGTTGCCGTAGCAAGTGTGCCACTTGCTGCTTGCGGCTCTCCAGCGCTCTGCAAAGTTTCTCCCGCAACGCTTGGTGTGCCAGAGAATGTTGAGTTCACAATGCTGGAGTACTGTTGTTTCACTGGCGATGTGCTTTTGCTGTTTCGTCGCTCACGTCGTTCCTCAGTGAAGCTCGTTTTGCTCACGGCGGCGGTCTCCAAAGCTTCGCTCTCAACGCGCTCTTCCAGCAGTTGTTGTTGCTGTTGCTGCTGTAGATACTCAGCTGGCGCATTCTCACAGGTGCTCACCACCATTGGAGCGCTTTTACCTGTCGCGCTCACATTGTTGTTGACACCCTCCATCAACGACGCGCTCGTGTTGCCGCTGCTGCTCTCTAGCAACGAAGCGACCGAAAGTGTTGTGGACAACGAAAGCGAAGTCAGGCTGGCGTTACCCGCTTCAGTGGGCATTGCGCTGTTGGCCAGCGCGGTTGTGTCGCTGTCGCCAATGGAGGCGCTACCCACAGACGACTGATAAGAGTCGTGTCTGCGACGCTTGCTCTTACGATTCTTGCGATGCCGATGCTTGGCGCTGTGATGGTGTGCATGTCCGCCACGTGTACCGCCGCGCTTCATCGGTGATGTCAGCTGCTTTTCATACTCCATCGAATCGACCGGATCGAGCAAGTGCAATGGATCACGTATATTCGGCGGTATAATCACCTCCACTTTGGGTGGCGTAGTGATGGGCGACTGACGTGGCGTGGTCGCCGGCGTATTATTGTTCGACGAAGCATTCGAATTCTCATTCTGCAGCGAATTCAAGTTGAGCGGATCGGAGATATTGCCGCCAAGCAAGAACTTAGTGGGCGGTATGATAGTCTCTTTGCGCACCCGCTTGTCCGGCAAGAAGAATTTCGAACGTGTGCAACAGAAGTGCAATGAGCCGGCAGCGCTGCCAGATTGTGAGCTGTTTGTGCTGCCATTGGCAGTGTCCTTGCCATTTGGATGACCGCCATTGCAGCCGTTGATGAGACAACAATTCGTGTTGGAATTGCCGCCGATGGTATTGTGTGCCGCGCCAGCGCAAAGCACGTGATGATGATGATTGCCGGTGCCCCTGTGGGTGGAGAAATAGATAAGAGATTACAAATGGTTCCATAAGGGTTCAATATTTTCAGAAAATAACGCATTTCTAACTAGAACTGTGAACAGTACCCGTTCCAAAAATTTTGGTTGTGGCATGCATTACTAACCTCAATTGTTTATGAACAAAAGTACCGAACAAAAATAACCAAAAACTCCCAGAACTTAATTAATACCCGCCTCCACTCGCAAGTGGCAACCCCCAACTTTGACTCACCTATGCGCCAGCAGCTTTTTGTACATTTTCATCTGACCATGGCCGTAACCCAGTTTCTCTAGGTTGGCTATGGCGGTCGGTGGCAAGCCATTGCCCGAGACACCAGCACCACCAGTTGCGGCGCCAACACTGCCACCAACTGCGGCATTCGCGCCACCCACGCCACGATGTCCCCCACCGGCGGCAGCACCACCGACATGTTGATAGTAATGATGAGCGCCAAGCTGATTCTTGAAATTCTGTATATTCTCGAGGTCGGCCTTGCTTTGGGCGCTCGCCGCCGCAGACGCGCCCGTTACAACGGCGTCAACGCCGACGCCAACGCCAGCTCCACCACCACCAACCACGACGGCATTGCCACTTTGCAACATATGCTGTTGCAGTTGTTGTTGTTGCTGTAGTTTGGCACCACGCTGTTGCCGCTTATTCCATGTTTTGCCCTTCTTGTTGAGCAGCGTGGCTGGAGCGGTGGCGCGACGATGGCGCACAAATTGTTGCGGCGCACGGAACTGATGATATTGCTGTTGTTGTTGTGGTGGTGGTTTTGCTTTATTTGCCGCATTGTTGTTGTTGTTGCCACTGTTTGGTGGCGTTGGTGAGCGTGTTTTCGGCGCGGCATTGGCGTTGGTGGTGGTGCTGCTGCTCACTTGCTGTTGTTGTTGTGGCGCACTGTTGGCGCCGATTTGTTGTTGTTGTCGTTGCGATGTGGTCGAATCCACATAATTCTCACTGTTCTGTGCTGCGGACACCGCACTAATTGCTGTTGTGGAATCGGCAGCAGCCGTTTGACAAGCATCCTTACTGCGCGTTTCCATTGTTCAAATTCAATTCAAACGTTCAAACACTGTTTCTTCTTCTTCTGCTTCACTTTATTTGACCTCTCACTGCATACTTATGCAAATTCAGTTTGCTTTGAGCGGAGAGTTGTTGCTGTTGCTGTTGTTGTTGTGTGTGTAATTTGTCGGTGTTTCTTCTGCGCTGTAATTAAACAATTTAAGTTTGTGAGATTAAAGCGCGCGCATTTTACCATTTGTAAGGGAGTGAGTGTGTATGTGCCAATAGGCTAGTACGTATTACGTACGTTAGTATAGTAGGCGTTTAGGCGCTTAATTAATTTACTTCGTGGAAATACCAAGCAGTCAAGTGACTATACACCGTGCTTTAAATGGCATTTGGCAGCGTGCTTTGGTCTAAAATTAAAATCTTAGGCGCACATTAGTGGTGTTGCATAATTTTAGGCGCATCAAAGTGGAAGTTTAAAAATAAATTGTTGGGTTTGAAATGAAGCTTTCAGCCATTTTATGCCTAATAGCTTGCTGTGTGCGCTTTTCTTGTTAAAAATAAAATCAAAATATATTTCGGCATAATTTTTTGCCATATTCAGTGCATAACTTAAGGCGCTTAAGTATGTTAATTGCAGTTATAAATAAATTTAACATCAATTTTAAATTCTTCGATAATTAAAATAGTCTAAAAATTGCAACTGCTGTATATAAAATCAGTTTTTGTCTACAATGCGCCTAAAAGTAGATCACATGCAATTTATTTTTAGACTTTCCGCATGCCTGAGAGTTTTATTTGGTCACAAAATATCTATGTTGAAGACTAACATAATTTTTCTCGCACTTTAAGCAACTTTTAAAGTTTCTTTTTCAAAACAAATGTACAGTCCCCCGCCTAAAAGCATAATAATACTTGCACAAATCACACTTCAACACATTATTAAGCACACTTTTCGGCGCATTTCAACAAACAAAATCAGCTTACCTAAATTATATAACGAATTTGCAACAAACAACTTTAAAAGCTTTATATTGTTTGCCTAAGCTTTAAAGTATTCTATATGTACGAGACGAGACGAGACGACTCTTGTAAAGTCACATTGTTGACGCATCAAGTTTTAAGCGCTTATTCAACACACACACTCTGCGACACACTGCGCGTAACTGTAAATATAGCGCGTTCAACTGTTTGCGATTTTTTGCTTTTCGTTTTTGTTTTTGTTTCACTTTTTCTTCTTCACTTTCTTGTAGCGTAACTTTGCACTCGGCATTGACGTTTTAATTCAATTACATTGACCGATGGTATGCCGTGCTACGCGCGTTGATGCTGACGCTTGCAACGACTTTAACGACACTGAAGTTTTGTTATTTGTTATTCGCTGAACTTTGTCTCACTCGTATAACGGTGTTTTTTTATTATCATTTGCTTAGCGCGCGCTTAAGTAATAAAACGCTTCAATGCAGTGCCTGTCAGGCTACTTAGCACACTTTAAAGTCACTGGTTTTGAGTTTATTTTTTTACTTCTATTTTCTTCTTTTTCTATCTGCCTTTCACTGCATTCTTTTGTCTTATTTGCACTTTAATTAAATTTTCCGCGACAATGGCATTCACGTTATGACGCGCTCACGTTTACGGCGCGTATTTGGCTTGTAACTGTTGCCTACTTTTTGGCGCGCTAGCTTATACAGGTTTTAATGCCAAATTGAGCCTTTTTATTTCGTCTGTTTTTTCACTTTTTTAATTCACAGTTATTTTATTTGTTCTTCTTTTCTTTGTGTGCGCGCACACTTCCGTTAGATGACTTCGTTTCTTCCGCTTGAAATCAACTTCCGCTTTCGTCGTCCACTGTATGTGTGTGTGCTTGAAAGTAATTGTGACTGCGCTGAATCGCTGTCTGTGCGACTACGACACTACCGCCGCCAGCTGCCACACTACACCCACTGATGATTTTGTGATTACAGCACAGCACACCGCTGAGCTTTAAGGGAGCTGTGAATGTATGCTTCTGCTTCTTCTTCTTCTTCTATTTTTTATGTATATTGGCGTATGGGCAGACTGCCATCAGTTGTTGTAGAAAATCTTTAAAGCGCTTGCAATTCATGCCAATGTTGTTGTTGTCACAGTGCCTCAGCTCTCTCTTCTTACCACCGTCGCTTGCTCACGTTGCTGACTGACTGGCTTGCTGGCTTGCTCTTGTTGTTTGTGTCGGGTGCACTGAAATGTAAAAAATGCCCATAAGGGCGAAACGTGTTTAATACACTCGACTTTATTTGTCTAGCAACAACAAAAGCTACAACAACAATAATAAATAAAAAAAATATGTTCGGAGTAAGGTTGGGAGGCATACATGCATACAACTAATACAATGGACTTAAATACTAAAATATTAATAAACTCTGCACGAGTGGGTACAAATGGAGTGGATACATACATATTTATATATACATATCTATATATAGAAAGCGACTGCTTGTTTGTATCAACGTCATCGTCCATTTCCCTGCCATGCAACACTTAACTGTCTGTACAATAAGTCCTTTGGGGGCTCAAAAAAATTTTCTGCTGAGTCAACTCGAGCGCTTCAACTTGAAAAAGGTAGCGCAATATGACAGCAATAACAACAACAACAAAAATATATACTACATATAATGGAAAAATCATAATCAAAAGCAGCAGCTTAAATATCTAACTATGATGAGGACTAAGTGTTGTACAACAACAATACTAAGGTAAATAGGAATGTCTACAAACAACTCAACTAATAACAAACTAGAGATGATCAAAGCTAAAAGCATGCGGCCATAAAGTGTAGGTTCCGTGAAGCAACACAGCAATGCCGAAAACACCAAAAAAATATTTAATTTCCACAACTCCCGTGTAGTCTACCACGCGAAAACCCAACCAAAAATGCGGCTCAACCACAGCCACCTACCACAGACCCACAAAACCACCCTACCACTCTCACTCATTTACACCCGCATGTCAGTCCATATAACTCTCCGCCGCTCTCTAACCCTAATTCCGCGCACTACTTGCTTTCCGACACACCGACGTTCTAGTTCTCGTGAATTCGTCGCATCAGCTGCTTTTGAACCGGAATTTGGCTGATTTTGTGGTTATAAATTGTTGGCGTATCAATTGAATGTGCCTTCCGCTGCGCTCATTCACTGCCGCGCGCATACGCATACAATTTCAATTGAGTTGGAATATCTCCCTTCTGGTTTTTCATTCACTCTTCTCTCCTCCCCACCCCTCTGTCGCTGTCAACTTCTTCTATTGACTATTTCTTTGCTTAATCTGACGCTTCCGTTTTTACGATAATTGTTGGTGATATTGATGATGGCAGCAAGTGGCACACAATTTAGAGTATCTTATGGCAAAGCGTTATGAAAAGCTGTCGACACGAGTGTCTTGGCTCTCACAGAGCATATGCTTTACGCTTACTCGTTTTTTAGCGCTTTGCTGCGTTGTGTGAAAATTCATTTCGAGCATTTAATAATATTGGAATTTTAGATTGCAAGTTTGATGACTGTTCAATTTGTTGAAAAGCTTCAAAGGGTTGCTCTGAATGGCTTTTATAGGCATACATATTTAAATACTTAGTTTGCGCAATGCTATGCATAGTGCAAATGTGATTAGACCTTCTAGCTTACTGTTAATGTTTGTGACATGGAGAAAGCTTTTATCAGAACAGATTTTTTAAGTTTTTGAGCTTACACTGTACTTTAAAGCTTTCATCAGTTCTTGGAGCTTTCATTAAAATTTAGAGCTTTCACTAAACTTTAAAGCGTTCATAAAAATTTACAATTTCCATTAGGTTTTGATGCCTTCAACGAACTTTAGAATTTTATTAAGTTTTAAAAATTTCACTAAGCTTTAAAGCTTTCTTTAAAATTTCGAACTTTCTTTAAGTTTTGAAGCTTTCAAAAAACTTTAGAATTTGATTAAGTTTCAGAGCTTTCACTGAACTTGAAAGCTTTCATTAAAATTTAGAATTTTCATTAGGTTTGGAAGCTTTCACTAAACTTTAGAGCTTTTACAAAATTTTTGTAAATATTAAACTTATGATTTAGAGATTTGCATAAGACTAACTTGATAACTTCAAAAAACTTTTACGAAGCTTTCACTAAACTTTGGAGCTTTCACTAACTTTTGAGCTTTCACTAAATATTCGTAAATTTTTTGTTATTATATATGGTTATGGTTATATTATAGGGATTTGCATAAGACTAATGTGACAACTTCAAAATTATAAACGGATTTCGGAACTGTTTTCAGTATACACAGCGCTCTTCTTAGTATTAAAAAATTCATAATTTTTTTTTCATTGAACAATGACATTGCATTATTTTAATGTAGCTGAATGAAAATTGGAAATTCAGAGATATCAACCTTAAGAAAGCTTTTATGCAAAATTTAAGCAAAAACCCGAGGCATTTGCATTTGAATGGCTGATTAAAGTCAATCAACAGTAAAACGTGTCAGAGAAGACACGCTTCATGTAAAAGAAAGCGTGAAAGTGATAGCTAAATGGCATTGAAAAACGATAATCTTTAACCCAATCATACTTTGCATTTCAATAAGCCAATAATTTGACGCATTTTCATACAAAAATATGCGAGGTAAACGTTGAAAATGCCCCCAAGGACACACAGATAACGCAAAGAGTTATGCAGCATATATGGGTTGGCATGAGTGAGAAGAGGGGGTAAGTAACTGCGTGGGTCAACGCAGGCGAAGATTGTGTAAACGCAGGAATGCCGAAATGACAACTTTATAGGCTCGTTACGCCAACATGCTGCCGGGGTGAATGACTGTATTCGACACGATTGGACGGCGAGGCAAACGAACACATACACATGCATTTTAACCTTTTTTTTTATGCCAAGCAAGGCGTTCGAGCTGAAGGCGTTGATTAAGTTTGTGTGCTGGTTGTTGTTATTGGTATTGTTGTTGTTATTGGTATTGTTGTTGTTATTGTTAGTATTGTTGTTGTTTCTGGTGCTGGCGCTTATCACTGCTGTTTGTCATTGTTATTACCAGCTTTACTTTACTCGGCTTGTTTCTGTTGTTGTTGTACTTTATTGTTATGCTGTTTATTGTCATCATTGTTGGTAGAAAGCTTAACTGTTTCTGGTTGGCATGCGAAGTATGCAGGCGACTGACTATAAAAGAGAGTATAATCACATATTTACACGCACACACACATGCATGTAACACAATGGCAACTGAAGTGGCAAAGCCGATAACAAATATAAACAAAAACAATGCAGGCAGGTTGTTCTACATGTGGGTGGCTGCGTATGTGTGTCTGTGTAAATAAATAACTGCTTAAGGACACTGCTGCGCATAACTTCAATGTAAATAGGTTATAAGGAAGCTGTAAGAAAATATGAAAGATAGAAGTAATAGCAACAGTCCGCAGGCATGTGTGCAACTCAGTATCGTATAAGAGACAAGGCACGTCCACTGCAAGTTGTAAGCATGTCTCTACATATTTATATAAGGTATATCTGAAGCTCAAGCATATTTGCTCTGCATTTTACAAGTGTGCACTGGCAATCTTTGTGACAGGTTCATTTACGTGTTCATATGTCATGTGGTTGTGCTTTCGCTGCCACTTCAACTGACTTTGGCAATGTATAGCAACTAGGGTTACAACAACAACAAATTCATGCAAGTTGACATTTTATTTCAGCACTACGTTTGCTGATGTGTGTCTTATAAATAATAATGGGAAAATAAAGCAGTTTTCATATGTATATATAAATATCATACACATATATTCATATATAAAGCTTTATGTACATAAGAATAAATATGTATCTGCACATAAAATAAATAGAGAAAAACACTTTTTTAACTTTTTTTTAGTAAAATATTGGTGTTGAAAAAATTTTAATCGACGCAATTGAGCATTAAAAACACCTGCGCAGCTTCACTGCAATACAATAAAAAATACACACAGACACATCCATACAAAAGGCACTTACTCTTTGTATACTGAAAGGCAGAGTGTATATATAAACACATTTTTTCTCAATTTTCACACATTTCAGTTGCATATAACGCAGCAATTTCGCTAAGGGCTATCACATTCACTCACGAAAAAGCGTGTTTGTGTTTGTTTTTTCGCTTGAGTGTTTGTATTGGACTGGCCTGTGGGCTAGATAGTCGTCCGAAGTGATGATTTTAACTTTAAATATTTAAGTTTGAGCTTTGCAGGATATTAAAAAGCTGTATTTGAATGTGAAAGTATTTTTTACGACTATAAGAGCTTATTTTACCGTTATTATTTATTTTATTGTATTGTTACTGCTTTTTCGGCTTAAAAAATGCAATGAAGTGATAATATCGCAGCTTAAAATAATAATTAGAAGAAGCTAAAAAACTCATTCGCAAAGCTCTAAAAAAGCTTTCACATATAAAAGCTTGTACGCTTAAAATAACGTAATTCAAAAATAAGTTAAAAAAGGTATACGAAAAGAAGCAAAAAAAATCATATGAAAAGCTCATAAAAAGCTTTCAAAAATTATAAAAGCTTTTACGCTTAAAATAATATAATTCAGAAAAAAGTTAAAAAAAAACTCATTCATAAAAGCGTTTATGGCATAAGATAACATAATTCAGAAAGAAGTGAAAAAAAGCTCATCCAAAAAGCTACAAAAAGCTTTCACATATAAAAGCTTTGAAAATAGAACGATTGCAGATCAGCTAAGAGCGTAAGTAGTTTTTGTGGATTTAAAAAAAAGTTGAAGCTTTTAAGCTTTTAGTCTTAAAAGCTTTTAGTATGTTAGCAAAAATGCTGTAAATAATAAAAGAATAAGCATTGTTTCACTAATTTTCATAAGTGGTTGGTAATGTTATCATATTTTATTATTTTAGAAGCTTTAAATATCTAAATCTACATACTAGAGCTTTCAACTTTATTGAATACAAAATCCTATGAATATATACAATGTACATAGAACTTTATTTTTAAAAGTTTCATACTGCACCATAGAGCTTTCATGCTATTAACATGGTTTAGAGCTTTATTTCTAGAACTTTCAAACTGAACTGTAGAGCTTTTATTCTATTTACATGGTTATGTGTGTTTTTTTATTTTATTCGAGTTTCTAATATTTTTGGTGCTTGCTGATTTCAAAATAGATTAATTCTATGAAGCTTTCACGAGTTGCGAGAATGTAAAAATAAGCTTTTACTAAGTTCTTTTATTAAAGTTCTTCATGCCTTTTCCCTATACATTACAAAGCTTTCATTTTAATTGCTGAAAAGCTCTCACCTGTAATATGTGCTTTCATGCAATTATTATTGTGATTTTTACAAATTCAAATTTCTAATTCCAGACATGTCGCATATTCTAATTTGCTTTATAATAAATCAAACACTCTCGACAACCACAAGTTAATAATCATACCAACAAAGCTTCCCACAACATGCATATATGCAACCGCATGTGTACTTTCAAAAAAAATATATGCAACACTATTTCAGTTATCAAATTAAAATTTCCATAATACCACTTCACATAGTTGCTTGCACGAATTTACACAAAAAGCTGCTTTGTTGCCAAATTGTCAAAATTGCTGCAGCTCGTGCCACCAGTGCCACCACAGGGCGGCGACTACCTATCTGCTGGTGTTGCAAGTGTAACGGAAAGCGAAAAATTTGCATATTTATTGCATTCACACAACGACAATGGCTGGAGTGGGAGCAGCGGCGGCGGCGGAGAGGAAATTGTATGCTGGACGACGGATGGAAAAGAGTGAAGCGACTGTCAGGCAGTCCGCCACAGGTATGTTGCGGTGCCACAGCGGAAAAGAAAGTCATTAATTTACCGTTGCGCAATTTTTGTTCCACAAGAATTTACAAATAAAAATAGCGGAACTCATATCGTCTTTTTATTATTATTTTATTTTTTCCCTTACTTTTACTTTTATTTATTTATTTTTTCGTATTTTTTCTGTGTTATTTATTCACCGACTGAGTGCGACAACTAAGCTGAAGTAAAATAAATAACTATATTCCTCAACTGCAGACTATTTACTTACTTACTTTGTATATGTATGCATGCTATATTTGTAAAACTGTAAATTTTTTTGTTGTTGTTGACCAAGCAAATGAACGAGTTGTATGAATGCAGCAGGTATCCATATCTCACATGCTCAAACAGAGATACATATATTGTTGTTGCTGTACGTATGCGAGTGCTTTTTTATGCATATTATAACGGTATTGTATTTGTAACTACTACGGATTTTCATGCTTTTTAAAGTACGTTTCTGAGCGAAATGGCTTTATTGTGTGTGGTAAATGGTGACAATTTGTTTTGGGTATACAAAGCGGGAGAAGGGTGGAATACATTTATATGTATAAAGCAGTTTATGTATAAAGCAATGAAAAAATATTTGGTGACCTCTGTCTCCACTGTACGATTCGGTAAAAACTATATTTTTTTCGATAAAACTTCACTTCGACCACATAATCTCAGCAAACAAACGTTTTAACACGATTTTCTCGACCCAAAGTGCTTCGTTTGCAAAAAGTTTAAGAAATGTCTTGAGATAAATATATATATATACCTGGTAGAGTTTGAAGTCTTCCCCAAATCTCTGCCGAGAGTTGCAAAGTTGCAAAGTTTCATTGATCGATATATTAGATCTTTGGTTTCAGCTTGATTGTTTTTCTTAGAAATATAGACATACCATACCGTTATTAATTGGCGCCCGATCAGGGACCGATTCGCGTTAACAACTTCTTCTAGAAAGAGTCATAATAATCGGTAAGTGTTTTGTTTAGGTCGAAAGGACACATCTGGTGATCGCACGTCCTGTAAGACCAGTTCGCAGGATACATCCAGTGTAGTTTGATTGATGGGGCCTCAGGAGCCACAGCAAACAGGAATCACCCGCTTCAAAGGCCCTTAGACCATTCGGTTTCAACGTAGAGCCTTTTGTTAGAAATACAGCCATGTAAAGACCCTTAGATCCTATGGATTAAGCTTCGTGCCTTTCAGTTAGAAATATAGTCCTATAAAGATCTCACATTTCGATGTTGAAGGGATCAGCTTGCAACTCAGGAACACAATTCAATAGGGGATCATATGAAGTCTTAAAATTCCTAACGATAGAACAATATTCCCGGAAAAATGATTACTGAAAGAAGAATCGATGTTCATTAGCGAAGTTTAAGGTAGATATTACTCAGTTGACTAGATTTGAGTTGACTTTTCGAGACCTTGAACTCATTGTTGATATTTAGTTGTTCGAAAAGTTGCGAACTTTCCTCTGAGTTGATTTTTGTGCACGTTGATCTCATCGCCGTTATTTATTTCTTCCAAAAGTTTCAGTACAGAAATAAATTTGTATTTGGTATTTGAAGATTGTTAACTCAGAAACTAATACCATGATAGTACGTCCGTTGATAAACCTGTCAACTTGAGGTGACTTTTCGAAACCTTGAACTCACTGTCGATATTTAGTTGTTCGAAGAGTTGCGAAGTCACCTCTGAGTTGACTTCTCGAGCACTTTGATATCATCATCGATATTTAGTTATTCCAAAAGTCTCCGAACAGCTGGCAATCCTAAATAATCATGCGTACCGCTCCCGAAATAGCTCATTACATGATTGTGTTTGAGGCATCCACAAGTTAAGTTTTCACTGAGATTTTTTTACTTTCATCGAAAGCTTTTTTATACTATGAATGCTTTACATCTTCAAAGCACACTCAGTCACCTTTAAAGTGGTTTTTCATAAGCTCAACTGAAACCAATTTCTTCGACCACAAATCCAACACAAACGTGTAGCAAATTCTCTCATTCAATTTTTGAACACCGAAAAACACAACTTAATTGGCTAACTCAAACACTTGAAACGTGCTTTCAGAAATCGAAAGCCTTAGCTGTGGTTGTGAATTAAACATTTTCATAACAACATTAATGAAATTAATTAAGAAAAGCTTAATAAGCAAAAATAAATTCGGTGTGTGTGTATGTGTGTTTACCTCCAACGGAAATTATATTTCATTTCAAGCATTTTATTCTTTTTTTCCAATTTTAAGCCGCTTATTAAGCTTATGCGCGCGTAAAGAGCACTCAGCCAAGACAACACAAGCTGAAGCAAAATGAGAGTGAAAAAACTGCAAGGAAAATAATCGAAAATTCAGTTAATGCCAGCAAGCAAACTGCAGAAACATCAAAAAACACTATTGGCGCGCGTCAAGGACTCGACGCTCGGCGCAGCGCAGCGCAGCGCTCTGATGTGAGTACGAAATAAACGCAATTAAGTGGTCAGGCACACACACACACAGGCAGTCACGCTGTTGCTGTTGCTGGCTGTCGCCTCCGTGTTGCCTTTGAGCGTAGCAAATTGATGAGAAAATCCAATTAACGTTTCACCGTGATGAAGTGCAAGTGGACGTAAGGGGAACGCAAGGGAGAATGATGCAAGGTGGCAACACTGTGTTGGAAGAGCCTGTCGAACCGACCAAATGCATAGAATATAGAAAATCAAGTGGTAATGCATAAAAACATGAGGACCAATAGACTTTTGTGGGTGTGTGTGCGTGAGCATATGCCACAGCAAATCTAGATTGAGTGGAGGACGGACGGCGAAATAAACTGTAATAGTTGCTTAAACGCAGTAAAGCACGTATATAGATATGTATATATGGATGAATATATATATAAATATGTGTTTGTGATTGTATATATGTATATGTGTGTATGCATGTGGAAGAGTGTGCCACGAAAGGTTGTTAAGAAGCACTTTTTGTGGATGTTTTACTGGTGAAGTGTAGTGTAGTAAAACGCAAGACACAAATTCAATAAATGCTTCGTGTAAGGAAAATGCGTTACAACAACAACAACAACACTCATATACAAGAAACACATACAACAATATTTTATTGCCTTACATACACATGTGTGGCAAGCAGGAGTAGTATATGTGTGTGTGTGAATGCATTTGACACTGACGTGACCACAAAAGCCAATTTCGTTTCGGTTGTAAGTTAAAAGGTATTAATAAAATACAAAAGCAAAAACAAGAAAAAATTAAACAAAATAAAATGGAAAAGGCATGGCTACATTGTTGCTAGTTTGTTGCTGTTGAAAGCCACATGTACAAATAGCATGGCTCTTCAAATATTTATTATGAAATTAATTAAACATTGTCAAGGCAAACCAGAGGTATACACGCATACTAAAATAAATGGCAGACATACATACATACAAACACTACCAGCGCAACATATGTACTTGTATTTGAAGTTTTCTTTCGTTGCCAGCTTATTTAAGTAGAATAATACAGATCAATAAATGAATAAATATTGTATATGAAAGTAAATATGCCCAACATACACACACACAACCTAAATTCAGCTGCTATTCTACACTATATACATTTTAGATGTGTTCAAAAAATAACGGGAATTTTCGTTTTTTCAAAAAAATATTTATTCATTCGTCTACATAATCTTCTCGCCATCAAAATAGTCCCCATTCGATATTTTGCACTTAAGCCGATTTTTGGAATAATCTTAGGTTCCTTCAGCGTTTTCTCGAGTGCTTGTAAAACGACGGTTCTCTCTTTGGGGTTCTCGTTATTTATTTTATTTGTATATCAACATAATAAATACAAAAAATGAGTTTCAATTAAATTTTTGAACAATTGGAAATTTTAAAATTCCCGTTATTTTCTGAACGCATCTGCTTGTGTTTCATTTTGCTTGGCCAAACAAGCTGCAGCTGGTTAATAAATCTTTTATTGCAATTTGAGTGTGTGGCAAGCAATTGTTGTGTTAAGTAAATACGACAGACAAAGTAAATTAAATAAAATATGTATGGAAATAAAATTACTTCGTGAAATATTTTCGCAAACAATACGCTGCGGTTGCATTCAAGTGGAATTTTGAAAAAAAAAAATCAAAAAATAAGGCCAACAATATATGAAATCATTGAGATGAGTGGCATAGAAACCATAAATCAAATAATGTGCATAAAAATTTAATTTGGTATTTGAATATGGCAGCACAAATTAAGCTGCCACTACAAAATTACTATTTGAATTCAAATTAAATGCATTTGGAAGAAAAGGTCAAATATTTATTATTATTTTTAATTAATTGGTAATTCAATTACTTCCTCGGGTAGTCTAATACCACATTTTTCATAGTATAAATGCTGTTAGAGTGCTCTCTAACTAAATCAGTTGATTCTTTGTTGTTTTATAACGATGTGAAGCACCGGATATGGCGTTAATGACGGACGGAAACCGGTAAAATAATATATAGGAAGTTACAGAAAACGGCAACTTGGCGACGACCAGATATGTTTATATAATTTACCCGAAAAAAGAGGAAATTAAAAGTGTCACAGGAACAATTATTGCAGAAGCTCTGAAAGAGGATGTGACTATGGGGCACCACTTCCGGTTCCACTCAAACTGGTTCCGGATAAACTATTTCCGGATCCCAACTGGTAAATTTTTGTTTTTGGTCGGCTTCAACTTCCGGTTCCACCAAATCTCACTTCCAGCTCGCATAGAAACCGGAAACAGGGAACCGTAAATTTTGGTTTCCGGTTGGATCCAACTTCCAGTTCCACCGAATCTCAATTCCGGTTGCTACTTGTGCCCCTTTCTATATGCAACACATTTGCGAAATTCCGAATCAGTGACCTCAACTTTAAGAGCGCTACGTCCAATTTATGATGAGGCTCATTTCCGGCTGAATGGCTTCGTCAATAAGCACAATATGCGTTATTAGCTAGGCAGCAATCCATATGTACTCCATTGCATTCCGAAAACTTACGGTTTAGTATTGTCTATGGCCGGCGAAGTCATTAAGCCGTACTTCTTCCGTCATGATCAAGACCGGCACGTTACTGTGAATGGGAATCGCCGCTCAATGATAACCGAATATTTTTGGCCCGAATTGGATGATATGAACTTTGACAATATGTGGTTCCAACAGGACGGCGCCACACGGTTGTGCGATTTGACGCCGTTAGACTATTTCCATTGGGGCTAAGTTAAGTCTATGGTCTATGCCAACAAGTCAGCGACGATTGATGAACTTCGTACGAATATCGAACGTGAAATTGCAGCTGTATCGGTCGATTTATGCTTGAAAACCGTCGAAAATTGGGTTCAACGTCTGGACTTCTGCAACCGTGACCGTGGTGGCCATGCAAAAGAAATCGAGTTCCATACGTAATGGCATCGAATGTACTTTTACTTTTGTTGAATATCGCAAGCCGACTACTGAAAATGATATATGACCTATGTACCCCACTATATACTCAACAAATCATAATGTTTCTTCACACCATACTCTATTCAGCATTTCACTGCATCTACTGTGGTGTCAACAAGTCTTCCAAACCCAACTGACATTTCAAACTTAATCTAAGACATATCTCCTATGTACATGTAGCAAACTGTTCTGTAAGGGCGACTGTCAAAAAGCTATTGAATCATATTTGATAAATGTCTTTCACAGAAGAATAAACTGAAATAATTTTGACGATTCCCTATGTGTTATAAAATCCTATTTTTGCTTCAAAAATCCCTTTTTTAACTTAACTGCATGGCAATCTACTCTAAACTCTCTAAAGCAGTCACGAACTTCATGCCGATCACCTAAATAATTTAACAGTTAATTGCTTATAATCGGTTCAACATTTTCATGCAATCGCAATTACGTAAGTATACTTCTCAATTAAAGGGCCTAACTGCTTGTTGACAACAAAAGTTCATGAAGTCAGACCATTAAACCGGTGGAAAAACGCCTACTCTGTAATTATTATGTCTGAATATAATTCTTTGTTTTTCTACTGAATAAACTTTAATTCCATTAACACACCAAAACAACGTGCGCTAGATTAATTTATTTAATGCGTCAGTACTACTTATGTGTGAATATTACTACATATTGAAAACCGACAATTGTGCGCGGTCATTAGGCATTTAAATAATAAAAGAAAAAAAGAAATAAAAGCGCGCAGCAGACTATTTAAAAATCATTAAAATAACATTTTGCAAAAATTGTGCAAGCGATTTTCCGCTAATTACACAATCATTTAGGAGCAGCCGGTTACAGGCGGTTTGGTTTGCGCGCCCAAAAGGGAGAAGGGGATGACGCTGAGTGTTGAGGGTCAGTTTACATTTTAGCGCACGAACTAAAAGTGCTATAATGCAGAAAATTATATATAAATTTGTAGATAAAATTGAAGCAAAGCAGCTGAAGCCGCGAAAAAAATAAAAATATTTACAACAACAAAAAATACGACGTACAAGCAACACAATTAGCCAGTGAAGTGGCAATGCTGGCAGCTAAAGCGGCTACATACAAAAGCATATGAAAAAAAATATAAAAAAATTATAAAAAAAACAATGAAAAAACAACAACTGCAAAAACAATAGTTGCCTCTCAAAAAAAAAAAAAAAACAATACACGCGCTTTATTGCGCAAAAAATCTGTTCTAGTTTCCCATACTACCAATTCAGTTTCATTTATTTGTTTTTATTTTTGTTATTGCTGCAATTTAACAAGTCATATTTTCGCCACAGCTTTAAGCGTAGTAAAACTGTCGCTATACAGTGTTCAAAAAATAAATACCAGACTATTTAGTGTTGCACAGTTACCGAGGCTCGAACACGAACAGACACATTCGCTCACCCGCGCTTAAATAAATAGACGCCAGTGTGACGCGCTGTGCGCCACCCCCTCCATTCACACCTCGCTTGAATAACACCGCGCGTGTGTGTAGCTATTCCACTATGTCAATACCATCGCCCACCGCCCACAGCCGCGCCAGCAAAGGGCGTTGTGAGCGAAAAAGAAAAACAGCTGAAAGCCTGCCGCACCGCTGTTTACTTTCTGCGCTTCCGAGCCATGCAAAGTGAGTCCTACATATTTACATAACTATATACATATGTACATGGTTAGTTGCTTGCTTATGTCGGCCCTGCCACCTGGTTTTATTGTGTCCATCTGTGTTTTTATTGCCGTTACTGTTCGGCGCTGTTTGCCGGCGCTAATGAATTCATAATTTGCACCTCGGGCGCACAAAATAAACTCATACTTCCCCATGACAGAGATCTATATGTACAACTTTTGTGGCAACCCTGTAGGGAATTTGATGCACTCGAGTTAGTTTAGAATAATATGTACTTCGGACATCTTCCCTGCGAATCACAAAGCTCATAGTAATAATCTGAGCTTTAAATATCAGCTCAAAATAATAATCTCAGCCAAATTTCTTAACAAAAATATGACCTTAGATAGTATAATCCTTAACTTATCGGTCAAATAAAAATTTTGAACCGCTCCAAACAGCTGATAGATTGATTGAAGCTTTTTTATGCTAGAAATCGATCTACTTAAAAATTAAACATTTTATGCTGAGGTCTGGTTGAGAACCCTAAGCTGAGGACTATTTTAAATCATAGAATATGTCATACAAAACTTCTTCGGAATGAGATAAAAGTTAAAAATCCCCACAGGTCATTATTCTACTTACTCCGCATTACAACATGATTTATGCCTTCTCTTGAAAGAAAGTTTCACAAAAGAGAAATGTACAAGGTTTGGGAAGTACATTTACTAAGTTCCTGACGAGACTAATATAAACAGTCGAAACGATAGTCGGGGTAGCCAAACCTGTCGCCACAACTATTTGGATAATGTTTATTACTGTTATAGGCACATGGGTGACAGAACTTGTAGGAGGAGGAAATCATATTCTAGATGTGTTCATCGCTTGGAAATAGCTAAGGTATTCTATATAAGAAGTTTTAAGGTTCTATGACCTAAGATCTGTAGTTTTGTATAAATTATGTTTGAAACAACGTTACGTTAACTGGTTCCGAAACTCAAGTTCTGAGACTATCTGAAAATTATACCTTATACTTTATTACAGTTCTTAAGCAATAAATGAGCTTTACGAGATATGAAAAAAGCGATGAAAATCCAAGATATAGTCTCATAACCTCGCTTAAACTAGACCTAACCTCAAAAATATTGATGTCATCTTTTCACTCCGGAAAAAGGATCGATTATGATGAGATTTTAGTGCAGCATGGGTGGCTTTGGATGTTGTCTTCCCACTCTTTTTTTATTTAGAGACATTGCTTAGAACTATTATCTGGTTTCGAAACTCAAGTTCTGAGACTATCGGAAAAATATACCTTATACTTTATTAAAGTTCTTAAGCAGTAAATGAGCTTTGCAAGAAAAAGATTTCTTGGATCTCACTTTTTAGAGCAGGCTCGCCAAATAGCGAATATATAAATTAAAAAAACTCTGCAGATTCGTAGTAGGTTCGACTCCTAATTGTTAATCTAGGGCGGATCCAGGCTTCACAAAGGACTATATTTTAAAGTCTACGTGTGTTTTCCCTTTGGGAAACAATCTTACAACTTAACCTAACCTAACCTACGATATGGAAAAAGAAAAAAAATCCAAAATATAATCCAATAATCTCTCTTAAACTAGACCTAACCATAAAAGCATTGATGACATATTTTCACTACGGAAAAAGGAACGATTATGATGAGATTTTAGTGCAGCGTGGGTGGCATTAGCTGTTTTCTCCTCTTTCTCAATTCAAAAATAAAAATAGAGCTACAAACTTTTTATTTTGAAACATTGCTTAGAAATATGCTACCTTTGTTCGCAAAATAAAAAAAAAAGTGCTTTGGAGTGGGCATAATTTTGCACTGAATACAATGCTGAAAACACTGTAAACAAGTTGCTTTGATATTTCAAAGAATATCTATTTTACATATAAGCACTAGAAAAATATAAAAAGAAACCTCACAGCAGGTGGTTTACGGCATTGTGCGCCCACACATCGCTTGAAAAAGATAGAGAAAAGAGTAAGGATAACCAGCAGCGGCTTATGGTCAACAGGAGTGCTGCAAAGTAAATTTAACTGCAACTAGATGGCAAACTAAAATTAAAAATAAGAAAATATAAAATATAAAGCAAAAACAACAACATACATACATATTTACAAGCATGTCCTTTGCGCAGGATATTACTATGCAAACATATGGTGTGCTGCCTTTGAGAGCGCCACACTCACACATTCAAATAAGTTTATGCTCATGTATGCTGAAATGATTTTCGTATGCAAAGCCTAAAGCTTAAATCCGTGCAGTTGCAGTTGCAAAAAAAAAACCAACAACAACAACTGCGCTTCACACAAAGGAGCCCAATAAACAATGGGAGCAGAGCGCAGGCAGCGCGTGGAACAACCGCAGAAAATGAGACAGTAATAAGGAAGCAAACAACAGCGCAGCAAAAAACATAATGACATGATAAAAAATATCAACAACAATTTTTGTTTTTTTTTTTTGTATTTTAATGCTGCTGCTGCCTATATAATTTCTTCACACTCTCACTTTGTGAAAACTTTCAGCACAGGGAAATAGCAAAAAAAGCAGCGCTGCCACACGCAGCAACACGCCATGCAACATGCTAAATGTACACGCGGCACCAGCGGCACATGGAATCCTCCACACTGGGCGCAGAGCCACCGAGAAGCGTCGAGCACACACTTTAAATGCTGTTGCATTCATGTTGAATTAATGTGAATATGCGCCACACAGAGGCGTAACTGCTACAAATACATACATACATATGTGGCATATGAGTAATGGAAAAAAATAGACGGAAAGCGGATGTATGTTATAGCTTCAGGCTAAATATTGTATGAGTGGAGAGGGGAGTAGAGAGCGGGAGCGCAGAGGTGCTAGGAAGCGCAGAGACATTGTCTAGTGGCGTTTAATATGCAAAGTGGCAAGAAGCAGACGCACAAACACTTGCACCTACTCACAGATAAAGTATGATGACAGGCGACACAGGTGACCCAGTGGGAAAGAGCACACATTTTCATAGTTTCTCCTTCTAGTTAATGATGTGAGTTGACAGGCATACAAGTGTCAAGATGACTCCCAAAACGATTATGAATTTTATGAGAAACATATTTTGAGATTTGTCATATGTAGAAGTGGGGGATGGGGTCATATGTAGAAGTTCACGCAAGTGAGGAAAGTTTCTGATTGCCATTCACTTGGGAGTGGCCAGGAACGATTCTTTTGCATATGACTCAAGCAGCTCACGACTTCCGGTTTTAGACCAAGTATCCCCTGGGTAGCTAACAGACATCCGTTTGGAGGCGAGCTAAAGTGAGAAGGCGAAGCCCGCTTGTGCGGTTGTGCGTAGGGCTTGGGACCCACCACATAAAAAAATCTCCCCAATGAAAACAAACACCGAGCCTCGGATGAGAAACCCCCCTTTTGATGACGACCCCTGCAAACGTACTAAGGATCATGATTTGAGGGCATGCACCTGGAATGTCCGGACTCTTAATTGGGAAGGTGCCTCTGCCCAGCTGGTTGATGTCCTCATACAACTAAAGGCTGACATCACCGCCGTCCAAGAAGTGCGATGGACGGGACAAGGACGGAAGAAGGTGGGTCCTTGTGACATCTACTACAGCGGCCATATAAAGGAGCGCAAATTTGGTGTTGGATTTGTGGTGGGAGAGAGACTCCGTCGCCGAGTCCTGGCATTCACCCCGGTGGATGAACGTCTAGCCACAATCCGCATAAAAGCGAGGTTCTTCAACATATCGCTGATTTGCGCCCACGCCCCAACGGAAGAGAAGGACGATGTGACCAAAGACGCTTTCTATGAGCGCCTAGAACGCACCTATGAGCGCTGCCCCCGCCACGATGTCAAAATCGTGCTTGGCGATTTTAACGCCAGGGTGGGTAAAGAAGGTGTCTTTGGCACAACAGTCGGAAAATTCAGCCTCCATGACGAAACATCGCCAAACGGCCTGAGGCTGATCGACTTCGCTGGGGCCCGAAATATGGTTGTCTGTAGTACCAGATTCCAGCATAAAAAAATTCATCAAGCAACGTGGCTGTCCCCTGATCGAAACACGCGCAACCAAATCGATCACGTTGTGATAGACGGAAGACATGTCTCCAGTGTTTTAGACGTGCGTACGCTCCGAGGACCAAACATTGACTCGGACCATTATCTAGTAGCAGCAAAGATACGCACTCGCCTCTGTGCAGCAAAGAACGCCCGTCAACAAACACAAGGAAGGTTCGCCGTCGAAAAGCTGCAATCACAACCGACAGCCGAACAATTTTCTACTCGACTTGCGCTCCTGCTCTCTGAGAGCACTCATCAGCATCTCGATATAAGGGAGCTGTGGAACGGCATCTCAAACTCATTGCATACCGCTGCAGCCGAAACAATTGGTCTACGGCAACGCCAAAAAACCAGTTGGTACGATGAGAATTGTCGTTCCGCAGTGGAGAGAAAACAGACTGCCTACCTCGCAACGTTGCGATCGACCACAACACGTTCGGGGTGGGATAGATATCGAGAACTGAAGAGGGAAGCGAGACGCATTTGCAGACGTAAAAAGAAAGAGGCCGAAATGCGTGAGTATGAAAAGCTTGAAAAGTTGGCCGACATGGGTAATGCTCGAAAAATTTTATGAAAAGATGAGGCGATTAACAGAAGGTTTCAAGACCGGAGCATTATCATGTAGGGACCGAGAAGGTAATCTGGTAGCGGATGTCCAGAGCACACTGGGATTATGGAGGGAACACTTCTCCGACCTGCTCAATGGCAGTGAAAGTACAACACCAGGAGATGGCGAACCCGATTCCCCAATCGATGACGATGGAATAGATGTTCCATTACCCGACCATGAAGAAATTCGAATAGCAATTACCCGCTTGAAGAACAACAAAGCGGCGGGGGCCGATGGATTACCGGCCGAGCTATTCAAATACGGCGGCGAAGAACTGATAAGGTGCATGCATCAGCTTCTTTGTAGAATATGGTCGGAAGAAAGCATGCCTGACGATTGGAATCTTAGTGTGCTCTGCCCAATCCATAAGAAGGGAGACCCCACAATCTGCGCCAACTACCGTGGTATAAGTCTCCTCAATATCGCATATAAGGTTTTGTCGAGCGTATTGTGTGAAAGACTAAAGCCCACCGTCAACGAACTGATTGGACCTTATCAGTGTGGCTTTAGACCTGGAAAATCCACAATGGACCAGATATTCACCATGCGCCAAATCTTGGAAAAGACCCGAGAGAGAAGAATCGATACTCACCATCTTTTTATCGATTTTAAAGCTGCCTTCGATAGCACGAAAAGGAGCTGCCTTTATGCCGCGATGTCTGAATTTGGTATCCCTGCAAAACTAATACGGCTATGTAAGCTGACGTTGAGCAACACCAAAAGCTCCGTCAGGATCGGGAAGGACCTCTCCGAGCCGTTCGATACCAAACGAGGCTTCAGACAGGGTGACTCACTATCGTGCGACTTCTTCAATCTATTGCTGGAAAAAATAATACGAGCTGCAGAACTAAATAGAGAGGGTACAATCTTCTACAAGAGTGTACAGCTCCTGGCGTATGCCGATGATATTGATATCATCGGAAGCAACAACCGCGCCGTTTGTTCTGCGTTTTCCAGACTAGATAAAGAAGCGAAGCGTATGGGTCTGGTGGTGAATGAGGACAAGACGAAATATCTCCTGTCATCAAACAAACAGTCGGCGCACTCGCGTCTTGGCTCCCACGTCACTGTTGACAGTCATAACTTTGAAGTTGTAGATAATTTCGTTTATCTGGGAACCAGCATTAACAACACCAACAATGTCAGCCTTGAAATCCAACGCAGAATCACTCTTGCCAACAGGTGCTACTTTGGACTGAGTAGGCAATTGAAAAGTAAAGTCCTCTCTCGACGAACCAAAATCAAACTCTATAAGTCGCTCATTATTCCCGTCCTGATGTATGGCGCTGAAGCGTGGACGATGACAACATCCGATGAGACGACTCTTGGGGTTTTCGAGAGAAAGGTTTTGCGCAAGATTTTTGGTCCTCTAAACATTGGCAACGGCGAATACCGCAGGCGATGGAACGATGAGCTGTACGATTTATACGACGACATTGACATAGTTCAGCGAATAAAAAGACAGCGGCTACGCTGGCTAGGTCATGTTGTACGGATGGAAGAAAACACTCCAGCTCTGAAAGTATTCGATGCAGTACCCGCTGGAGGAAGCCGCGGAAGAGGACGACCTCCACTCCGGTGGAAAGACCAAGTGCAAAGTGACCTGGCTTCACTTGGTGTTTCCAATTGGCGCCAAAAAGCAAAAAGGAGGAATGAGTGGCGCGCTCTGGTGGATTCGGCTATAATCGCTTAAAGCGGTTCCTACGCCAAATATATATATTCCCTGTCACAGATATTGCAACGACGGGAGCTTTAAATCAACGATTCCATTGGTTGCAGTCACGACCTCGACTCATTTCCGTCGAATTTTAAAGAGTTTTAATATTATCTACTAATAAGCTATCGATATAAACAATAATTTTGACCTAGTTCAAATTTGCCGAATTCCAGATTCCGTCCGAAGATTAGCAAAATTTCCGTAATTTGAGAAGCAGAGCAAAATATGGTTAATGGTACTTCATTGAAGTGGGGTCGATTTACGGCGTTGAAATAGACTCCAATGTGGTCAGTGTAGTACAAAAGTCCTATTTCAAACTTGCTGAATTCAAGTTTCCGGCCGAATATTAGAGAAGATCTCGACCCTCAATTTCACTTATTGTGAATTATTGGATTCTTTGAGAGTTTAGTTCAAATGGTTCATACTTTGTACTCATATCACGTACAATTGACTTAAAATGTTCTTAAAAGTTGCTTCAAAATGGTATCTTTATATGAGAATTACGAGACAGTAATGAAGTAAACCACTCTAGGAGTATGGATCATGGCAGATAAAGAGTTTTTGGTATGATTAAGTATATGGAAAAAACTTTGCAAGAGACTATAATAGCGTTTTAGAAAGCAGCTAATTGATCAATTAACCGGCCTCTGCTCGATTAAAACGCTTATTAAGATCGATTTGCCATACAAAATAAAATCTCAAATTATTTTTAATTGAATTTAAATCGAATCGACTTGAAAATCAAATGCAACTCTGCAACAAAGACCGTATTTTTAATTATACATATGTTCTTCGTCTGCGATTGGCCGAATTTTTTGATAAAAAAAGCTGCGGTAGATGTCGCTGCCGAAAAAATATTAATCAGCTGATGAAACTTATCAAAAGCAAAAACAAAAATGTATAACAGCTGATAGGTTATCGAGTAACCGGCAGTATAAAAGGCAAAAAAGGTTTCTCAATCAAAATTTTAATTGATCAGATTATTTATTTTGCTGTCTAAAAACGATATAAGAGAATGTGCAGTGCTCGAAGAAGAGAATAATCTTGTTTAAACGTTTATCAAGGTTTCAAAAAACAACAACAAGACATTATTATTTATTTTAATATCTTCTTTAAAGATCTCTGAAATCTTTACGACTACAAATTCCTACTGAGCTCCACCTACCAAGTAGGCGATGGTAGCACATTAAGCCTAGCATAGCACAGTAGCAACAGCTTTATTTGCAGCAATTTTCCAGCGCTTAAGGCGGCTCTATCGACAGCTGGCACAGCGGCATGTCCTTCCGGAGATATACTTTTAAAGCGTCACTAATACTACAACTACTACATCCACACACACAAATATCTACTAGCCTTGCCACATATGCAGCATTCAGTGTCATATTTGCTTTTAAGCCTCCCGCGCTTAAATAAGTCGGCATGCAACTGCGAGTATACTACTGCCACATGATTTCACAGCAACTTCTCACATCTACTTTTTCAGCAAAAAAAATATTTTTGTGTTTACTGTTTTCATTTTTTAACTGTTTTGCAAACCATTCCGTCCGCAGTAGTTTGGCTTTCTTCAGGCATTTGAAAAAAAAATAAATAAAATGATACTTTTAAGTCTGCTCGCGCCGGCAACAGAAACAGAAACAGAAACGGATTTTGTGGTGGCATAAAAGGATTTCATTGCGTTTGCCGCACAAAAAAACACGCACACATACATACACAGGAAACTTTTGGCAGTTTTTTTTGCGGCATTTCTCACTACATATTTATTAGCACTTGCTTGCGTCGCTGTTTTGCCACTTCTTTTGGCAATTCATTTTTAGCGCATTTTTATTTTAAATTTTCAAGTTGTTTTGTTCGCTCGTTATCATTGCCTTTTTGTGGCTTAGCTCAGTTTTAGTGCACACTTGCGCGCCTTTATCCTCAACCTTATACTTGCCACGCCTCATCTACATATTCTGTCTGGTTGCTGCCGGGTTTTTGGTTTGGTTTGTTTGGCATTGGCGTTGGTATTGTTGGTGTGTTGGCGGCTAAAGCTGCGTGTAACCGCCGAATGCTGATTTTATTTTGCTTCAGCATCCTCCTCCTTCTTCTTCTTCACTCTTTGACCCGCTTTGCCGCCTGAGATTGCATGCTGCATTTAAATTGTAGCTTAATTTTAAGTCTTTAATCGGCTTTGTGGCATGCATACTCCGTGTTGCCATTCCAAGTGCTTTGCCAGCATTTTCAATTAAATTGTTTATTAGCAAATTTCACACAACACATATCCTCGAACACAATTTATTTATGATAAACGCGTCAAATTGGCGCTTTCAGCATTCATACAGTTTTTGACGCCGGCGAACTTTTTCGCTCACTTACTTACTTACTAACATGCTTACAAATAAACTTGTTTGTTCTTTACACTCAAAGTCAGTTAGCTTGCACCGTTACGTCTCCAGCTATCGGTGGCATAATTGTTTGGTTTTTATTCCACACTTCTTGAGTTCGAAACTTTGTAAGTGTAAGTGATAATATGCGAAAAAGTATGCTCATTAAAGACTAGTTCGCAACTAGTTACAATATGTACCAGTATGGAAGTAACAAGATTTTCAAATTAGTTTTTAAAATGATTAATTAATCCAACAACTCGGTAGTCTTTTTTGGCTCTCAAGAGGAGTTTCTCTCTCCGGAAGTTAACGTCTAGCTTTAACCAGCGAAGAGCCGTCCAACAATCGAACACAAGTGGCCCGAAAATACCCCTTAGTATAACCATACGAAAGTTATATTTATATACGGCTCGTTTGGAGACCTTCAGACCCATAGATTTTTAGTAGGGAAAAATAAATAGGAAGAACCGTATCTTTAACTATTTGGCAGTAACGGTTAAAGCTTTGTTATTTTCATCTGAGATTATTGGACTATCGAAAAGTGGAACAGTCTGGCAGAGGAGAGTGACTAACTATCCAATAACCCGTTTGTTCGAATCTCCCTCGAGACTAACTATAAAATTAGATACTGTTGAGGCAGATTTAAAGCTCGCACGAACATGCACGAGAGGTTTCAGTGTCATATTACAAATATATTTAAATTGATCTTTAGATTTGTCATTTATTCCAAGAGCTCAGTGGTCCTTTTAGTCTCTCAAGTGATGCGCAAGTTATTTTTCCACCTGGAACCGACGGCGAGGTGTCCAGTAGTAGATAGCAAATTGACCTTTGACTCTTAATATAAACCAGCGAAACTTTTTTTATATTCAACCAAGTCTTAACTTCGGAATATATATTTTCAGGAGTAAGAGAAGGCTCTTTGGATCTTGAAAAAAAGGAAGTAACGATTAAGGCCTTGTTATCTTCATCTGAGTTGATTGGTTTATAGAAGGATGGAACGGGATTGCACTGGCGAGGGACTAACTACTCAATGAATCGCTCATTCGATTATCTCTCGAGGCAAGCTATAAAAGTTGATACAGTCAAGACAGATTTAAAACTGTTTTCGAACATCTAGCAAAGGTTCCCGAGCCATATTTTCAACATACAGAAGCATACAAATAACATTTTTCACTGACAACGTTACTGTAGAAAGACTTCATACAGGGTTGTATTTACAAGACACTAAAAATTTCAGCCTCCACTTTTCTCTACTGGGTATTTAGCCAATATGTATGTATGATATGGCCGTTTGTATGCCAGTGGGTATAAATACGAATATAAGTATATGCGTGCGTACTCATTTGTTATTTACTCTTACTGCTTTTTGTCTTGTTGTTGACTTCTTAACTTGATTTCTTGATGGCAGTAAAAACAAGAAATAAACTTTGGCTCATAGAGCAGCAACTTGGTTGAGTGGCTATCAGATTAACTAACTGGTTGGCTGGCTGACGCACTAACTGACTTACTAACTCACTAAACTGACTGCCTCACTGACTAACTCACTTTTGCGCGACGGTCTAAGCTGTCAGTCGTACTAAAGTGCTGCGTGCAACTGTTGTTGTAGTCTAATACACCGTTACTTTTTTGATACGCTCACTACTTATGTAGTTTCATTTCCATTTTCTGACGTTTTCTCGCTGCTGTGTGTGGTGTGAGTGCTTTTGCTTTATGCAATTCTTGAAAAAGGCAGGTTTTTTCGTCTTTAATACGCTTCTGTTTTGTTTTGCTCTTGCTTTTCTTGTTTTTTTATTCTTTTTTTCTTTTTTGCTTGGCTTGATTTTTTATTTATCGCCACTAGTTGTTTGTAGCCTGCCCCACTTTTCCTCGTCGCTTGGCATAATGAATTAGTTGCAAAGTGTTGCACGTGAGTAGACTTTGAAATTATTTATAAGTGCATACAAAAGAGCTAACAGTGTTTTTAATTAAAAATTTAAATTCAATTCATTTGCATTTTATTGGAGCAAAAAGTGGTGATTAGTGTGTTTAATTCATTGTGAAAAATGGTTGAAGGGAAACTTATAGCGATTTTTGATTTAATAAATAACACACAAATTTTCAGTTTTTCAGATTATTTTGCTAAAAAGAAGTTGAAAATTAATTGAGCATGCAATTACAACGGCGTTGAGGACTGAAAAATTGTGTGCTTCGAGCATTGAAGGTCGATTTGTGATAACATAACCTCATTATTTTTTTATTTTTTCTAAAAAAAGTTAATTTATTGTGAATAGTAAGAATTATTTATGCATCATGAGATGCTCGTAGCTGTCTTCTTTCATTTTACTCGATTTCTTAGCTGATGAAGAAGTTTAATGAAGTCAGGAATAAAGCAATATGGCAATTGATGCACTATGTACCCAGCCTAATAGTGATATTATATGATGAGCGCAATAAATCGAACACCCATCATGATTTTTTGTTGCTGGTAGAAGGAGAAGATGCTTGATAAATATAATTTATAAGGTTTTTGAGGGAAGAAACTGGAAGTTTTGGTGTTTTGAACCCTTTTTCTATTCTCAGCTGTATTAGAAATCGCCAAAAGAGGTATTCAATTAAAGCTACAGATGCGAGCTTTGTGACAATCATAATATTGCTGAGATCTAGATTTTAATTTGGCGATTTTGAGACAGTTGAAGACACTTCGACTAAAATTTTACACTCTTCAAAGCCTCTATTTGATGTTAACTCTTCTCAGATCTGTGACAATCATAATATTACTGGGAGCCAGATTCGAATTTGTGGGTTTTGAGACCTTATTGTGGGTTATGAGACTGTGTAAGACATTTTGACTAAAATTTTATACTCTTCAAAGCCTCTTTTGATTTAATATTACTGGGAGCCAGATTCGAATTTGAGGGTTTTGAGACCTTATTGTGGGTTATGAGACTATGTAAGACATTTCGACTAAAATTTTATACTCTTCAAAGCTATCTCTATTTGATTTTAGCTCTTCTCAGATCTGTGACAATCATCAATTGCTAAGGTCCAGATGATAATTTGGCGATTTTGAGACAGTTGAAGACACTTCGACTAAAATTTTACACTCTTCAAAGCCTCTATTTGATGTTAACTCTTTTCAGATCTGTGACAATCATAATATTGCTGAGATCCAGATTTTAATTTGAGGGTTTTGAGACCGTATTGTGGGTTGTGAGACTGTGTAAAACATTTCGACTAAAATTTTACTCTCTTCAAAGCCTCTATTTGATTTTGAGACAGTTGAAGACACTTCGACTAAAATTTTACACTCTTCAAAGCCTCTATTTGATATTAACTCTTCTCAGATGTGTGAGAAACATAATATAACTTAGCGCTAGACTCGAATTTGTGGGTTTTGAGACAGTTTCAACGACATCTAACAAATTTTTACACACATCCAAGCCACTCTCTGCTAACTATTACTTACTTTGGCATTAAAAATGTCAACAAATGAAGTCCACTTCTTATTATAAATAAAATAATTAATACCATTGCTCTCCAGCAGCTTTCACACACACAGCTTGCAACACAATTTGTAAATTAAAGCTGCGCCACAGAATCCTTAAAGCAAACTTGAATGCATTCCGTTTCAACAAGCAAACGCATGCAAATATAATATCCACTGGCGAAGTATGCGAATTTTAATGCAAATCTTCAACGGCAACAAGAGCCGCACTTCAACACGCTGAAGAGCTGAAGAAAATGTCGTTGACACAGCAGCAGCCACAGCATGGCTTATGGAAATGGAAGCAAACAAACAAGCAGCATCAGCGGCTCGTAATTGCATTTATGTATTTAAAATATTTTTAAGCACTTCTTTCTGCCACTTTTCTTTCACATTCATTCAGCGCGCAACTCGACTCAAGTTCTTTATGCGCTGCTTCAGTGGTTGCGTAGCTGCTTATTCTACATTTTCATTATTTTTTTAAATTTCTTTTTTCTTTCTTTAATTTTTCCCCCTTTTATTTTTGTATAGGTGAGCTTGCCGTTAAGTTGTTGTCATTAAGTACAACAACAATTAACGACAAAGCTCAACAGCACAATAACAACTTTATGCTGCTTTCATATTGCTGTTGAATAAGATTATTAAGTCGCCACACAAACGCGCTGCCGTTCTCTCTTTCTTCTGTGTGTTCTACAGCGCGTTCTTAAGGATCTACCACAATTTGCACGACTGACTGCTTGGCATTATTTACAACGGTGCTTTTCAGCAAGCTGGCAGATTTTGGTTAATGTCGGTACGCCGCCCCTTTGGCGCTGCTCATTAACTTTGCGTGAGTGAGTGTCTGCGTATGCTGTGAGTCCTGCCTGAGTCTACCTCTAGCAACAGCAGCTGCAACTCATCATCACCACTGTAGCTTTCAACGCTGCTCCTTCGTCTTCTTTCGCAAGCTTTATTTCATTTCATTAATTCAATTTAATTTTATGCTGCACACATTTATCTCTTGTCCAGCACTACAAACAAGCGTGAGTAAGTAGCTTGCAGGTCTACAGGATTTATTTCTTCGGCGCTTGTTCAGGACGCCTGCCTTGCCAGCTTCAACTTGTTCGCGTTTATCTCCTTCCTTTATATATTGTTATTGCTCGCGTTAATAAGGCACACAGCACCACTAAATCCACGGCAACAACAGCAAATAGTTGCTTGTATATTAAATATGCTAGTGTAGCGCCGCCAGCCGTACGTTTGCAGTTTAATTATAACTATTCAAAGCGATTGAGCTGCGCACTCTCGCCACGGCGCTAATGAGTTGTGTGCCGTCTTGTTTTCGTTTAATTTTGCTCATTTCGCTTAATTCTCTTTGACAACTCCATTTTGTGGTGCTCGTTTTTTCTTGCTTTCTTGCTTCTCTCCAGTCAAGCTGCTGCTTGCGTCTCCAATTACCTGTGTTTTCCTTTTCGTTAATAGCTTTTGAGCAGAGTTGAGTATATTTGTCTTCATTAGTAGTATAGTTCGTTGCTGTGGAATAGTCCTTTGAGGCACAAAAAGGGAGCTTTACTTCATTCTTCTTCTTCTTTCTTTTTCAAAAATATTTATTTTTTATTATTTTTTTTTTTTTTCAAAAATAGTTTGTTGTTTAGTCTTCATTTGCCACATATACTACATATTCTCTTTCAATTTTACTTAGCTTTGTCTTTGGTTTCTATTTATGAATTCCTTAAACTTTTATTTTTATATTTCGCGCTTCTTTTATATCCTCACTTCTAATTTTTCTTATTTTTTCTCTCTTCAACTTCATACAAATTTCCTTGGTTTAGCTTGTTTGCTTGTCCCTCCAATTTTCCGTTTCCATCAATTCTGTCTCCACTTGCAACTGCTGTTACTCCATGCCCTTTATCACTCCACAATCACTCAATCTAGCATGAAAACGATTTGCTTAACTCATCAGTCAGGGCACACCTTTTCAATTTCCACAATCCTTTTTCACATTTTCTAAACTAATACTTAATTTTGGGGTTTGTTTGCTTTGTAGCGCATGACAACCGACAATTGTTTGTTTTCTTTTGTGCTCCTTCTACTTATACTTCCACTTCTTCGGATTCAATTTTATATTTATATTGAGCAATTTTTATTATGCTGTTAACTCTATAAAGACTTGATTATGATTTGTGTTATATTGATAAACCTTGGGGAGAGAGAGTGGACATAAATTTGATTTTATATTATTTCATAAAAAATTTCATTAACCTGCTGAGAAGTAAAAGGCTGTTAGTTGAATAAACGAAATAATGTTAAAAGGTTGTATTGCCTAAAAGTATACTAATAAAATCTGTAAGCTATGCCACAAATGGGTTTAGAAATCAGTATTTAATGGTACTAATATCAAAATCGTTCCAGACACACTAAAATCTGCAATTCCGTCAACCTTTTTATATATTCTCCACATCTTGAGCTCCAAAGTGCTACTTGCACTATTTATTCTCTAACAAACTACACAAAAAACAACCGCCGCGCCGTGTCAACTTTGATTACTACTTTCTGGCTCACGTTGAATACACGTCGGAACTTACGCTTGAGATCTGTGAAGTTTGTTTGATGCGCCCGCAACTGTCAATCTTGGTGCCACTTACTGATCTCCCACTTCTCCCTGGTGACTTTTGCGCTCATTTCTCGTTTACAATTTTGGGACAAAAACTTTACGCTTTTGTCAATTGAGTTGAGTGTGCGGAGGTTAAAGAGAGGTTAGGGTTGTTCTATTATGTGTGGATATGGTAATTGAAACAGATTTTTGTTACCAAATATTTGTTAATCTATCGAGAATGTTCTGAGAGATTTTAAACGGTACCTTTTTATAATAAAAAAAGTTCTGAAGTTCTAAAGTTTTCATTAAAGTATTTGTGGCTTTGAATAAGGCTTTGAAGAATTCTACGACATTTTTCGATCTCAAAAGCTCATGTGCCCTATTATGATCCACAAAATCGAACCCTAACCATCGCCCGCCCACAAAAGAGTAAATAATCGCTGCATGAACTTTCGGTCTACTTTTTATTTGGTCCTTTCCACACACTTTACACTGTTTTCGCCAGCAGATAGTACTCTACAGAGTACCGTTAGCGCTGCAAGTGAGTAGTACTTCGGGTATTTTTCTAAGTTTAGTTTTCGCGAATATAAATTTTGTTTTTTCCCATTTTTTTCTTAGCGCAAAACTTTTCCGCTTGCTTTTCCCACTGCGAATTTCAACAAAACGTTTCGCGCTTAATTAGCGTAAATGAAGAAGAAAAGCCAGTTTGTGGCGCGAGGCAGTAGGAAAAGGAAAAAGTGGGGGAACAATTATTAAAAAACATAGAGATAAAATGAATTCCCCGAAGTGAAAATAAAACTGAATTCAAAAGCAGCGAACATTTGCCAGTTTGCCAGGCTGAGACAAGTGAGTGTGTTTGGGAGAGAGGGTTTGTAGTGCTGGCTACAAGCTGTGCAACAAAGTAGTTAGCGCGCAATGTTCCCTTAGTGAAGGTAAAAAACTTTGTTGTAGAAAAAGCTGCAAATTAAAATTAAATTGCACTTAAAACTTGTCTAGCGCTGGCGACAACAGTTGGCCAAGTTAGTTGCTTGGGTTTGTTAAGTTGACGGCGGCGTTGGCTGGTGGTGCAGGTGCCGCAAGCGGGCGGTGGAAAACTTACGGCAGACGGAATCTTTTCGAGTAAGCAAATTACTATTTTCCTACTTTTTATGCTTTGAGCGGGGCGTGCTTGTCGCTGGTACTTCAAGGTGCCGCCGCCTCTTCCGTGATTGCGTTTCTCGGAAACTTTGGCGGAACTAATTCTCACTTTTATTTATTTCTCTTCGTTTTTGTTTTCACTTGGCAGGATTCTAATTTTTTAGATAACTGTGCTGATTTCTTTATTTTCGAAAAGTTCAACGCATTGTTTTACTTTCTTTTTGCTCATTTCAATATTGTTTGTGGCTTACAATTTTATTTTGAAATATTTTAGATACTCTCTTTTCGAAACTATTTGTTTTAGAACCCTATCAAAGCAGTCTATAGATTACAGATACATATAACCTCGTCTTAAAAAATAGTTTTCGAGCAAGTTTTTCATAGTTTCTATTACTTATGGGCACTCTCCCAAGAGAGCGCAATCGAGAGCATCAACTAAGACTGCGTATTCTTTACAATTCTTCGTGGCATAAATTCTTATGATTCAGATCGAACTTAAAACTCAAGTTAACTCTACTGAAAGAGCTTTAATCTACTAAATAGTTGGATGTTAATGATTTTTAAGAGACATGTAAGTAATTGCTCTTTATACTTACAGTGAGACTTGGTTTGACACAAATCTACACTGAGAACATTCAGAAAGCAGTGTTTCTGAAAACTAGTTAAGTTCATACAGGCCTTTGAATAAATCTTCACTGCGTCGGATCGGAATAAAATGGTGTTTCTGCATCATAGTATTGAATTGAAGATTTCTACTAGTTAAACTAGCTTTTGGAAAGAGTACTCCAAGAAAGGCAGGTTATGATACGGATCTAGAAGCGAATGAAAGAAAGCAAAACATTTAGATGGCCTTCTGAACTTTATTGAAGGTATAACTTCTATGAAATATAGACTTAATTCTGTTTATGAAAACTAGCAGGTTAAAAAGAAAGAAATATTGCCTGGCAACCGATAGCCTCGAATTAAAGCGCCGGGTAGTGCTTAGAAAATGTCCAATACACATAAAGTTAAACAACTGGCTGTCGATTAAATATGAAAGACGAAAATCACCTGTCATCAAACAAACAAATCAGGGTATTCGCGTTTTGGCTCCCACGTCCTTGTTGACAGTCATAACTTTGAAGTCATAGATCTACTTGGGAACCAGCGCTAACAACACAAATAATGTTAGCCTTGAAATTCAACGCAGAATCACTCTTGCCAACAGGTGCTACCATGGACTGAACAGGCAATTAAAAAGTAAAGTACTCTCACGACGAACTAAAATCAAACTCTACAAATCGCTCATTATTCCCGTCCTCATGTATGCCACTGAAGGAGGACGGTGACAACATTCGATTCTGGTCCTCTGAACATTGGCAACGTCGAATACCGCAGACGATGGAGCGATTTATACGACGACATTGACATAATTTAGCGAATAAAGAGACAGCGGCTACGTTGGCTAGGTCATTTTGTACGAATGCATGAAAATACTCCAGCTCTGAAAGTGTTCGATGCAGTACCCACTGGCGGAAGCCGCGGAAGAGGACGACCTTCACTCCGTTGGAAAGACCAAGTGCAAAGTGACATGCCTTCACTTGGTGTTTCCAGTTGGCGCCAAAAAGCAAAAAAAGGAGGAATGAGTGGCTCGCTTTGGTGTATTGGGCTATGTATATTAAGTATTTACTTTTTCAACTTTTTTAGTCACCCTGTGCTTTACTTTTACTATAAAATATATATTTAATCTTTAATTGAAAGCTTTTTTTAATTTCTTAATGAAAGCGTAATATTTTAATTAACAATTAAGCATTTGATTAAACAGTTTCATAATTCATAATGCAAACAAAATTGCCTTTTTCACTAGCAATTAATTACATAATAAATTTTTGATTTGATTAGCAGAGATTTACAACAGTTTTTACAACATGAATTCGCCAATTAATGGCAGCAAAAATCATATAATTATTATTTTTTAGTTAATACGTTAATTTTGTTTATACTAAAGTTCATAAATTTTAATTAAATATTATTTATTTACTATGTTGCTTTGTATGCTCGTTATGCTAACTTTTTCCAACACATTTTTTTTTCATAAAATTAAATATGAATAAAAAATCTCCTTACATTGCTCAAATTTCCTATCAATTAGACATCACGCACTAAAAGCGCAGCGCGTACAACTAATATTTACAGAGTAAAATAATTGAAATTCCAACTACAAACAACGCACACAACAAAAAAAGAAAATCACAAAAAAAATCATTAAAAAACATAAAATAATAAAATCGTTTTTCCAATGATTAATGCCACAGCGTGCCACACAACACTTTGCCGCTGCTCATTTACTGTGCTCCGTTTATTTGTTCAATGCGCTCAGCAGCAATTATATTGCGCAATTTTCCCCCTCAAACTCAAGCGCTTTATTGTTTGTGTATCATCTTTATTTTATTTATTTTTTATTTTTATTTTACTTTTTTTATGAAACGTGCACCATTCGTGGCGGACGGCTAGTGATTTTTCCACACTCACTGCCATCCATCCGCCTGCCTATCAGCTCTAACTATCAATTGCAGCTCAATTTATTCGCTGTGAATTCACTTTGATTGCTTCGTTTGTGTTCGAGCATTGCATTGCCGTCCATTTATTCAACGCCGATGTGGACATTTGAAGCTACCAATTTTTCCAACTTTTTTTCAGCAACCACATTGTTACCGCACCGCGCCGCCGTCACTCCATTCATCATCATCCGCAACGCCTATAAGCTCATCCATCTCGACGCGTTCCATCTGCTGTCCGCTTTAAACGCTGCGATCCGCCTATCCGCGTTCGGCTGCCTGCCGGTCTGTCTATCTATCCGTCTATCTGTGGGTCGGTCTGTCTCGTCTCGTCTCATGTCCATCTCACGTTTTATGATGCATTTAGTTTTTTATGCCTCTTTTTCCTCTTTCCTCAGTGCTTCGCTTGGTTTATGTGTTGACTGTCTGTCTGACTGACCTCTCTTCAAACATATATACACACATCTCGCTTATTTCCTCATGTGCGTCCCACTCCACGCGTCGTGCGTGCACTTCTTCTGCTGTGTGTAATTTATTGTTGTGTTTGCTTTTTGGTTCGTGCGTCCAGCACTAGCCGTTTGCCTTTATTAGTGCGTTGTTGTTGTTTGTGCTCATATTTTTATGAAAATTTTTATAGTCAGATTCATTTATGAGGCACAAATGTGTGTCGATCTCTTCGTGTCTGTGTGTTTATGTGCGTTTGTTGAAGGTCATTTACGCCTAAATTGAATATGAATTCATTTTTATGCTTTTTATATTAAAATTTTTTTATGTGTTCGCTGCTCCAAAAGATTCTTGGGATACATAAATGCTTGCATTGGTGTGTGTTTGTACTTTATGACCTGGTCGTGCGGTTATGTCGAAGTGATTTGCTCGCTAGCGATATTGGATTACAAAAAAGTGCCGACTCTTCACCTTAAATGGTCAAACACGATTGCTGCTGAGTTCTGTAGCCCGGTTGTTTGAACAAAATCGGAATGGTGAATTTATGGACGAGCATTTTCGCTTGAAGCTTGTCATGCTGCCAACTGTTCAGCGTAAATCAGAAAATTTTAATAAAAAATGTGTATTACTCATTGTTCTGGTTGATTTAATGACGCAATTTTTTCAAAAATAAGAATTTGACACATCATACAGGAACAGCGCATCCTCTCAGTCATCCAGTATATATATAAAGTCTCTTAAAAACGCAATCGGATCACTCATAGTATACTACTTTGGTATAAGGTACGGGTTTTCACCCCTGTTTATAGTCTTAGATAATGGAAGGGGTTTGATTTTGAGTCAAAACTCAACATATTGTAGTCATAGTAGATTTTGAACAAAAAAAACCCCTCACTTGTCTTCGATTTGAACATCGACTCTACTTCCTTAATCTCAATCTAAAGAAATAGGCTTCAAAAAATATAAATAATTCCCGTTACAAGCAACCAAAACTCTCCATACCTTTAATACATTAGCCATTGGAACCTAAGATACATAGGTCATCGCCCAGGAGATGGGAGTTAGTCACCAATGCATTTTAAACCATCTGCAGAAGGCTGGATACACAAAAAAGCTTGATGTTTGGGCGCATGATTTGACGCAAAAAACCTTCTGGACCGAATCAACGCCTGCGATATGCTGCTAAAACGGAACAAATTCGACCCATTTTTGAAGTGGATGATGACTGGCGACGAAAAATGGATCACATTAGACAATATCAAACGAAAACGGTCGTGGTCGAAGGCCGGTGAATCGTCCCAAACAGTGGCCAAGCCGGTATTGACGGCAAGGAAGTTTTTGTTGTGTGTTTGGAAGGGAAACATCCACTAGAAACTGCTCCCATATGGCCAGACGCTTAATTCTACCATCTACTGCTAAAAACTGGACATCTTGAAGCAGGCGATCGACCAGAAGCGTCCGGAATTGGCCAACAGGAAGGGTGTAGTGTTCCATCAGGACAACGCCAGACGACACACTTCGTTGATGACTCGTTAGAAGCTGCGGGAGCTGGATGGGAGGTTTTATTGCATCCACCTTATAGCCCGGACATAGCGCCAAGTGATTACCACCTGTTCCTGTCCATGGCGAACGCCCTTGGTGGTGTAAAGTTGAACTCAAAAGAGGCTTGTGTTTAGGTTTAGATCTCATTGGGAGACTACTTAAAGACCATACGTACGAACTATAATAATTATGTCTATAATATCTGGAAATCTGTTCTCGGAGGTTTAAACTAGCAAACATTATTCTTAAAGTTTTACTGAAGATCACACAACTGAAAACAGCGTTAAGTAATTTGCTCTCTGAAAGAACTCGTTCACTTCACTTCGCTTATTCTCCGTCCAAGAAGTATTATTTATTTCTATTTTTCTCTCAAATACTTATATCCAACTGAAAAACTGCCCTCTCTCCATCTACCCACTAAATTCGTATGCATATATCAAAATTTATTTTCCTTTCCTCTTCAAGTAGACTAATAGCCAACTTTCCATTTTCCGTTTTGCCGTTATCTACCGTAATTATCCGCACTATTTCTATTTGCTTGTGGATTTCCCAAGCTCGGTGTTAGTGAAGGTCAAATTGCAAATTAAACGCAAAATTAAACAAACCAATGCAGAGAGAAAATAAATAAGCAAATAAACTAAACAGAATGTAAAAAAAAAAAATAAAAAAAGAAAATAAAAAAGTAGAAAATCACAATAAAATAATTGAGTAAATAAATATAGAACTGTTGTTGCATGTTTAGAAATGGGCGAAAGTAAGAGCTCGGACAAAATGGAACAAAAAATATAGAAAGAAGAAGAAAAAAATGGAAAAAGGAACGAGAATTATATAAGAAAATATATGTAAAAATATAAAAAAAATGTAGAAAACTAACACAAAACAACTAAATAGCCAACAACAACAAAAACAAACCAAATACACATATCACAAACTAAAACAATGTTTGCATGTAAAAGCAGAAATTTAGCTTAATGGAAAGTGGAAAGCGAAAAGTTGTTTGCTTTTATCGCCAACAAACATGCACTCAGCGCCACAAGGATATTCGCACGCACACACACACACACACACACAAATTTTGCAAGCGGCAAGTGCGCGAAGGTGCCGACACAGCCGAGTGACGGAGTGCCGAAAGGGCGTTTTGCAAAAAAAGAGAAAAAAAAACAGAAAATAGAAAATAATGTAAACAAGTAAGCAAAAAGGACACAGTGAAACCGAATGGTTCTAGCCGCACAAAGGCAGGTGTTTTCACTGCGAAAGTGAAAAAGGCAAAAAAGCGAATAAACAGCAAATGGCTGAAAAGTAGTGCCAGCCAGCGTCAAGGTAGGCTTACACAAGTTGCTATAAAGAATAGCACAAAGTGCAAAAACAAAACATTGTTGTAAATACTATGTGAAAATGTGAAAACCTGAGCGAGCGCAAAACTTTCGGTGGTTCTACACGAGTATTTGCAGCTGCTCGCTTGCTAAAAGCTTTATTTTTATTTTTTGCTTTTGTTATTGTAGTTGTTTTGTATTTTTAGCAAATCTTTTGTTTCGATGGCAGCCAACAAATTAAGCCAACGCGTTATTGAAACCATTTTTCAAGCCAATGAATATTTTTGCGCGCTCTACTTTAATATGCAACGAGTCAGAGAGAGGGAGAGAGTGTGTGTGTGTGTGTGTGCGGAAATCAAGTAAGTGTTTGCTATTTACTAGTGAGGCTTTTGCGGTGCAGTTATGGCATGGCATGGCAGCGATTCTTAATCAAATTGACGCGTTGTTGTTGCTAGCGCACATTACTATGCATTTGTATGTAAATATTGTTGTTGTTGTTGTTTTTCTGCAATTTGTTCGTGGCTTTCACTTGTGCAAGTGTGGTTTTCGTGTTGGCGCAATTACAAGTAAATACGAATTGTGCCAGGGTCCTTTTGTTCTCAGACGCACACACACACACACACTTGTATTACACAAAACAACAGCACTATACATTTCCATAGCATACTTTTAAGCGCATAGTCTATTAATGTCAAGTATACGCCCTCGTGTGGCACATTTATATGCAAATTAAAGGGCGACCGAACAGCAATTTTTGTTTCATTCATTCTCTGCTTTACTTCGTCTTGCTAGTATTGGCATATTATTTGTAAGACTTGAAGGCAGCTGAGTGTGTCTTCTTGCATATCGCAAAAGTGAGGTTAGATTTGGCTAGGAGGTGCTGTAGTTGGCAAAATATATACATATTGAGCTGATTAGGTCGTTGAATACCAAAAAACTAGTTCGATAGAATATTAGATAAAATTCAGATATAGAATTAAAATAAATAGTGGAAAAGGGGGTTTTATAATTATTTTTTGAAACATTTTTAAGTAATTTTTTCACTAAAATATTTTAAGAAAAATTTGCAGCATTTAGCAGAATTAACGCCACTATTTGCTACCTAAAAACGAGAACTTTGTGAAGTTATGAAAACTTAAAGTTCATCGAAAAGCTTAAAGCTCATCCGAAAGCTTAAAGCTCATCGGAAAGCTTAAAGCTCGTTTGCTAAAATTAAATAAATGTATCAAATATTTATATTAAATCAAAAATAGTAATTGAAAAACTCCTAATTCTAATTATTTGTCAAAGCTCTACCACAAAGGCTTATTCAAATTTAGTTATAAGCGCGTATATTTTCAGTATTTTCCTTTTTAACAATTATTCGTATTAAAAACAGAAATTTTTAGCTAAAAACGCGAACTTAAGGCACATCAAAAACCAAAAGCTCATCAAAAAGCTTAAAGCTCCTTTGCTGAATTTCTTAAATATTTATAATAAATCCAAAAATATATGAGAAAATACTACTAAAGATCAAAACAACTGAAAAGTCATACCAATTAAAATTAATCGTCAAAACTATAGGAAAGCTCTGAAAAAGTGTATTCATATTAAGCATTTTGTTATATTGGACACAGTAATTTATAGTTAAAAAATAACACTATGTGGCGTTTTAAAAACCAAAAGTTCATCAAAAAGCTTAAAGCTCATTTGCTGAAATTTTTAAATATTTATAACAAACCCAAAAATATACGAGAAAATACTACTACAGAACAAAACAACTAAAAAAGTCAAATTAATCGTCAAAGTTCCAGCAAAGCTCTACCAAGTACGCGTATTCATATTTTGTATTTTGTTTTTTATTAATTTGTTAGATTAAAATTAGTAATTTATAGGTAAAAGAGAGCACTATGTGGCGTTCTAAAAACCAAAAGCTCATCAAAAAGCTTAAAGCTCATTTGCTGAAATTCTCAAATAATTATTATACCCAAAGATATTAAAAAAAAATCCTACTGAAATCATTTGTCAAAGCTTCAGTAAAGCTCTCCCACACAACTTATTTATATTTTGTATTTTTCTTTTTAACAATTAAATAGATTAAAAACAGTAATTTAGAGGTAAAACAGAGCACTATGTGGCGTTTTAAAAACCAAAAGCTCATCAAAAAGCTTAAAGCTCATTTGCTTAAATTCTCAAATATTAATATTAAACCGTAAAGTTGTATATAAAAATACGACTAAATATCGAAGCAATTGAAAAACTCCTACCAATTCAAATTATTTGTCAAAGCTCCAGCAAAGCTCTACCACATACACTTATTCGTATTAAGTTATAAGCGCTCGCATTGAGTATTTAATTTTCAGCATATCTCTATGATTACAATCATATCCAGCTTTTGAGCGCCACACTTGTGTCCAATCAGAACTATACGCCACTTTGCACTTTTCCCTCGCATAAGGAAATATTAGCTTAGCTTTCATGTCAACGACAATCATAGCAATGCTCGTGCTTGATTCAAAAGGATATAGCACTTTGAAGTATATGAATTTTTGGCGCTTTGATTTGCATAGCACTTCATAATATGGACATCAATAATGCGCGTCGACGCTATTTGCATTGAAATGTCGAAGCTTTGCAAAGGCGACTCGAAAAAACATGGAAATCCTGCGCCACTTATAGCAACTCAATTTTCCATGAATTTTTCAAAAGCCTGCACACATTTGCAAAGCGCAATTTTTTGCCTTCACTTCGATATTTATTTTTTAATTTTTTTATGCCATGAAAGCGCTGTTTGCAAAGCGCTTTTTGTTTCGGTATAAATAAATATGTTTTTCTCGCCTGCATTTTGCACGTTTGACGCTGCTGTTTCGGTGGCAAAAAAGTGAGCGCGCGTATTTATATTTTTCGCGTTTAATTTTTTCGCTACGCGACACAGTCAAGCCAAAACAGCCGCGCCAACACGTAAAGGCAAACAAATGGCTGTTGATGGCGGCTGTTGACGCATCTCTTTTTGTAAACAAATAAAGCATGCGCAGCGGCAAAAACAGTACGAGGCGCGTGTGTACACACTCGCCGGAAAGCATGCACCGTGCCCGGCTGCAGGGAAGCATGAAAAACGCCAGCGGCAGCAGCAGTAGCGGCGGCGGCAGCTAACTGGCGTCAACGTTGTCAGCAAGCAATCAACAAAGCGGTGCGTCGTTGTTGTTGTTGATGGTGGTGTTGCTACTGTCATTATTTGTTTTAGCCTTTGCTTTTGTTTCTTTTTGTTTGCTATTGACACAATTTAGTTCTATGCATTTCCAGTTGCTCTTTGCTACCGAGCTTTTTTCTTAATTTGTTTTTTTTTTTGGATTCACTTAAATTTTGCTTAGAACTGAGTTGGTATTTCTTCTAACTTTGCGCTTGGTTGCATTAATTTCCTCGAACAGATTCTCTCTTCTGCACACTCACAATAATTATACGAGGAATCCCTGCAGAGTTGCTCAGAATGCACTGCATACCAGGAAAGCTTCATTAGCCAGTCGTGCGAATTGCGGTTGTTTCCGAGAAGTAAATATTACCGAGAATTAAAACTGTATCCAATCATATCAAAGCTTTAATATTAACGAGCGCTTTGTCAAGAACATGTGTTACTATCATATCAATTAGTTGTGTAAAAGCTTAGAGCAAAATATACCAAAGTTTGCACAAGATGAAAGTTCTGAGATTGTCAGGTTATGTAAAAAGCACAATGCTTTCCGGGAAGACTTTCACAAGCTTATCACTGGGGACAACTTTTAGAAGCTCATATATTCGATCTAAGGTTTGACGAGTGATGTATAATAAAAGCTTCTCAGATAATCACAAAGCTCTCCGAGAGATTTTCAGATACCTTTCTTTGGGGAAACTTTTAGAAGTTCAGTTATGTGGTCTACGATTTTACGACTCACGTATAATAAAAGCTTCTCAGACAGTCACAAAGCTCTTCGGGGTGTCCTTTAGATACTTTTCATAGGGAAAACTTTTGAAAGCTCAGTTATTGGATCTACCATTTCACGAGTCACGTAAAATAAGAGCTTCTCGGATAGACACAAAGCTCTTCGGGGTGATCTTCAGATGCTCCTCACAGGGACAAGTTTTAGAAGCACAGTTATTGGATCTAAGATTTGTCGAGTCACACAAATTAAAAGCTCCTCAGATAAGCACAAAGCTCTTCGGCGAGACTTTCAGAAGCTTTTCAACGGAAAAAATTTAAGAAGCTTAAATATTCGACCTGAGATTTTACAAGTCGCTAAAAATAAAAGCTTTTCAGACAGTCACAAAGCTTACCAGGGAGACTTTCAAGAGCTTCTCCTCATACTACGTTACCAAAGGTTATAACTTCCACTCTAGATAAGCTTAGGAAGATAGTTCAATGCACTGGATGAGCTTTTACGTCGCTCAGCAATCAATAATTTATCAAATCCCGCAAATTTTACAGCAATTCTCAATTGCGTCACAATTTAAGTTTTTCATGCAACATTTGTCGTTTATTTTTGCATTACTCAGCGATGTGCAGAAATTAATGGCAACATCACGTTTTCAATTTACCTGTCGCGTTCGCAGTGTCTCGGTTGCAAGCGACGTATTCGAGCCACGTTAAAGGGCAATGGTAACGGTGCTTTCACTTGCAAGCCCGCCGTTGATATTTTTTTTAAGTTAGCCAACACCGTTATTATACGCCGACCTTACCGACGCTATCTTGTTTTTGTAGCACCCAACAAAATGCCGGAAAATGGTAGGAGTACTTTTTTCAGGATTTTCTTGCTAACTGCACCCTTTCTAAAACATAAAAAATATACAGTAAAAATTTGCAAAAATGTCAGCGACGTTCACTGGATGTTAGCTATGGTCTCGGTCTCGGGTTGCGCAGTTTGTTATATGTATCGTACCAAGGGAAACTTAATTGTATTTGCTTATTTTTCTGCTCGACTGCAGGGCTTACCTTTCATTCAGTCGTTGTGCCGCGTTCGTTGTTAGAATTTCGGCAATTTTTGCCACCACATTTTACAGGGTTTCATTTTATTCAGCCAAAAAATTTCAATTTAACAGCTCGTCAATCAGTCAGTCAACCCTTTGCGCGCACGCTAAGCTTGATTTTATACGTTTTGCTTCACATTCCTAGTATGGAAATTCAATTACGGCATTTTTCACTTTCCATTTATTGACTTCTTTTTTTTTTTTTTTGTTTGTTTACTAGCCTTTTATTTAAAATGCAATAAAGCCAATTTCACTTAATTGACTATTTAAATTTTTATTTCGCAGTTGCGACTCTAAGCTAGTAACACTGTCGAACAGTAATTATTTGCACCGCTGTCATTGCGCCGTCTAATTTGCTTAATTGACCCTGATCAATAGAGGTCGCCTAGATTTTTATATGCGCTGCTGGTTTTTTGCATGCATATTTTGCAAGAAAAAATACTTGAAATATATTTAAATTATTTAGAATTGTTGAAGAGAGTATTGCAAAAAAAAGAAATTAAAAAAATACTTTCGCGTTTGTGTTATTTGACTGAACCAATAGGTGGTGCTGATGTCAATATAATTTTAAAATATACGTGTTGATCGATTTAAAACAACTAATAACTAGTCAATAACGATATTAATATCCTATAATATGTATATAATATAAACTCAATTACTAAAAATCTGCAAAAGTTGTACTTACATCATTAGAAGTCTAAAAGCCTGAAATGTTCGATTCAAGAATGCGCTGAAAGAAAAGAAATTAAATTATAATTTCTTGTATATAATTTCAAAACATACAAAAATAATCTTATTAGAAAAGAGCAATTAAATGGTGCAAACATTAAATCTACACAGAGACTCACTGCCGGGTTCGCTCAAGCGAAACTCGTGGTAACCCACTTACTACATTGTAAACTTAATTATAGCTGTTAGCACGATAGCAGTTTGAGCTAAAAAATTAAATTTTACGCAGAGAAAAAGTTCAGAGAACTTATTTGCAATTATTTATATCCATATAGTATATTATATATATGTACTTACTCACAAAAGAAAGCTAAGAATAACCATTTTGATAAAAGTTTTCACTAAACAAAGCATTGACGTGGACTACGTAAACAAAAATAAACTGTTACTTAAGCATTTCCGGTCTCATAAAGCAAAGGGTACGCCTATTTTTGAAAAATTGGACAAGGCAGTAGAAATTATGCTCAAAGTTTCACGAAAGTTCTGTGCCAAGAAGTAGAGTGTATAGAATAGTTAGGTCAGGTTAGTCTGGTGGGTCAGAAAGCCACACATAGACCAGTTTTGGTGCTTTGCGATACCAGATGGAGTGCCCTCACGTATTTAAGGAGGAGTACTCATCCTACGCACCCGCCTCTGTGTAGAAGAGCGCATACGTCAACAAACACAAGGAAGGTATCGATATCGAGAGAAGCTGCAATTACAACCGACAGCCGAACGATTTTCTACTCGACTTGCACTCCTGCACTCTGAGAGCACTCATTAGCATCTCGGTATAAGGGAACGGTGGGATGGCATATCAAACTCCTTACGTACAGCTGCAACCGAAACCATTGGCTTTCGGAAAAGTCAAAAAACAGCTGGTATGATGAGGATTGTCGTCTCGCAGTGGAGAGAAAACAGACTGCCAACCTCGCAATGTTGCGATCGACCGCAACACGAGCGGGAAAGCCGAAAGAAGCCGAAATGCGTGAATCTGAAGTGCTTGACAAGCTGGCCGACAGGGGTAATGCTCGAAAATTTTACGAAAAGATCCGGCGACTAACTGAAGGTTTCAAGACCGGAGCACACTCCTGTAGGACCCCCAGAGGTGATCTAGTTATTGATGACCAGAGTATACTGAGTTTATGGAGGGAACGCTTCTCCGACCTGCTGAATGGCAGTGAGAGTACAACACCAGGAGATGGCGAACTCGATTCCCCAATCGACGACGATGGAACAGATGTTCCATTGGCCGACCGTGAAGAAATTCGAATAGCAATTACCCGCTTGAAGAACAATAAGGCGGCGGGGGCCGATGGATTACCGGCCAAGCTATTCAAATACGGCGGCGAAGAGCTGATAGGGTGCATGCATCAGCTTCTTTGCAGAGTATGGTCGGAAGAAAGCATGCCTGATGATTGGAATCTCAGTGTACTCTGCCCAACACACGAAAAGGGAGATCCCACAATTTGCCCCAATTACCGTGGGATAAGCCTCCTCAACATCGCGTATAAGGTTCTGTCGAGCCTACTGTGTGAAAGACTAAAGCCCACCGTCAACAAACTGATTGGACCTTATCAGTGTGGCTTTAGACCTGGAAAATCAACAACAGACCAGATATTCACCGTGCGCCAAATTTTGGAGAAGACCCGTGAAAATAGGAACGACACTCACCATCTCTTTGTCGACTTTAAAGCTGCTTTCGACAGCACGAAAAGGAGCTGCCTTTATGCCGCGATGTCTGAATTTGGTGTACTACTGATCTACCGCTTTACATATTGAACTAAGTTTCTGTCTAGATCATCATATAGGCATTGTCGATGATGCTTTTAGCTGACAGCAGTAGGTAAAGCTGTAGAAAATCTTTAAAAAGTTTGTCAGACTCTACAAATGTAAGTTTTGAACTGTGAGTTTATAGAACTTATAGCTCAGATGTTTCGAATCGTGTGAAGTAGAACTTTGTATGAGAGAGGTTAACCTGTCAGATGAAAGGGTAGCCTTATCGATACTAATTTAAAGAATACATAAATCCAGTTATCTTCGGTTTTGTCAACTAGGAGTTTGAAAATCGATCTATGGCTCTTTGTAACCGATATAGTTTCTAAAAATTCGATTTCGTCCTCTATTGATTCAAAGTTTCTGATTTTTCTAGAACCCTCTTAGATATTATATTGTTTTCCTCAAGTTGAAAACTCTCACCTAACAACCATAAAACTAAGCGTATAAACTGAAGTTTACAACCTTAACACCAAACTAACTTAACGAACTTTAGTTAGACTCACCGCTGTAGACTGAAAATAAATGCAAAAACATGTGGAAAAACTTGAAGCGCGGAAAATTGCATACTTTGTGCATATCGCTGCTTTTCCACAAGCCCGACCACCCGACCACCGACCAAGCACCAGTTTATGGGTGTGCGAATGTGCGCAGCAGATGCCTGCCACAATTTGCCACGCCAACCTTTTTATTGCTTTTAATACTTTGCTAAGCACTCAAAAGTGCTCGCAACAACAAGCAACTATGTGGCGATTGCAAGACTACAGCAACAACAACGAGCAATGGACAGCCTTTGAAGGCAGACACAGTGTTGGGTGCAGCGCATAGGTGTCGCTCGTTGCAGCAGGCAAGTAAGTTGATTGTGTTGCAGTTAATTTAAGTACGAGTTTTTGTTTTGTTTTGTGTAGTTAGTTTGTGTAGCAACAAACGGTAAAAATGCTGGAGGTGGCAATGAACGTAAGTGTATGTAGGTTTGCCGGTGCTTGCTTGGTGTCGACATGCACATGTTGCGCCCTCATTTTCTATGGCAGCAAGGTCACGACATAACTTTTACACTTTTCGCACAACAACACGCGATATAAGCGCGCGCGGGTATATTATTACAGTTATATATAGTGGCAAGTATATTTATTTGTGTGCATGTTTATGCATACTTATGCATGGGCGCAAGTGCCACATTTTGTTGGCGAGTGTTAAGATTCAAGAAAATGTATGCAAAGACATGACCAATAAATTATTGTTGGGCGAGTGGTGGCAAGACAGGGCAGAAGTGGCGGTTTATGGAGTGTTTTTGATAGCCAATGGGGGAAAAATCAAGTAAATGAAAAAGGAAATTAAAAATCGGTATCAGTTATAGCAAACTTTAACATCGATATTATGATACAAAATATTAAATTTTGTGATAAAATTGAAATTCTCAAAAAATCGAGAAATGTTCAAAAAATAACGGGAATTTTCGGTTTTTGAAAAAAAAAAAATCTTTCATCAACTTTAATATTGTCATCTTTAAATAGTCCTCATTTGATATTATGCACTTATGCCCGCGCTTCCTACAATCGTCGAAACTCTGCTCAAACTCAAAGTTTGAAAAAGGAAATTAAAAATCGGTATCAGTTATAGCAAGCTTTAACATCGAAATTATGATAGAAAATATTAAATTATGTGATAAAATTCCAAATTCTCAAAAATCAAGGTGTGTTCAAAAAATAACGGGAACATTCGTTTTTTTTTCGAAAAAAAAATATATTCATTCCGTCTACATTACTGTTGTCGCCTTCAAAATAGTCCTCATTCGATATTATTTACTTATGCCAGGAGTTCGAAACACTGCTTAAACTCGAAGTTTGGGAAAGCCTTTGGCTCTTTCGACTATTTCTAGTATGCTTGTAAAGCTTAAAGGTTATTTTTACTTTAAAAAATAGGAAAAATCACACACTGAGCAATATCTGGCGAATATAGCGACTGGAGCATCGTTACAATATTGTGTTCGGCCAAGAATTCACGCAAAATCAACAAAGAAACCCGTGAAATTTTAAAATTCCCGTTATTTTTTGAACACACCACTTGTACATACATATATGTAGACACCATCAGATTTATTGCTTCTTAGCTTTCCTAAAACTTTTGCCATAAAATATCGATACACGCTTCAATTCTCCGTACAACAGCCGCCAGCGTCGTAAAATTTGTAGAAATTACTAAGCTACAGCTCAGCCACTCAATAGGCGAATTTAGTATCTTTAAGCACACAACACGAATGACACTGAACTCGAGAAATGTGCACGAATGTGGCACAAATATGATTTCATTGCCACAAGTGGGGGCGTAAATGTCGCCTATTTAGGCACAAAACACTTTGAAGCATACATTTAGGCGACTTAAACGCCAGCGCACATACACACACACACACACACATAACAAAGCGACTTATAAGCCCACGCAAAAGCAACGTTAAACATACATAGCGAACACATATGTGTATTATATTAATGTATGTGCGTCAATTGAAAAAGGATATGGCACCCACGCTGCTCATAACCGTACAGCTTACCACTCACACATAAACACAAACACTTTTGTAATGACTGCGAGTTTGTGTAGGCCATGCGGCGTCTGGCTGACTGCCCGACCCAGTTGTTATTCTAGCCCCCCACTCTCCACACAAATAACCCAGCGCGGAGGTGGGGCGCAATTTCCGTCGACCACTCATATTTCAGTGGTCGTCGAGTTTTGTTAAACACACTCGCCGCCAGTGTGCCAATGTGCCAATGCATGCATGCTGGCCACATGTTGTGACATGTCGGTATTAGCTCTAACGTTGTGTTGAGGTTGAAAGGTTGTGGTGCAGCATGTGGTTGATGGCTGCACATACGATATGGACACATATAATCCCACATACTTACATATTGATATTGCCTATAATGCTATTAGAGCTTTAATTATGCGCCAAACACAACAACAAGAGCAACAACAACATGCAAACTCAGTAATAAGTGTGTGTGACATACATACATACATATGTCCAATAATTCATAACTAAAACAAACGCTGTGGCAATTTATAATTTTAATTAGACAACATTAATTTGAAAAGTGGCGCATACAGTTAGTTAGTTTGTTGAAAATTTACTTAGTTAATGGTTATTGTTGCAAGTTACAGTTTTTAGTTGGCTTAATCCATGAGGCGCTTATGTGTGGCAAATATACTCACTGCATTGATACCGTGCAATGTGAAAGTTTAAAGGTCAATAGAAGATAATTACAATGTTAGCACAGCTCAGAAAAGCATTATAATTAGAAATTAAATACCTGAGACATTGTTGTTTTTGTAACCGTTTCTATAAATATAATATATAGGAAAAGGAACTAAAGTATATTATATAAGGTATGATAAAATAAGGTTATTTGGACTTACTATGTTCCAAATCCGTCTTGGTAGCAATTCCCACATTCTTTGCTGAGTTCTTATTTGTGTTTTCACAATCCTATTCTTATATTTTTCTATTCTGTATCCATTTTTTATTCCATATTGGCATCAATATTTCTAAATCTGTATTTATTATCTTTCTCAAGACCTTTACAAAGAATCCATACTATAGCTCTACTATTTTTCCATCAATTTTTCTATCTACATCTTCTTCTAATCATATTATTATCCTATGCTTCAATATTTCTTTCCAATGGTCCCGCGCTTTCATTCTGAGGAACTTTTGAGAAAAATCAAAGTTACTCTTATTACGGAATCTCTCGCTTATGGCGCTGTAGGACTAGCCTTGAATCAGAGATTTCTGTAAAAACACGACCCTTAACTAATGTATTCCTTCTTTTTTGTTCCTTTTCCATCGATTATTGATTTGAGCTGCACTACACAGTCTCAATCTCAGCCTAATGGAAAGCTGAGCAACTTCAGAATTTACGGAAAATGTATAATGAACAAATGAGTTGAGAGAAATCAAATTATACCCGGTTTACTAAGAAATTAAATAGATTTCCCATCAATTAAAACTGCCTCGAAAATAGTATGATTATCAGAAGTACCCTTAAAGCAGTAAAGTTGAAGCGAATCTTAAGTCAATCCTTCTACCAATCCAACAGGATGTGACTCTGGGTCACCTCTTCCGATTCCATTCAAACTGGTTCCTGTTCTGACCTTAAATTTTCATTTTCGGTTTCCAGTCGGTGGTTTCTCATTTCCGGTTCCGGTAATATTATTCCGCCCCACGACTAAACCTGAAAAGGAGGATAGCGAAAGTTCATTTCCGGTTCCGACTTTCCACTTCCGGAAACTTCTAATCGGAACCGAAAACATAGGATCGTAAATATTCATTTCCGGTTGGTGGTTTTACACTTCCGGTTCTCGCAAAATATTTCAGTATATCCTTCCTGTCCACGGCGAAACAGGCAATGAACGAACTGTTAAAGTTCATTTCCGGTTCACGGTAAACTATTCACGGTTCCCACGTTCGGTTCTTGCCGGAACTGGAAATGAGGGACCGTATACTTTCGTTTCCGGTTTCCGGTCGGCGTCGACTTCCGGTCCCGCCGCATCTCACTTCCGGTTGTTACATTACCCCTTTGCATATGCAACATATTTCTGAAAGTCGAAGTCAGTGGCCTCAACTTTAATCGTAAGGTCTGACCGCTCAATGATAACCAAATATTTTTGGCCCGAAATGAAAGATATGGAGTTGGACAAAATGTGGTTCCAACTGGACGGCGCCACAAATCACACAGCGAATGTCACAATCGATTTCTTCAAAACCAAGTTTGGTGAACGTGTTTTCTCACGAAAATTGGGTTCAGCATCTGGACTTCTTACTCTTGGTGGCCATGCAAAAGAAATCGAGTTCCATACATAAATAATGGCATCGAATGTACCTTCACAGGAATGAAGAATTTTTGTAGGGTTATAATCGTAATCTGATCTAACCTGGGGAAAAAATTTTGACATCGAATTATCTACGGTCAAAAAAATGAAGCCAAATCAAGAGGCTCCCCCGCGATTGAACGCGTCTAAGACTACTATGTTTCATCGTTTACATAAAAGTTATTCGACTGAAGTCAATATACTTAGTAACAATCATGAAAACGGCAGAACTAAGAAATAAATGAAAGTTTTGGACAGTGTTCTGTCAAAACCCAAAGCGAAATTGAGAACTTGTAATTTGAATACCCAAAGAAGAGTTTTAGTGTGTATTTATCTTTTAGACCTAAACAAAAACGTTGTGGAACCTTGTGTATTCTAGCATTGTGGTAGTGATCTCTGAAATCCCAGTGATCTCTGATAAAAACTGAAAATCCTTCCATCTACTATTTACAAAAACCCTTCATCATTTCCCTACTAACATTGAACATTGGCATTAAGTATGAGGGCAAAGTGTTGCTTAGCTCCTTCTGTATCGCTTAAATTTCTTTCCAATTCACAGATTGCCACTATGCCTCGTTACGCCCCCCTACTATCGTACATAATTTTATTGTATGGAGGAGAGTTTGTGTTGGAACTTCTATTATAATTACACCAAACGACCCCGATAATGTACAGCAAATGTGGCAAAGTGCTGTCTGCCGCACAGCTCGGGTGTAATAAAAGCTAACCATATTAATTAATTTAGTGCCCGCGTTGCTATGATAACGGTAAGCGTTTATTTAATACCAACAGCCATAAAAATAGATAAACACGAATTTGTAAGCAAAAATATACAAAGGTGGAGACTTGTTTGTATGTATGTATGTATACTGAAGCTGTGAAAGTGCGGGAGCAGCCAGAAAAGTTAATAAATAGAAATAGAGGAAATTACAAATTTTATTTTAAATTTGAAACTAAAAGCAAACAAAAACAGAAAAAAAAACAAATAACGTGTGCAACTAAAACTCAATTAAAAACTATTTGACTGTAACTAGATATTTCGAAAACTCATTCAATGCATATTAAATTACAAAAGCGCATTCACTTGTTATGCGTTCTGTGAAAATTGAAAATATCACTCTGTGGGTGTGTGTTTGCAGAGTCATGCATTAATGCATGGCAGAAAATTTACGCAAAAACAACAACAACAACAATAAAAACAGTGAAATGTTGAGTTGAAAACATGCTTCCACCAACAGTTTGTGGTTTATTATGACATACAAATGTCAACATAATCTCAATTTTGCGGTATTTACGGCTGCAATTGCGAAATGTAGAATGCAGCATCCAAAAAAACACCAACAACAACAACAAACACATGCATACACTTTTGTACGCAATAAATGGACGTTAAATTGCGGCAGTACGTGACAGAGGCATACAAGCAATTAATGCCGAAATTATTGGCTCGAATTAGATAGAGTGAAATATTTGCTGCTCATATAACCCCTGCATGCACGCAGCTCCCCTGCTCTCGAGATAAATATGAATATATTACAGCCATACAAATATCGAATGAAAATCGTAATTTAAAATGCAAAATTGCGCAATGCATGTGTGTGTGCATAAATAGATTTTCAATTAATTTATTGCTACCATACGTAGTACTGCCACACACACAGGCAGCACATAAATACAGTTGCGTACAAGCCAACAATTTCGGTAGAAGCATACACTACAGTTCGTATGCAGATTAGGGTGGTTCTAAAATATAATAATTTTATTTTATAAATTTTTGGGACCGAAAAATTGTTAAGTTAAGTTCCAAAAGGTCTCAAAATGCCACCATTGATGGTTTAAGATCAGATTCGCTTACTTAAGGGGTTAGGGGTAGTCAAGATTAAAAAAATAATTTTTTTTTTTTGCATTTTCGTTAAGTGTAATATCTTAAAAATATACTCGGAAAATTTGAAGTTTATCCGATAATTGATTTTAGAGTTATTCCCAAAAAACAACGAGCGAACGAGTGAAACTTTAAATTTAAATGAAAAAAACTATGTTTTTTTGAACTGGTGACAACTGTAACTCGAAAACCGCTTTTTAGATTTTAATGCATAATAAACTCAACTCAGGCCTGGACCAAAGATTTCTTTTTCAAAAATTTTGATTTTTTTAGATCAATTAACTGTTGATTTTTTCCCGAAAATCTAGAAAAAATTTCCTGAGGCCGCCATTTTGTTAATTTTGAAAAAAAAAAGTTTGGTTCAAGCCCAGCATTATCTATTTATAAAAGAATTTTTTTTTTATCCGATTGATTTTAGATGAATCTCCAAGGACTTATGATTGTCACCGAATGGACCTTTTTTTTGAAACAGGGTCAACACAGACAGCTATAACTTTGGAAATTATAATTTTTTTTTCAAATTTTCGTGACTTTAAGTCAAAACACTGTATAATAATGCCATATTATTACTTTTGTAAAATAACATGATTCAATAGCAAAAAAAAATACTGAAAAATCTAATTTTTTCGTGCCTCTGACTACCCCTAACCCCTTAAATTGAATGCGAAACGATATCGATAACTTTTTTCGACTTTCGAAATTCGATTTTGAATTGAATTTGCGACATGTTGAAATAGTGTTCGGCCAGAATATACTCAATAGTCTTCTTTTCGTAAACAAATTACAAGTTCTGGATTTTAACGGAACATTGTCCATAAGGTTCATGTTTATTCACTTGAACCACATATTTTCCAAGTCCGTATTTTCCCATTCTGGCCAAAAAATTTCGGTTATCCGACAAGACGATTATGACGACCATAAATAGGACGTAGAGCTATAAAAAGTGCTCAATATCTCTAATATATCGATTAATTTTGGTATGAAGCACTTCGCGGCCAAATTAAACGAAGTTTTGAACTTAATTACAAACAAAAAAAAAGACCTCGACAGAATAGATTCCTCGACGTCACTGCCTGTTCTTGAATCTCGAATATCCGTTTCTTTCAGCACGACTGCACCTGATTTATATTTAAACAGTACTGCTCGGACTTAATGATATCGATATTGGATATTACGACTTCTGAAATATAATTTTTTCAAACTTCAGAGCGAAAAAGAGCTTTAACCTTAATGCGACACTCACTAATTACCTATAAGCGAGACCGCAATGTATTCAAATGTGATATATTCGACTACAACGGTTCGGTTCCACGACTAAGAATTCAGATAATATTTTAAAAATTATTTTCTCACCTTTCGAACCACCCTAATCCCTGCTTTTCGGAGCATTTTTCAGTGCGGCACATGTGCGTTTAAATTAAAACTCAGTAAACACGCACATGCACATGTAAACGCTTTATATTCATTTTCCATTACCCACAACTGTAACTGTGCCTGTGTCAGCCACGACGGCCACTTTGGCAATTTTTGAGCCGCCATCTCGCAATATGCAATTGGGGATTGCAGACATTTGCTGCACGCACATTTCGTGTTTCAAATGCTGCCAGCATGTGATTTGTTGTTCTTGTTGTTGTTATGCTTTTCTTTTCATATTTCGGTTATTTTATTGTGGTTGCCCATTTGTAACTGTGCTGGCCGTGTACAAGCCGGTCGGTCGGTGGTAACATTAAAACAACAAGCCATTCGGTCGTCGGCCATAAATTTTCATTTTGTATTCCTGTACATGCTGACACTTCCTACCGCCGGTTGCCGTGGACAATTGCGTAAACTCGGTTGAATGGTAATCGGTGCAAAAGGATGAGGGCTGCAGCTGCGATTGCTCTATATTTCGTTGGTGGTATTTGGCTGGGGGGTGTGTAAGCCAAGCGCTAACAATTTTATTAGTTTAGCCCCTGAAATCATTGAACTTCAACTCAAACACAGCGTTAAATTGTATGGAAGTTCTTTAGAAATTCACAATTGTTGCTTGTAATTGAATTGCATACATTTAGGCGGTTTCACTTGTTTCGAATTGCGCTCCCTTTCAAGGGGGGTTGCTTTTGAGTATATGTGGGAAATGTCATATAAGCAAAAAGACCAAATAATTGCAAACTCTATCTCGTGTACCGATAAAAGAGAGCTCTTTAATATATATTTTTTATGGAGTAAAGCTCCAAAATGTATACTTCACTTCATAGATGGCGCTGATCAGCATTTGACAATACAAATGAGTCGTTAAAGAAATAGTCAGTAAATGATATGTTATTCGTCAGAATTGATTTGAAATAATAAAACCTAATCTAAGATCTGTCCGTTCAAGTTGAATATCATTTGGATAATGTCGATGATTGTGAAGACAGGCCTCAAACCGCCCTCAAAACCGCTATGAAGTCAAGTACAAGGAAGACCTCGGCCTCAAATCGTTCTCAAATTCCTTTCGAATCAATTACAGTGAACAACTAGAATCCATATTAAAGACATAAGAATACGAAACAAATTGCTTACTCCGAAGCCTCTGATTTGTCATTTATTAAGCTAACTGTTTGTAGCTCTTTAAAAACGCAAATTGGTTACAGCTGTTCCAGGCTACACCAACTAAACTACAAACCAGTGAATGGGCACTGTCCTATCCCACTATAATGTAACGTTAACTCTCCGATAATTCATTAAATCCATGAACAAAGTCAGAGAGAGGGAGAGTTATTGTGTACAAGTACACGTAATGCTTAGCAAGACACGTGTCTAACGCGTGTAGATGATGATACAGGCAGACAGTTAGGCGTGTGTGCTCTATAGTCTATCATTAGACAACAATTGGAGGTGGAATTGAGTGGAGAGGCTTTTACTTTCTCTATAAATTGTGTACATACATGAACATTCATTGGCTGTAACTAAGGACCTATTTTGCTACTTCCACTTACTTTCAATGTTTTTTTATTTTTGGTTCATTGGTTACGTATACTTAATTTCTTTCTTTTCATTATTCTCTTTTTGCTTTTATTCTCTTTATTGATGTTTGCTTTATTTACCTACTCAACGTGTCGTTTATAGTCCTCATTCATGGCTAATCAACTGTATATTTAGCGTAATTACTTTTTAATGTTTATACCTCGCTTGCAATCGATTAAAGAAATTAGCGTGTGAATTATAAAATTGTTATCGTTTAGAGTGAGAAATCAGCAGTTGGCGCGATATGAATTATTGAGGAAGTAAATGGCAATTAGTTGAGAGAAGGATGCGATGACAAATGGGGGAGTTTAAATTAGCATGCAAACGATAAAAAATTAAAAAAGATAAATGACTTATTAAAAAAATAAAAAAAAAATTAAAATGAAAATAAAATAAAATATTTAAAATAAAATAAAAATTAAATTAAAATAAATGAAATGAAAAAAATGAAAAAAATTAAATAAAATAAAATAAAGTAAAATAAAATAAAATAAAAAATTTAAATGAAATTAAAATAAAATAAAGTAAAGTAAAATAAAATAAAATAAAATAACTAAAATAAAAATAAAATAAATAAAAGAAAATAAAATAAAATAAAATAAAATAAAATACAATAAAATAAAATAAAGTAAAATAAAATAAAATAAAATAAAAAATTTAAATGAAATAAAAATAAAATGAAATAAAATAAAATAAAGTAAAATAAAATAAAGTAAAATAAAATAAAGTAAAATAAAATTAAAATAAAAATAAAATAAAATAAAATAAAATAAAGTAAAGTAAAATAAAATAAAAATAAAATGAAATAAAATAAAATAAAATAAAACATTTAAATGAAATAAAAATAAAATAAAAAAATTAAATGAAATAAAAATAAAATGAAATAAAATAAAGTAAGGAAAATAAAATGAAATAAAATAAAATAAGGAAAATAAATTAAAATAAAATAAAGTAAAGTAAAATAAAATAAAATAAAATAACTAAAATAAAAATAAAATAAATAAAATAAAATAAAATAAAATACAATAAAATAAAATAAAAAAATTTAAATGAAATAAAAATAAAATGAAATAAAATAAAATAAAGTAAAATAAAATAAAATAAAATAAATTATATTAAATTAAAATAAAATTAATTAAATTACATTAAATACAATAAAATAAAATAAAGTAAAATAAAATAAAATAAAATAAAAAATTTAAATGAAATAAAAATAAAATTAAATTAAATTAAATTAAATTAAAATATAATGTAATTGAAAAAAGAAATAAAAATGAAAAATTGAAAAAATCAATTAAAAAAAATAAAAAAAAAATTAAAAATAAAATATAATAAATAAAAAAGAGAAATAACAAAAAAATGTATATGATGTAAAAAAAGGAAACCAAAATTAAATAAGAATTTAAACAAATAACAAAAAACATTAAAACTTATTTTAATAAAGTGCTTGCATGGTAGCAATAACAGCGAAGACAAAATAAACAAGCAAATATTTAAACTATTAAGAAAACTATGCTGGCATCTGAATCATTTGCACAGCGCAAATAAAAAATACAAAAAAAAAAAACAATCACAACCTACGCGTAAAGAAATATGCTGAAATATTTTTCTTTGGCTTCGCGCCAAGGCAGAAGACTTAACTGTTTATAAAATAGAAGGAAAAAAAATTTTAAAAAATATTTCAATTAATTTTCGCGCCAAAGCGAAATGAATTTATTTATAACACTGCTACACACTATTTTATTATTTATTTGTTTATTTTTGCACGACTGCACAAACTGACAGCACAACGACAACAAATCCGACATATCAGTAAATAAACAAAAGCGAAAATTCACAGAGAAGACTGCAGACGCTGCTCGTATTTTAAAACCCAGCAACAACAACATAAATGCTAACCAAAGCATAGTGCACGAAAGCAAACATTGCTTTCATTCGCATTTGCATTTATATTTAGTAAAACAGCAGCATCAGCGTACACAACCGCATATTTACATAAGGCCGCCATGGCGTATACGCAACCACAGATATTTCAAACTCATTTAAATGCTATTGTAACAACTTTTACATTTAAATACTGAGAGTCTACTGCATACGGTATTTTTCAAAATGAAATGGAAATCAAAATTGAAAGCGACAATTGCTGGCAACAAAAACAAATGCCACAACAACACAACAACTACCAACTACAGCAAGTTTAGTAGCAACCACAAAACAAACACAAAGCAGCGCTGTCGAGAGACGACTCACTACCGACTGCCTGTCTGAGTAATTCATTGCCCAACAGACTAACTGACTCACCGACTGACTGATAGACTCACCGACTAGCTGACTGATTGTCTAAATGGTTGACTGGGTGACTGACAGATTGACTCAATGGCTGACTGACTGCCTGACGGTTACACAGACTGCCAGCCAGGAAAGTAGGAAAGTCATTAAAATAATTGCAACATAATTAAAAAAGTTGAAATGTTTTCACAAAATGCGGGCGCGCTCATACAAATATCTGGTGACATATGCCACAACCGACTGAGCTCCTGAGTGCTATAAACGCCTACACACACAGACATAATACTACAGAGAGCGAGTTTATGTGGAAATAACTAGAATAACAATATGAGAGGGAAGAGGAAGCAGAGAACCTATGGCTGGGTATGAAATGAGGCAGAAGACACAGCAGCACATTTACATGGAAACACACACACTCACATAAATATTTATATAGAAACGTACAACAGACAAATAATGGCTTGCGCTTGTGATTTAAAATTGACTCAAGTTTAAATGCTAGCAACGACGAATGTGGGTGTACTACGAGTACTACGAGTATAAATGCGATAAAACTTTTTCGTTACAATGCACGCTGGGGGATTGAAATTTTGCTAATTTGCGCATTTAATGGGGAAAATCGGAGATTTGCTACGAGTTTAACTGTGAGTTGTTGCAGACGAGCACAGCAATGATGATAGCTTTAATAGCCTGAAGAGCTGAAAAGAATTGTTCCGACTTAATGTATGGCAATTATGAGCGCCAAGTGAAAAGTGATGAGAACTTTTCAACAATAAACATTTATCTGGGGTATTTAACGTGTTTAAGAATTTTAAGCGTTAGGGAAGGAGCAAGATTGGATGTGTTCAAAAAATAACGGGAATTTTAAAATTTCCAATTGTCCAAAAGTACAATTGTGATTTTTTTTATGAATCGACGATTTTGGTTTGTTAAAAGCTCACACTTCATGAATTCTTGGCCAAAAACAATATTGAAACGACGTTCCAGCCTCCACATTTTGCCATATTCGCCAGATATGGCTCCATGTGTCTTTTTTCTATATCCAAGAATAAAGAGAATCTTAAAAAGCCTTAAGATACCTCTGGGAGAGACAAAAGACTATCTCAAAAATTGAGTTTTAGATGTTTGGGGACTATTTTAAAGTCGAAAATATTAATATAGATGAATGAATCTGTCGAGCGTACTGTGTGAAAGACTAACGCCCACCGTCAACAAACTGATTGGACCTTATCAGTGTGGCTTTAGACCTGGAAAATCAACAACAGACCAGATATTCACCATGCGCCAAATTTTGGATAAGACCCGTGAAAATAGGATCGACACACCATCTCTTTGTCGACTTTAAAGCTGCTATCGATATCATTGGAAACAACACCCGCGCCGTTAGTTCTGCTTTTTCCAGACTGGATAAGGAAGCGAAGCGTATGGGTCTGGTGGTGAACGAGGACAAGACGAAATATCTCCTGTCATCAAACAAACAGTCACCGCATTCGCGTCTTGGCTCCCACGTCACTGTTGACAGTCATAACTTTGAAGTTGTACATAATTTCATCTATCTGGGAACCAGCGTTAACAACACAAATAATGTCAGCCTGGTAATCCAACGCAGAATCACTCTTGCCAACAGGTGCTACTATGGACTGAGTAGGCAATTGAAAAGTAAAGTCCTCTCTCGACGAACAAAAGCCAAACTCTACAAGTCTCTCATCATTCCCGTCCTACTTTGCGGTGCAGAAGCGTGGACGATGTCAACATCCGATGAGACGGCACTAGGAGTTTTCGAGAGAAAGGTTTTACGGAAAATTTATGGTCCCTTAAACATTGGCAACGGCGAATACCGCAGACGATGGAACGATGAGCTGTATGTGTTATTCGATGACATAGACATAGTCCAGCGAGTAAAAAGACAGCGCCTACGCTGGCTAGGTCATGTTGTTCGAATGGAGGAAAGTGCTACAGCTCTGAAAGTATTCGATGCAGTACCCGCTGGTGGAAGCCGAGGAAGAGGGAGACCTCCACTCCGATGGCAGGACCAGGTGGAGAGGGACCTGGCTTCGCTTGGTATAACCAATTGGCGCCAAACTGCCAGAAGGAGGGATAAGTGGCGCACTGTTGGGGACTCGGCTATAACCGCGTAAGCGGTGTCTACGCCAGTCAAGAAAAAGAAGAAATCATAAGGTATTCCTCAAAATGTGGAAGTAATATATAGCATTAACCCTGTAATGCCTCTTTCAAGCAAGCTCTCTGAGGCCTTACATCTGTATATCAGAAATATGTTCATTTGTTCATAGCCTATGATTTAGCACATGGTAGAAACAGCTATGAGTGAAATATATTTAGAGAGAAATCATGCAATCTTTCTTAGCCCTGAATACTCTTGTGAATACAACCTTTCATTTAAACACGATATTCCTCTTATTCATTTCATTTTAATTTACTATATCATCTGACATTTTGAGGCATCCAAAGCAACAAACAAACTAAATAACCAACATGGCTCAAACTGGCTCACTTCTTGACTGACGCTTTGACAAACTGTCACACTGCCTCGGCCAATTCCAGCGGCGAGCAAGCAAGAAATAAACCACTGACTTAACTTACTTGGCAATTACAAGACGGCAAATAACTTAGAAACATGTCAATGGGCTTCCGACTACATTCAAATGTCAACACACGCCTTTGGGTCACAGCGCACTGTACGAGAAAGGCGTCATAAGGCGAGCGACGGTTGAGACAACATGCACAGAACATAATACAAAACAACAACAAATATGTATAGGAAACAACGACGAAATTGCGAAAGAGCTCGCAATTGCAATCTGACCAACTCAAGAGAGATGAAGGAAGCAGTAAAGAGCTGAGCGCGCAGGGAATAAATTCGACTAAATCGGTGATTAAAATACATCCGACAGTAACTTGGCTGTAATGACATACATATTTGTGTACATAAGTTTGGGTTTGGGACTCCAGACAGACGCTAGTTGAACATGTTGAGAAAGTGAAAGGTTGTAAGTGGCGTGCGGCATGTGGCGTCGAGCGATAAAGAACAAGTTGAAAGTTCAGTTTAATGCGCTTTGGTTTGAGAGCGTACACACACACATTTGTTGAGAGATTAGACCATCATAGCGGTTTTAGAGGCACCAAAAATAGTTCAAGATATGTGCATGTACACGTATGGGCTAACTTCAAGCACACAAAAGTTGCACAAAGCACGAAGTTCTCAAGTAAGTTTGGCGAAGCTGAAAGTTGTAGTTATTGCCCGTAATAAAGTTTCGTATGACTTAAGTGCATGTTGAGGTCAAAAATAGAATTTCGTACAATATAGAGTATATAAATATAGAAATTTAGAGAATATGTATAGAGATGAAAACAAGTTTTCTGATAAAATTATAAAAAAATAAATAAAAATAAAATAAAATGTTGCCACATTTCTTTATAAAATAATTAATTTAAAAAATGTTGCCTACATTTTGGCGCCATAACAAATATTACTGTAAAAAATAAAAAAACGTTGCCTACATTTTGGCGCAATAACAAATTTTACTATAAAAATAAAGAAAAAACGTTGCCTACATTTTGGCGCATAACTATTTTATAGCAAAGACACATATTTTAAATGATTTCGAAGTTTTTACAGGGTTATTTTAGAACAATATTCAAAATAATATATATAAAGAAGATTATTCTCGAGAATGTAAGAGCCGAGACAGCTAGCTGCATGTTTTATGACAAGCTCAAACAATTATGAGCACATATTTAACTAAGAAGTGAGACAGCAAACACGAAGAAAAGCCAAACAAACGCTTAAAGCATAAAAACAAATAAAAAAGATAAGTAAAAGACAACAGAACCTAAACCGCTGAGGCAATATTAACACCACAAACCCCCACACTCCCCAACAATAACCAAGAATATAAAACATTTACAAGCAACAAAAAGCAATAACAAACGTAATAGTGGTAACAATTATCGGCTATAGACAGACACTTCTGCGGAAGTTGTCAACTGGTAATATGAAATTCAGTACAACTGAAGCCTACACTTTCAGCAACTACCGCATAGGTGGGACGAAGCAGCAGACTGCCTACAAAGCTGATTACTTACGAAGCTGTTAAGATGCTTGCAATTTGTAGACACTAAAGCAAATTAGGCAGCAAGTACGGAGAATGTCACAATATTGTTGGAAGACGATGGAGAGTGAGGTAAGGAGCGTAAACACAAACTGAGGCTTAATTTGCAGTACAACATTTGAAAGCCGCCAGCAAGAAGTCAGAAGGAGTATACGAACTAAGCTTTAGGCGCTCGAGTAATGTGAGCAGAAAGTGAGGGCAATGAAAATTGTTGAGGCAAGGCAAGAATATAACTTTAATGCAATTAGTAAAGAAGGCGATGGTGGGGGGCCTACAGTTAAACGAAGTTTATTAATTACGGCATACCATGGTAACAGATTTCTGAAATTTCACCAATCAAGCGCTTCATGGAGCAATACAATAAACACGATAAATTGTTGTATTATATTTTTTACGCTATTTTCTGTAGCCACAAACTACCGCCGCACACTTGTTTTCGCACTTCACCCAGAGACTTCATAACTTTTTCCCCCCCTCTCTCCGAGTGGGTGCTCTGTGCTGCCACAAAATTGCTTATTTCTGTGCCTGACAAACTTTTCTTTGCGCCAAATAAAACAACAACAAAAAATTCAGTGAGTGAGTAGAAAAGTTTGCGAGTTTTCTCAACGTCGTACGCACACAAACCGACCGCCGAGCCACCGCCACGAAGCAAAAATAAACAAATATGAAAGTATAAGTATACAAATATAATGTCGGCAATTACATAAACTTACACACTTTCGAATGGATTTGCGGCAAAGTCATTGACCGTAAATTATATAAGTGTGATCGTACAAGCCGCAAAAATATTATTGGACTGCGTAAGGCGAGAAGGAAGTGAGAATGAGGGTGAATGAGGTGCAAAAATATAATAAATTTATGAAACATTTCGAAAAGTAAACAAATATTTTAAAACAGCATGATTATTAATGCGGAAGAGAGACTCAAAATCTACAACTGACTGACTTAAGAAGTCTAATACGGAAGAGTGACTCAAAGTCTACAACTGACCGACTTAAGAAGTCTAATACAGAAGAGAGACTTAAAGTCTACCACTGACCGACTTAAGAAGTATAGTATAATACGGAGGAGAGACTCAAAATCTACAACTGACCGACTTAAGAAGACTAATGCGGAAGAGAGACTCAAATACTACAACTGACCGGCTTAAGAAGTCTAATGCGGAAGAGAGACTCAAAATCTACAACTCACCGACTTTAAACCGTAAAGGAAATAATTACAACATTTAATGTTTTTTTTTTCATTTTAAGGGGTATAAACTTGGCCTCACCTACTAAAATCAAGATTCTACGTGCACCTGCTTCAAATTAAGCGCATATCAGTCTCAAGTCCTTTAAAAGTACTAAACCACGAACTTGAAATCTAACACAAATTAATCTGCTATTCATATATCATCTTATGTCACTCAAGTTTCCTGCCGAGTTTTGAGATTAGTTCTAACAACTAGAAAGTAATGAATGGGTTGGTACCGAGTGATACCCTAAAGCATATCACATTGAGTCATAAGCACCAAAATCTATCTTATCTAGCTTTAAGTGTTAATTGTGGAACTTTTATTTGCAGTGGCATACTTGAGATAAGATACTTTTGAAAAGCAATTAAGATAAGAATAATCGAGAAAAGAAAATAAATTTATTAATTTAGTGTAAATATGGCAAAGAGTAAGAAAAATCACGCTGAATGCGCTAATCTTGCGATCATTAATTGTGTCACAGTGCATTTGGGAATAACAGCTGATTTGTAGACGATAAATTAGGGGTTATTTATCAAATTTTTTGGGAAATTTGTTTTTTCCAGAAATTTTGTTCTAACTAAAGGCAGCTTTCGCCATCATATATACTATATAAATTCGAAAAACCGACTGCCCAAGTAATTAAACTCTCTGGGATAGAAAAGATTATTCGTACGATGTGTGTTCAAGTAATAACGGGAATTTTCATATTTTGAAAAAAAAAAACAAAAATTATTATTAATACGCCTTAAAATAACAGGAATTTTCATATTTTGAAAAAAAAAATATTCATTCGTCTTAAAGATAGTCTTCATTCCATATTCTTCACTTATGCCAGTGCTTCTTTTAATCGTCGAAACATTTTTCAAACTCGATTTTTGGGTAACTCTTTAGCTCTTTCAGTGATTTCTCGTATGCTTGTAAAACGACGGTTCTCTCGGTTAGGGTTCTCTTTATTTGTAGAAATAAGAAAAAGTCACATGGAGCCATGTCTGGCGAATATGAAGGCAGTGGCGTTGTTACAGCATTGTATTTGGTCGAGAATTCACGAACAAGCAACAAAGATGGCGAGAAACGAAAATCAACAGTCTCATAAAAACACGTCTAACCTTAACGGCTGTAATAGACCAAGTAAGCAATGAGTGATAATTCGACACTCAATCACCAAAATTTTAAAATTCCCGTTATTTTTTGAACAAACTATGCGGATCCCTGATCGCTTACGTAAGAACCTCAACCAGGTTGGTATTATTCGTGTATATTTTTATATCACGTTGCCTTAATATAGAAAATAGAAGACCACACTAGAGAACCAGGTTCTAAAGAATTTCCAGATCAATAAAAACATATTTTGCCTAATTGCGGCTGTCTCTTAATTTAGATTGGTAAGCCTCCCCTTATATTTCTGAGACGAACAAGCTTCTCATAAAAAAAAATCAGTAGTTCGGGGTAGTTCAAAACATGGAAGATTCCAGACCAAGCTTCGAGATTTATATATAATTTTCAGCAGGGTTTCAACAGAATAAATGTAGTGTTGAAATGGTAAGTAGTACTTTACTTACAGATCTTGGTTTTTACAGCGCTCTTGAGAATTTGATTCAAAGCTAAAATAATTTTTATAATTTTCAAGTCGAATTATAGATTATTTTTTAAGGAGCCACTTACTTAGAACCTGTTATAACAGTCTGTTAACCTTAAGTGAGAAATCCATGAGTAAATACCCACTTTGTCATCAAACCGTTATCTATAAACTAATAAATAAGTTTAGCTCTCCTCAGTCTCAGTGTCCGTGTGTAAATAACCAGGTGGACTATTCGTGTCAACACCACTGTGACAGCATTTATACAGGCACACACACACACACACACACACACACATTTGTGAAAAGTTCTTAAAAGTCAAACAGCGAATTTGTGATAATATTAATAGCTGACATGCAAACAAGACAAGCAAATACTTGAGTAAATAGAGAAAGTAAGTACTTGCGTAAATAATTAACTTTTACGATATGGCCGCAATTATGCGCTGACGTTGATAAGAAAACCAAAGCCACAAAAAGCAAAAACAAAAACAAAAAGTGAAAAACGAACTTGGAAAATAAAAACAAAAACATACAGAAGCAATAAAATTACAACAGAAACAACAATAAACGGTGGAAGCAGCACTGCAGGCGGCAAGGCAAGTTGTTCAACACTGCAATCAACGGCAAAAGTCAAGTAAACAAATATATGCGGCGCACTTGTTCGTATGTATGTGAGTAGGTGGTGTGGTGTGACCACTATAATATATGTACATATGTGCATAGCAGCAGGCAGTGGTGATAACCATACAACAACAACAATGAGTACGACGACGACGACGAGCCCACCGTATGTATATTGCGCGCGGCTTTGGTGCGGACGATTGGTTGCGGTGGCGAGCGGCGTGATTTGGCTCGCACAGTTTATTTTAAAAGCATGCGATTTGCTTTGACACAAACACACACACACACTAACACATGGGTTGTATTAAAAATAGAATTTGAATGCGAAATGAGCGCAGAATGCGATGAGGCAATTGAACTAAAGACGCAAATAACAGGAAGATAATACTGCAGAGGTAGAGGGAGCGCAAGGGGAATACATAAATGAATAAAATTTAATTACGCTATTTAAATGGCATTAAATGATAGAAATAAAAGTGACAAATAAGTCAAAGGCGGTGTAAAAAAAATTTTATAGGTTAGCAAATAATTAAATTTTTTAATAACATTTCAACTGTCAAAGAAAGTAAATTGCAAATTTTAAATTATAATTATTAATACTAAAAATATATAATTAATATGGAAAAATTAATAAAACTAATAAATATAGATAGAAAATATATAAATAAATACTTAAAAATAATATAAAATAAAAAAAATAAAAATTAAAAAAAATTAATTTTAAAAAATGTGTTTTAAATATTTAAAGACTATAATTCTTATTATTAAAAATTAATAATTATCATTAAAAAATTTAAAAAGAAAAATATAATAAATAAATAATAAAAAAAATATTTATATAAATAAACAATTAAAAATAATTATAAAACATACAAAACTAAAATTTAAATACAAAAAAAAAAATAAAAAAATTAAAAAACTTAATTTTAAAATATTTTACTTTATTTATTTTTTAAATATATTTTTTTATTAGATTTAAAATTTCATTTTTTATTAATTTCAAAATAATTTTCAAATTAATTAATTTAAATTAAAAAATTATATAAAAGAATTTATTAAAAAATATATACTAATACAAAAATCAATTTGAAATAAATTTTATAGGTTAGAAAATAATTAAAATATTTTATGAAAAGTCATGTGTCAAAGGATGTAAGAAAATTTTAAACTATAATTATTAATACTAAAAATATATAATTATCATGGAAAAATTAATAAAACTAATAAATATAGATAAAAAATATAAAAAAATTAATAAAAAAAATTAATAAAAATAAAATTAAAAAAACAAAAACAAATAAAATTATAAAAAGAAAATTAAAAAAACAAAAACAAATAAAATTACAAAAAAAAAATATAAAAATAAAATTAAAAACAAAAATATTTTATTTTATTTATATTTTATTTTTATTTTTTTTATTAGATACTAAAAAATGGTAATTATCATAAAAAATTAATAAAACGAAATAAATATAGATAAAAAATATATAAATAAACAATTAAAAATAATTATAAAAAATACAAAAAACTAATAAAAAACACAAATTATGAAACCTAATTAAAAAAAAAGTATTTTATTTTTATTTAATTTCAAAATAATGTTCTAAACAAAATAGAATAATTAATTTAAATAAAAAAATAAATAATATAATTTATTAAAAAAATATATATACTAATAGTAAAATAAATTTAAAATAAATTTTATAGGTTAGAAAAAGTAAAATAAAATTATTATAAAATGTCAAGTGTCGAAAGATGTGAATAGTAAAATTATTAATAAAAAACAAAATGTATGCATTAATTTAAATAAAAGAAAAAATAAAAATAAAAAATTAAAGAAAAAAAGAGTTGATAAAAAATTAGTTTAAAAAATATTAAATTATAAAAAGTAAACAAAAAAAGATTTAATAAAAAAATTAATTCAAAAAATATTAAATAATAAAAAGTAAAAAAATATATTAAAAAATGCAAAAATAATCCACAAAACACCAACAAAAAATTGATAAACATTTCAACAATTAATTCCAACCGTACAAAAAACTGAATGCCACATGTTTTTTATTGCTATTTTTGTAAACACAATGAAAGCTAAATATAGCAAATACAATAAAAAACAATAACAAAACTAAAGCACCAACAAAATAAATGTAAACTGAAAGCTATAAATGGTATTATCACATCGCGTATTGTTGATTGACTGACAACAACAATGAAAACAAAAAAACAATAACACCAACTCAGCTAAGCGCTGAGAAAACAGCAGCGAACAGCAAATACATAAATGTAAAATAAAAGGTGAAATAAAAATCGACACATGAAACGCAAGCTGAGCGCAAAGCAATACAAAACCAAGTGGGGCCAATCATCATCAGCGGCACACTGAAATTGAAATGCCAAGCCATTAACACACGTTACGAAAAAGAAATTAACAAAAGCATTAACACCGGCAGCGCAGCGCAGTGAGGCAAATAAGTTGGTTTTTTTTCGTTCAAAAAATATTGTAGTACAGTTGTGGGTAGCTAATTGGAGAAAATATTTTAGAAATTTTTATTTTTATTTTTATTTTTTTTATTGTGCTGAATTTTTTTAATTAAAAAAAAATTATAAAAAACTTTTTATTGATTAAGTTTTTTAATTTAATTTTTTTTTATTAATTTTTTTTTCATTTTTGTTGTTGTTATAATTTTTTTCTTTAATTTTATTTAATTATATTTTTAAATTTACTTTTATTATTTTTTAATTTAATTAATTTTTTTATTTAATTTACTTTCTTTTATTTAATTATTTTTTTTTTAATTTAAATTAATTTTTTTTTATTTAAATTAATTTTTTTTACTTACTTTTATTTTTTTAATTTATATTAATTTTTTTTTTAAATTTAATTTAATTTTTTAATTTAATTTAATTTAATTTTATTTTTAATTTAATATTATTTTTTTATTTTATTTTTATTTAATTTAATTTTTTTTATTTTATTTATCTTTTTTAATTTCATTTAATTTTTTTAATTTCATTTAATCTTTTTAATTCAATTTAATTTTTTTTAATTTCATTTAATATTTATTTAAATTTTCATTAAATTTTTTTTAATTTTATTTTATTTTATTTTTAATTTAATTGTATTTTTTTTATTTAATTTAATTTTTCTAATTTTATATAATTTTTTTAATTCGATTTTTTTTCTTTAATTTAATTTAAATCATTAAATTTTTTTCTATTTTCTTTTTTTTAATTTTTTTAGTTAAGACTAGTATTTTTGTACTTTAAAAATTTATGTAATTTCTAGAAATAAATAATAAAATCTAGTCGTTCTATTTCAATACCCATCACTGTACATATTTATGTGGCCGTTAAGCTCAACCGAATGTAGCCTACGTTGCACTACTTACCACATAAATACCCAATAAACATTTAGGTTCCAGTCATATTGGAACACAAGAGTAGAATGAGCGAGTATGAGAAATAAAATGCTTCTCAAATTTCAAACTTGTTTCTCAACAGTACTTTAATTGGATAAGCATAAGCTTCGGTCTCTCAAGAAAAAAAATATATTTTTCTATTGATATTTTTCAACTAGAAGTATTAGTAGCGCAGAAAAAGTGTAGTAGAGAAAACTGTAATTCCCCATTTGAACTCTGCAAAGGTTAAAGAAAAACGATATTGGCTTGATAGCTTGAGAAATATAATCTCTCAAAGCTGGAGAAATGCTTTTTTTCTCAATGTTTGTTGGGTGATTGTGTGTACATAAGTAGTATGTGTGTCAATATGTACAGAAGAAATATGTATATGCAGTGTCTGTATTTGAGTTTATCGCAAATATTTTACCCGTACATTTGTTTGTACAACGCAGTTTGTGATAACACCACAAAGGTATATACATATGTATATATAAAAGTAAATATGTTCATTAGCCAGTATTTGTTTGTATATATCGACATAAATAAGTGTAAATTATGTTTGCATGCAAACCTTAATGAGTTGACGGGTTTTAAGCTGCATATTACAACACTGGCAGCATTCATAAAATGTATGTAAATAAGTTAAGCCGCTAATGGATACTTCCAAGAAATTACAAAAATTCGTATTTACAAAATAATTTCAATTAATTAAAGCGTTCATACATATTAAAACAAATAATTTAATAATTTGCGTGAAAAAAAAATATTTCAGAATTGAAGTTACTGATGCGAAGCTTAAAGTTCAAATAAAAGCATAAAAGGTATTACAAGAATTATTCTAGTTGAATTGACTAGCCTTTACTCTTTAACAAAATAATTGTTTTCATAAAAATTATATCATATCTATGCTACTTTATTCAATTCAAAAATGTTAAAATTCTTGTCTCAACTTCTATAGCTTACTGGTTGGAGTGGAGCTTTTCAGCTGTGAATGTAAATACATTATCAATCATTATAGTTTTAGCTTTCAACCATTACCAACATATGTACACAACTTACTTGTTAACCTCACTATCTAGATTCCAGCACAAATTCTAATCGAAGTATTTGCCAACAGTGTTCAGACTACCTCAAGTTCATGTGACCATTTCGCGAAGTATTTTTACTTTATTTTCATTGAAGCACCTCTTAATGACTCTTTAAAAAGTTTTTTGCATCTATTTTGTGGAGAAACTTACCTGCAAAGAGAAAGAAAAAATATAAATTATTTTTGAGGAAAATATTGAAAGAACTAAAAGCAAGTAATAGTTGATATGGAAACTTATAGTCTCTAATAAATGAATTAAAGATTTTGTATATGCATTGAATCTTCAGATCCATATTTCCCATATCATAAATATTCCGAATTTTAACCAAGTAGACCCCAAAATATTTTTTTTCTGTAAAAATCAGACCACAGCACCATCAATCGGTAGAACTCATGAATCACATACTATACTCTCACATTCTGGTAATAAAACCGACCTAGGTTTCGTTCTATAATTCAAGGATGATGCAGTTCTATAGTGATAAACCAATATCGCAGAAGAGATTGAAAGCCTTTTCGTCGTATTTATGGTAGTATATAATGGAAAAGCGAGAATAATGCATCGACTCCAGTAAAAACTCTTTCAAAGTATTTTACATTAATAAAAAGTACTGACTGCTTTTCTAAGGCTCTTAATGTCTCACATTATACTTATAGGTTAGTTAATACCTTTGTCGTTTTCTTACCTCGGCAAGAGTGTCAAGATAGCCATATCATGTTGACCCTAATGAGATCAGAGACCACTGAAGCATTGTGTTATTACCACAGGCCTGGTTTTCAATGATGTAGACAGTGGTAAACATACCTACAAAAGCATAGTTCAAGGTCGTTTGAGTGTTGATTATGATAGAGTAGAGGAGTACGTTGTGTTTCGTAATATATTTCCTTGAGAATTGACAACAAATTTGCTTTGCAAATAAACCGGTTTGAAGTAGAATCGTAAACAATGTCATCTTCGGCTGCTTTGACATTAAAAGTAACCACCGCAACTTTTCATTGTACCCTTCTTATAATAGTAAAGAAGGTGATCAAACAGCTAACGAACAAGAAGGTAAATTTTTTTTGTTAGAAGTATGCGCTGATATTCATACAATTTCAATAATGCGAAGCTAATTCTTTTAAATACTTGTTTTTGCTAGCTGCTGGCTATTTAAAGTTGTGGCTATATGTAGTTTTGGGCGCTTTGCCAAACGAAGAAAATGCTCTGACACATATTTTTTTTTTTGGTACATATAAAAATGCAATTGTTCTTCTTTTTCTAATCAGGAATGACAAAAAAATTCGCTGAGCATTAACTTTTAAGACATCTTCAAATATTGAGTAATCGCAAAACACGTCAAACTGTTTACCCGCAGAAGGCAGCAAATAAAAAAAGCAAAATAATGCAATTCTCAGCAGGTTATTCGCTTTTTGCGTACGTCAAGTCAAATAATACGGTAAAAATAGATAGATGGCGAATTTTAATGAGACAAAAAAAAACAAAAGCAAAATAAAAACTAAAATAAAATTGCAAAACCAAACAAGCTAATGTATGCGGTAATCGAGGCAGAAACGCAGATAATGAAAGAGCACACGAAATCGTCGAAAAAAACAGCTGTGTGACACGCACGACGGCAAGCGGGTTCGCTGATCTACTGGGAGAGCTCACAAACGCTGAATGAGGTAGACCAACAATAAAAAACAAAAGCAAAAAAATTAAAAAAAAACAACAACAAACACGCCATTAAATCCAGCATGACATGCAATGTGTATAATATGTGTGACGATAAAATAACAACAACAAAAATAAAATAACACAAAATAAAAAAAATTCTTCACACTGCGATAACAGCCAGCGCAACAAACAATTCGAGCGAAAAAAGTGAACTACATGCATAAGTGAAAAAACAAGCGAGAGCAAAAAGCTGTGTTGTAGAAGAAAACTCGAATTTCAAAACAGCAACAACAAGGCATTTGCGCATGTTTTGCCATAAATTAAACGCATTTGGTTAGAAGAAACAACTTGGAACAGCAGCAGGCGGACGGACAAACGCAATGGCAAACGTTACGCACAAATGGCATGAAGGCACTTACCCACACTCATACATCCATATGTCCATATTTCTCTATGAATGTGTGTGGTTACTTATTGGAGCACAACTAATGGAGTTTTACTAGGTTACAGTGGCGCAATTAGGAATGCTGAGGCATGGAGAGCATAAGTAATACGAAAAATAAGCTTGCAGTTCCGCTCAGCGTCTAATCCATTTGAGTCGCTGCTTAAGAAAATTAGCGAGGGCGGAGCTAATGAGGTTAGACTGTTAGGTCTCTGTTATCAAGACAACTCGGATTTAGAAATAACCGACCAAGAACTGATACATGAAGTCCAGAACTCGGTTCTTGTTAGTATTCCCCAAAAATAAAGACTATTAATGCTGAAAATCAAGGAGATCACAGAGACCCTAGAGCTGATAAGCGCAGATCAGTAAATCTGAGAGCTGATAAGTTTTGAGTTTCTCATTTATAGAACAATTTACAGTATTCGGCATCAAAGGGAGACTTTCCACTTGGCTTCTGATTTTAGAGCACTCGAAGTTGACCCCGAGAGCTACATTAGACAGTTCCAAGAGAGTTTTGATTTAAAAGAGAAAATTGATCAGAAGCCAAGTGGAAAGTCTCCCTCTATGCTTTTCAGATTGAATAACTGGCAAATTTCCAAGAGAAACTGAGTTGCAAGTGAAGGCGTTTCAGTTCCTTATAATCTGGACTGGTTGTATTAGTCGGGTTTTGAGCATTATTAAGGGGCTTCATCTAGTTAGGAGCTCCAAAAAATGAGATTTCCAAACATTTTTCCTGAAAAAACTTCTAAATTTATTATTCTATAAATTGGTACACATATTTTGGAGCTGCTACAACAGATCTCCCACTTTACTGTATATTGCATACTGCTGATAAGATCGATTTCACGAGATCTAGAAGTTAATATTGGAAGAGTAAGATCAGTTTTAGTCTACAAAGGGATGGGTGAAGTAAATTAGTCGGGTTTACTGGAACTGACTCGGATTAGATGGACCTTACAGGATGTAGAAGTTAATACTGGAAGAGTAAGGAAATTTTTGGGCTACAAAGAGATAGATCGAGTCAGGTACAATAGTAGTCGGAGTTTACTAGAACGTACCCTGATTGAAATTTTTGGGCTACAAAGAGATAGTTGAGTAAGGTAGTATGATAGTATAGTAGTCGGAATTTACTAGAACGGACCTTGATTGACTTTCCTCCAAGAACGATCGACACAGCTAATTTCAGGTAGGTTTCAGCTGCTTTACAACGAAGTTTTTGCTTTTCTTGTATATCAAGACATCTTGAAAGCAATCAAGATGAGGCATGAAACAAGCGATCGTTCGAAGAAGAAGCTTGGATTTAGGGAAGGAAAGTGTAGGATAGGTGATGTCTGACTTACAGGAACGGACCTTGATTTATATTCAGCAAGGGAGTTCGACTTTTGTGGAGACAACAACAACTGGGAAGTTTTCATGTAGCGTTTAAGCCATGTTATCTAGAAAGCAATCGATCTGAGGCTTGAAACAAGTGATCGTGTGATCGTTCGAAGAAGCAGCTTTGATATAAGAATGGAGGTGTATATGCGAACCAGTTGAACGATTCGACACAATTGAAGATACGTGAACGATAACGAAGTTTCTAAAACAAAAATACAAAAAAAAACAGTCAAGCAACAAATGTAAAAGCGATAACATTAACTACAACAACAACAATAGTAAAGCACGCAAAATGAAGTGTAGAACAGAACAACGAGCTGAACGACGAACGGCGCGATTGCAATTAAAGCGCAGAAGGACAGAGCAATGGGTTGGCAATAGCGAAATGTGTTTGCATATGCACGTAGTATTGAATGGTGTGTTTGTTGTTGCTGTGTTGCGAGTTAAAGCAACAAATTTGCTGCAACAATAACAACAACAATAGCAATAACAACAAGTGTATGCGGCGTTGCAAAAAAGAGAATCGTGCGCTGGCTGCCGGTTCATTTATCTTCGTTACAGGTTGTTGCCGCCGCTTCAACAGCTGTTGTTGTTGTTGTTGTTACTGTTGACATTATGGTTGTTGGTTCGTGCTTTTCCAGTTGCTGCTACGAGTCTGTTTGTTTATTTTTTGGCAAACTTTTTCAAGTTTTCGCTTTTGCCTTTAAATGTTTATCTTTTCTGTGCCCTTTTTTGGTTTCACCATTGACGCTAGCTATTGTTGTTGTTGTTGCTGTTGTTGTACACAGTGCTGTAGCTGTTGCCCGACATTATGTTGTGCGCGCTTGATTTTGTTGTAATTGCCAAGCGTGTCGTTTCACATTTTTATGTTTATTGTTTTTGGTTTTCTGGCAGTTGTTGTTGTTGTTAATGTTACGCTTGATTGAGTTCAAATGAGATACAAGAAAAATGGCGAATTTACAAAAAAAAATTACAGTATAGAGATAAGCGAAGCGGTCTAGAGGAAGCGTAGAAAACGTATGTATGTACGAGATATTTTTAGTAAATCATGGTAGAGGTAAGGTTAGAATAATACTGCAAGCGTTTAAATCAGTAATTCAACACAAAAGCTGCGAACCTTATTTCTGCTAGCGAAAAATTTCAAGGCAAGAATCATAAACAAGCGAAAAGTTTTCTCAGGATTGCAAACAAAGAGAATTTTGCAGATTTTCCGGTTGCAAATAAGTAGAAATTGAGAGTACGGTGGCCATATTGCTTCAATGCTGATGTTGAGTCAGATTGCTTGGCATCAAAAGCTTCAAAAAGGTCGCACGAAAATGTGTGGGTGTATCAGAGATACTAGATACACTTCATTTTAAGTAAAAATGAGTAGGAGTCCTATTGAAAGGTAACCTATCTGCCAAATTTTCGATTTTTCGCTCTCTTGCTCTCTCTTACTGTCAGCAATTCAGTTCTGAGTGTTTCAGTTAACGGATATAGAAAACAGAGATGCATAGCCAATAAAACGATCACTTTCACATGGCCTTCCTAGATTGATTGAACTGCTTTAGCATCCTTTTCTCAGATATTTTACTCAACATATCGTGAGCGAATAGCGCTGCCGTCTCTCACATTCAGGATTTCTTGGATTTTTGCTTATTTGCGACCTCTCTCAAAGACTGAATTGTGATCTGTCTTCTTAAACTATTTGAATGGTTTCAGCAGGTTCTCAAGCACTTTACTGAGCATATTTTGAATGATGGTTGTTACCATCGTTCACACTTCTATGACATATCATATCGTAGCTGTCAAAAGCTCTGTATATTACGAAAACCTAATTTAACCTCAAAATTATCTTAAATCTTGAGTAATCGCTTTCGAATATCGTTCTCAATTTATTTTCACCATGGAAGTCGTGCTCAGATTCTAAGTATCTTTGATTAATGTAATTTCCTGTGCCATCCAGCATTTCCAATGAATCCATAATTTGAATTTTTACATCGCTGAGTGGTTTCTCCATGGGCTTTCCACCGCTGAAACTGGAACAGCAGCGACGCAGCAATGTAATAGCGTTGTCATTACATCGAATGCTATTACTTTTTATATTTGATTTGATTTTGTGGCAGCTGTGGCGATGTCTGCTGATTTAATAATTTCGCGCTTTGTTGTTGCACGGCCGCGAGTAGACATGAGCACCGATGGATATGCTCTACACATATGAGCTCATGATTTACTCATAAAGCAACAACAATTCTACATTGTAGTTGTTGTTGTAGTTATATTTTTTACAATTTTTTGCAACATTTCTACTTGAATCTCGTTCTGCACTTTACTTCTTTTTCCTGTTTTTTGTGCTTTCCCATAGCATTTCGGCAGTGACAATCGCATGTCAGCGACAGCAGCAAACTTTATTAATGCGAAAAATGTTATTGTGCGATAATTTTGTTGTTGTTAAGTGTTTTTTGCAAGTGGATTTATAACGATTTAATTTTTTGCTGACGTTGACATTTAACGTGTACTAGTTTAATGGCAAATTATTGCTGTTGATGTTGTTGTTTCGGCGAGATTTATTGCATTGCAGCGTCGCAGCTGGCACGCCCAAAGGTGGCAAAGCGCACAGGTTCACATACATTAATAAAATTAGCGCCTAAAACGTAAAACGTGCCTGACGTGCACAAAACGGGGTAGTTAAGCGACACGGCGTATGAAAATATCGTTTAATAAGGTAATCAACGTAATGTAGCAATGTGGCATTACCAGTTAGGCAGAAGCAGCCATTTAGCAGCGCATAAGTAATACATAAGAAGTGTGTTCAAAAAATAACGGGAATTTTAAAATATCGAAAAAATACAAAATAGTTAAAATTGCGAAAAAAAATCCAAATTACAAAAAAAAAAATAAAAAAAAAAATTACAAAAAAAAAATAAAAAAATAAAAATTACAAAAAAAAAAAAAAATTACAAAAAAATAAATTACAAAAAAAACAATAAAAATTAAAAAATAGAAAACTATAGAGGCATAAAAAAATCGCTGAAAGATCCAAAGGCTTTCATATAAATCTAGTTTGAAAAGTGTTTCGATTTTTAAAAGAAGCGCTGGCATAAGTGCATAATATCAAATGCAGACAACATTAATGTAGACAAATAAATACATAACTATAATTTTCAAAAAAAAAAAAAACAAGCAAAAAAACAGAAAATTCCCGTTATTTTTTGAACACACCTCATATGCACCTGGATATGTATGAAACTTAGCTGTAGAAGCAGCTTCGACAAAAAATATTTATGAGAACGTAAGCATAAGCTTATCAGTTTTCAAATACACATACATTTTGACTAATTTACCACAAAGTTACATAAAAAGTTACATAAAACCGCAAAACTCGATTTTCTAAAAATTTCAAGTATACACTTTATCAATAAATGTGGCTATTATTATGTGCGAATTTCCAATTCAAAACTTTTTCGTTGAAGTATTAAACATTATTTTGTGGTAACAGCAGGGTGTAAACCACCAAAAAATATTCGTAATTATTTCAGTTACACAGCATGAATGAACTCGACTTGTGCATTTTTCGCTTGTGGTCACAAATATGAACACAATATTCATACAATTCATACAGTCATTCGAATATTATGCCAATGACTTGAGCAAGTAATGATGAGCTGTCAAAATCATGACATACAACCGAACACAACAACTATGCTTAGACAACCTTTATTGACAGTTTTTTTGTCACTTCCACCCATATTTCACACATTCAGAGATTAACACAGAAGAGTGATAAAAGTAAGTGAAGTAGTGGAAGTGGCAGTAAAATACAACGAAAAGAGCAAATAAACTACAAATTTAGCTAGTGTTGTGGTATGTCAAGTAATTTAGTGTTGTTGTTCGTGGACTTTTAACACGGTACAGTGAAGGTTTTGGTCTTTTTTGTGGCTTCTATTACAAAAAATAAATAATTTTTTTACAATTTTCATAAAAAACCTCTTTTTTTTAATTTTTCTATTTTTTGTAAATTAAATTTAGTTGGCAACCCTATTGAAATACAACTGTATAAAATTATAATGCAATATATCTTTTATTTTATAGAAAGTGTAGCCGATGAAAAGCTTTTATGTAGTACTGAAGGTCGAACCTGAGTTCTCGCACTCGCCTAGGCTTGCCACCTTGCGCAGACCTTCCTTTCCTTCCCTTCAAACCTCCGATTATATCTGTACATTATTTTAAAGAAATCTTTAGGTGAGGCACTGTACATAAAATTATATATAAATTCGACTGACATGAGACGTGTGCCGATGAGGAGCCACTCCAACGTGGTCAGCGAGCTCAATATTGATTTTGACGAACGATAAGGATGACAACGGAGACGTGCGCTATTGACGTTGCTATAAATATATATATAATCCAAAGATGCAAACAGACATTTACAAGAAAGTGAAGGCACAAACAGGCTTACAAATAAATATATTTGCACAAATGTAGTACTCGTAAATGTCTGTATGTCAGCGGGCACTAAGTCAACAACACATCATAGAGACCTACTACATATAACTGCTTTTTATATTCGTAAATAAAAATGTATTTTGATGGATTTCTGACAACGAGAACATTAAAATGATATGATAACTTTTCATAAATAAATATTTACGACGCGACAGAAAGTTGGTTGGATAGTGAGAGAATTCAAGAGTGCGAGTAAGAGGAAAAGCGTTAAGTAAATAGTTCTCAATGCTGAAACTTTTACTATGGTTTAAATGCCGTAACGCACTTTCCACTTTCAAAGTATTTGAGCTGTTGTGCTCAGCAAGTAATAAATTATTTACACACATTTAACGAGCTAGTATTGAAGGAGAGAGCGAGAATATGAAATAGTAAGTGTATTTAGTGTAAGAAAGAGAATATAGAATTTTTTTCTTTAACCATGTGAGAAGTGTGTCAATATGACCTTGAGTCGAATGAAATTCAAGAAAATTACAAGCTTATTACTCAAATTAAGGCTAAATTCACTTTTTAAAAAGAAATAGAGCTTTTTAAAAGCTTTAAGCCCTGCGGAACTTTTCTAAGAAGCTATATCGAGCTTGCAACCTCTGTCAACTTATTTAAACTCATTTTGAATTTTTGAATTTGTATAATTTGTAAAATTCTTATCAATATGAGCTTGAGTCGAATGAAATTTAAGAAGATTGCAAAGCTTAGCAATAAAGGTTAAGTTTCACTTTTTGTAAAGAAATTGAGCTTTTTAAAGGCTTTAAGATCTGCGGAACTTTTGTAAGAAGCTTGTTCGAGCTAAAATCATTTGCCAACTAATTTAAACTCACTTTGAATTTGTATAATTTGTAAAATTTTTATCAATATGACCTTGAGTCGAATGGAATTCAAGAAAATTGCATGCACGCCAAAGCTCAAATTAAGGCTAAGTTACACTTTTTGTAAAGAAATTGAGCTTTTTAAATGCTTTAAGCTCTGCGGAACTTTTGTAAAAAGCTTTATCAAGCTTACAACATCTGTCAACTTATTTAAACTCAATTTGAATTTGATAATTTCTAAAATTCTAATCAATATGAGCTTGAGTCGAATGAAATTTAAGAAAATTGCATTCTTAGCACGCTAAAGCTCAAGGTTAAGTTTCACTGAAAATGAGCTTTTTAAAAGCTTTAAGCTCTTTGGAACTTTTGTAAGAAGCTTTCTCCAGCTAAAATCATCAGCCAACTTATTTAATCTCACTTTGAATTTGTATAATTTGTAAAATTTTTATCAGTATGACCTTGAGTCGAATGAACTATAAGAGGATTGCAAAGCTTAGCACGCTAAAGCTCAAATAAAGGTTAAGTTTCACTTTTTGTAAAGAAATTGAGCTTTTTAAAAGCTTTAAGCTCCGCAGAACTTTTGCAAGAAGCTTTATCGAGCTTACAACATCTCCCAACTTATTCAAACTCACTTTGAATTTGTATAATTTGTAAAATTTGAATCAATATGACCTTGAGTCGAATGAAATTTAAGAAAATTGCAAGCATAGCACGATAAAGCTCAAATTAAGGCACAGTTTCACCTTTTGTAAACAAATTGAGCTTTTTAAAAGCTTTAAGCTCTGCGGCACTTTTGTAAGAAGCTTCGAATTTGATAATTTCTAAAATTCTAATCAATATGACCTTAAGTCGAATGAAATTTAAGAAAATTGCATTCTTAGCACGCTAAAGCTCAAGGTTAAGTTTCACTGAAAATGAGCTTTTTAAAAGCTTTAAGCTCTTTGGAACTTTTGTAAGAAGCCTTCTCGAGCTAAAATCATCAGCCAACTTATTTAATCTCACTTTGAATTTGTATGATTTTTAAACTTTATCGTCCATTGATGGCGTGACGATACCTTCTTGATGATTTCGATGTTTATATGACATTAAAAACAGTAAGTTAACCATTACCTAGCCTCTAAATTGGAACAAATAGCGCTTTCTGAGCGCAAACAATTTTTTTTTTTTACTTTTTGAAAGCTTTTTGGTTTGCAAAGTTTGATAGAATGCCATCCAAAGAACTATTCCGGATAGTACAGGGTTGCGTTTTACATTATCAAGGTGGATTTAAAGCAGTTATTTATTATAAAACCCCCAACTTCCAACAAAATCCCCAGTCAAATATTTTTCGAATAATGAAATACCGTTCAGGTTAATCAGATCTAAATTAAACAACAAATTAATTCTAAGTAATCTAGTTGTATTTCAGGAATTTTAAAACCCCACCAATTAACAAAACGATTAACGAAATCAAACCGCAAGGAACGGCTATATTATCAACGCTAATTAATGCGGTCAGTGGAAGTCAAAGGCCTAAGATGTCAGGCGCATATTTGACCGCAGCTGTGCGTCGGCTTGAGCTCAAATTAATCACCGAACAGTGAAATGCATTTACAAAACCGCAATGCCAACTAAAACAAGTAACGGGTAAACATTGGAAATAAGTGACAAGCAACGGGCTGTGATTAATGATAGGAAAAGTGAAAAAAACAACAACTATGATTGCCAAGCGCTGATAAAGTGTTCTAAATACAAACTAAATTTGTAATGCTTTAACTTTTATTAATTTCAGCGCATTAATTTTTATTTATGCAACACATTTGCCGATTTAAACGGAGTAGAGTGCACGCGCAATAATCTAGGCGCGAGTTGTGAAAAATTGCAGCCGAAGAAGACAACACGCAGCGTTCAATGCGAAATGAATGCAGACAGCGAGATCTGAACGAAGTGGATTCAGAGTAGTTAAGTTGCACGAGGCATATAAAAGAAACGCTTGCTGTTGAAATAAAGGCACGGCTGGCAATTCAAATAAATATGCGGAAAGCCAGCGAAAAAAAGATTACAAACTGAAGCACGCTGCATGAAAATGCCACACAATAAATGGTGCACAGAAATCGACCGACAAAAATTTGTGCCAACCCAAATATAGGAACCAAATAATAGTGAACGCGATAAACCCGACCGAACCAAAATGGTAAGCGCAACGAATTGGCGGCGGAAAAACAAACGAAGAGAAATATTATAAAAAACAGAAATTAATAAGACGTAGTTACCAAGCATGGCAATTGAAATGGGCGTGGCGAACAGCGGCCAAAGCGAGCTGAGATCGCATAGCCTTCTATGGCATGACAGCGCAATGTACGAAGATATCATCAAAATGTAGCCAACTGAGTGGAGAGCGCTAACGAACAGAACATACCACGCAAAAGTTGCGGATTTCGATACAGAACTTCGACATTTAACTGTTTAAGTAACAAAAAATAATCGGCATGTGGAGTAAAAGATCTGTGGCAGCTAGATTTCAATGTTAGTAGAGGGTCAGCTGATTGGTACGAGCTCGATCTTGTCGGTCGTGGAGTTCTTGGAGATCTGCGGAACACTTTGCATAGAAAAGCTTTTTCGCGATAAGAACTTGGTCAAAGGAAGCATTTGTAAAGCGTATTCTGTAACAGTTAACTATGTTTGGAAGGACTCTTGACCTTGCCATGGCTTAATTTGTTCTTCATTTGTAGTCAGTGTGAGTAGCCGTGCCTTTCTGACTGGTTTCTACAGAATGTCCAACTCGGAGCAACGCAATTTACATTAACCATAGAAGTAGTAAGGTCTGATGCTACATTCTCACTGCTGAACTGAGCTCGACTTCGATTCAAAGAGCCTAAACTCTAGAATCCCACCTCAAGAAAGACGAATGTGATCCCAGAAAATTCGGATATGGTACATATTTCGTGAATGAGGAACCAACTTGTGGTAGCAGTGAATATCTTGAGACCTCAGTTCGTGGAGAATATATGGTACCAAAATCTAAACTAAACTCGATTAACCAACAGCTTGTCGTCACGTTTAAGTTCACTCCATGCCAGTCATGTATCATTCATTAGACTTTCTAGGTCTCGGAATATTTCCAACAACTCGCACTGCCAGAGTACACATCACAATGAGACAGAGCTACATATTTCCAGCATGTCATTCGACATTAACAGTTGTTATCAGCATTATAAATACTCACATGACTGAGCTGCTTCTGCTAACATTGTACGGAATGCGAACTATTCTCCTGATAATAATCCCAAGCAATGTGTTCATAGCTGTTTAAAAAGAGGCTATACAGTACAGAAAGGAAGTGGACGACGTCACCTAGAATGTTGTAGTGAAAGTGCAGTCGATTTGCTTGTCCCGTTGTCAACAGTGGTAGCGCACACAAGTACGGAACCATTGGACTGTGGCTCGGGCTCTTGGCATATATACACTTGTTGAGTGCGCACACAGCACAGCACAGTGCACTTGTAATGCCACAATTGTTTCGGTTGTGTTTTATTACGTTTTATATTCCCACTTTTATTTCTGGTTTTACGTGTCGAGACTATTAATAATTGCCCAAACGCTCGATTGGACAAAACGCATTTGCGCTTCAATGCTCAAATGCTCAAATGCTCAAATGTTGGCTGTTGGGCTAGCTAGAGCTTTGGGGCTAACTGGCTGCCTTGGCTGACTTGGCTGCCTGGTTAGTTAGTTGACCAAGTTCGCAGTCGCACAGTCGCTGTGCTGACTGAATGTGGAAGAATGAATGGACAGCTCAAGTGGGTAGATATTACGGCAAAAGCACAACGATAGCAGAAGCGACGTGAACAAGAAAACACAATAATAATGCTGGTAATCGTAGTTATTTCGCACACTTCACTGGACGTTCGTAGAACCAAGCTTCTAAACGACCAAACGACCAAACGACCGACCAACCGTTCCACCGACGGACTGTCCGTCTGTCTAGCTAAGTATTTGCTTGGCTATCAACCAACGGCAGCGCGACAAGCGAGTGTTGGTAGAAGTGCGAGCACTTGTAGATTACCAAGCAGCCAGGCAGCCAGGCCCCTTCAAAGTCAAAATGGCAAGTGAGGTGATGTGTCGACACATAATGCCGTCTCAGTGGCAGCAGTTCAATGGCCAACGATTTATAATACTTTGTTATTGTTGTTAATGCTTTTGTTGTTAAGCGTTTTGAATTATTGCGCATTTGGTTTTAAAGTAGTCTCATTGTACAGGGATTTAGTTTGACACTCACAGTATAATACATATCTTTGCTTTGATTTCGCTGTTCTACTTAAAGTAGTTCTTTTGACTAACTCATTGTTGAGTAACCGGGAATCAGTTGCTGTTCTGATAAGACTGTGACGAAGTTTTAAATCGTCTATGCACCTCTACTGCCTTGTTTGAGGTGATTTCATTTCATTTACTTTCCCAGACTATTATAATCACGATATTATAATCTTCAAAGCATTTCTATTTCTAACACCCGGTGCTCGTTGATTTCTTTTCATTTACTTTCATCAGAGGTTTCCCAGAGGCTCCTCCGGGATTTTATGTGAATCTTTTCTAATATAAATGATTATTGAGCTCAATATACGTTCTAAACGATATTAGAACCTCCAAGACGTTTCCATTTCTAAGGCTCCGTCCCCTAGAGAATATGATAATCTCCAAGACTCGATATAAGCGTGACGATATGATAATCTTCAAGACGTTTCTATTTCCAAGGCCTCGTCCACGTTGATTTCCTTCCATAAACTTTCAAGAGAGGTTTTCTAGACGCTCATTTTACCTACTACGCGAATCTATCCTAATGTAAATAATTATTGAGCATGATATGAGTTCTAGACAATATAATAATCTCCAAGACTGCTAATTTGGATTCACTTATGGTAATCAAAACGTGTTTTGAGGCTTTATACAGCAGACGAAAGAATCTTTGAATGGATAGCTTAAGAATTTTTGGTTTCCTAATACAAGTAAGAGCATGTCTCGCTCTTCTTTCATTAACTCTATGAGAAAAAGTTTCGATGACTTCCGAAACACAATGTATCCACTTATTTGAAAACTTTTTTTTGATTTACGATAATTTTTTTTTTTAATTTTTTGTTTTTCATTTTCTATATAATGGTAATAATCCCCAATAACTCACCTTAAGACCGCTACTCAATTACGTGTGCTACACCATAAAATATCACTTTGGGCGAAATGCTCGAACAATTTGCATATATTAAACTCATATAAAAAAAACTTTTGATACGAAATCCATGAAAAGTATCACATTGCAACAGAGTGCTGAAAAGAAAGGAGACAAGGCGAAAATGTTATAAAAATTATTTAAATGTCAAAACGAGTTTAAAATTACACCAAAAAAAAAAAATACTTAAAAATACGAGAGAGCATATAGAGCTACAGGAAGTATAATAGAACGAGTATATAATGGTATGCGTATGAGTAAGTGCACTTAGAAAACTTAATTTCGAATGCCTGAACATATGCTTGCTGCTGTTGAAGAAAGAAAGGTAAAGCGCTTCGCATTGATGGCACGCTAGAATGCCAAAGGATAATAACGGGCGGAACAATATGATGAAAAGTACACGAATTTGTAGCCGAAGCAAAGTGCTGCAGTGTGGAGAGCAAGGGGCCCAGTGGCAACACATAGATTTCATAGCGAATACTTAAGTGCCAACATAAAGATGAATGTATCGTCGAAAAGCGTATATGAAGAAGAGAGGAAGAATAATAGAAGTATTCAGTAGATACTTACTACGTTGAGCTTGTAAAGCAGTCAAGTAGATAGTCAAAAAATGTATGAAAATTTGTAAATCTTAGCTACAAATGCCAAGAGTACTTACGTGAACAAACGACGACAGATGGGGAGAAACAAAACGAAAAAAGAAATCAAACACCGTTTGGGGGGAAACTCGCGCGCTCACTTGACTAAGAACGACTGTTGCTGATTTGATAAATTTATTTCACGTTCTACTTACGCTATAAGCGCGTTGTAGAGGGGTGGGGAGAAGCTAGCAATAACAATAATACTAAGAGATACACTGCGTATGGTACGCATATTCTATGTGAGATAGAGCAATAGAGGAGATTACACGCAGAAACTAAAAAATATAGAAGTGAATTGAAAAAAAAAAACCCCAAATAAATTAAAAAAAAAAAACACAACGAAAGGGTAATAGGATTTGCGCGTTGCAGGAAATAAGGCGCACTTTCAAAGAAGTCGAGTGGAGCACGCATGCTTCATGGAGTTTCGTGACGCAAGAGTTTGAAAACAGTGAGCGCTACATAGGTTTTAGAAATAACGCTCAAGAAAGTATAAGAAAGGAGGGAAAAGAGCACACAGCGCTGGGTCGAGGTAAGTTTTGAAAGCATGAAAGCACAGCACGTAACGCAAACAGCGCAGGAAGACAAGGCAAGACGCCGTGTAAACAGACAAAAATTGCGCGTGAAAGAGCAGACGCTGCCAGAGGAGCATATGTGCGAAGCATAAGAACAAATGCGAAGAAGCATGACGGAAATGAAATAAAAGAAAAGTGAAACAAAAAGAAAAGCAAAGCAAAGAGAAGTGAAAGAAAAGAAAAACTACGCAATAAAAGCACAAAAAAGAGATAAGTAAAAGAAAAAGCAGCCGAAAACACGCGTTGCTACCAAGTAGAAGTAAAGAATTATAAGTGCAACTGCAGTCGGCGAGCACAAAATTCGAAAGGAGTGTCAAAACAAGGAACTGTGTGCGTAGAATTTTAAAGAGAGCGTGGAGTGCGAGGCCTGCAAAAAATGCAACGCTGCAAAGGCTTTCGAAGGAAACGTGCATAACTGAAAATACAAGTGTAACAGTTGCGGTGAAAATGTTCGAAGCAATAAAAGACAAAGACACAACTTTTGAAGTTTTAACACCCCACGAGGTGGAAGCACCAGCACTTTTGGGCACAAGTGCAAGTACAAATGTGTAAATGAACTTTTTCAAAAGTAATTTTATTATAAAATACAAAACGTGAATTTGCCAAAGTTTTCAAACGCAGCCAAAGTGCTTTCGACGCACCTACATCGTGGGTACGCCCCATTTTGCTTGGGTTCTCCATGTGTGTGTTTCGAGGTGCAAAGCGCCAGCGTCGCTCAGGTGGTAGCAGTACTTTTATGCGGGTGGCGCCACACAACGTGCTATCTTAGTGGATTGCCGGATAAGTAACTAGTATTTTATTAGTGTGCGAGTAGAAAGCACACTCGCAAAGGATTGACTAAGCACATTGTTTGTTACCGATTGCCACAGCACAGCATGTGCGTGTGAACTTGTGGAACATACGTTTTGGGGTGATAAGCAGACAATAGACGCGAGAAGTTTTCAAGTTTCGAGTAGAGATTTCGTTTAAACTGTTAAGTAATGAGAGGGGAAACTTCAACAGAGTTGCGCTTGTAGAAAAGACAATCAAAATGAACAGTAAAACTGTGGAATTAATGGCGTAGTTTAATTTTATCTTAATCACTTATGAAATTATAGACGAGGGTGAGGCACTCTTTGGGAACATAAGTGATTTTTTTTACTTTTCATTTAATTTTATCTTGACTTTTATGAACCAATAGAAATGTTGAAATATAATATTGACTTGTTATTGTTTATTTCAATCCAAAACGCGAATCACAACAGTCCCAACGTGGTCTAACGTTGTCATAAGTCATACATACGTCGCCCATCCATATTTCCTTCTTTCAGGCACGTTTGTTCGAAGACTGAAGGTGGTTTGAATTGGTTTGAACTTGGATCATGTGGAAAGAGTATTCCTGGGTTTGTTTCGAAGGTATACTCTTAAGATTGTATTAAGATCGTTCCGAGTCTACAGATATTTGAACATATACGGTAATAGTAAAGAAATCTTTTGGCACAGGAAGAACTTTAATACTTGGGATTGGCGTTTAGTTCTTCTTCAGAACCCTTCGTGGGGTGATAAGTGTCTTTATTTCGGACCGTCAGATTAATCAAATCACAGAGGAGCACAATTTAGAAGATAAAAATTAGAGGTATTTTGAAAAATCAGGGTCTTCAGGCATATGTAACTTTACGGCAAAAAGAAAGCAAAATCTCGTTAGTGAATAACTCTTGTAATTTGAATTGAGGCTTAATCTATCTTCAGAAACCTTCTTAGCATATTCTGTGTCTTTACATCGGACATTCAGTTTGATCCAAGATCCGAATATCACAATTTCGAAGAATTTCATGGGTCTAAACTTAAATGTTACCAATTCGATGAAGAAGCTTTATTGATAACTGAAAATCTGAAACCCAAAATTTGTTGCAAAATTCAACTTTAATACCCAAACTAATACAAATACAGTCAAATAGCATACGCTGTGTCTTAATCATTTATTTTCTTCACAGCAGATCCATATAAACGATAGTAATGCCGGAAATTAGTTGTCATTTTTTATTTGCAATCGTGCAGCCAAGTGGAAGAAAGCACAGCCAGTCCTGTCCGACATATGTATTCACGTCCACCAATGAGAATAGGTTTTGCCGGAAGAAGGCTGAATAAATCATAGCAGCACAGTAAAAGTTCTCGCAACAACACAAATGGTTGGTTAGTAGTTGAAGACGGTCGGGGAAATGGAACGGAAACGAAAGTGTCTGCAGTGAGTAAATGAAGAAGTCGCTGTGCAAATGAAGAAGGTACTGTCTACTTTAACCTGCAGAATTTACTCAACAACGAGCATTCACATTAAATTGATGAAGAATTGCGAAGCGTTTGACAGTTAAGCGGGCGTGTAAAAGTAGTGGGTGTTTTTGTGATGGATTCAAAGGTTTGTTTGTGTGCTGCAATTCAATTACTGTTAGATATGCTTCATCCGTTGCATGCATGCGCTACCAGCAGTTGAAGACGTTCTAGTCCTTTATAAGCTCGAGTGAAAGCTTTTAAGCGAAAACGGCTGATAAGCATTAGTCAAACATTTCAATAATTTTTTTTGGGATTTTTTTTTGGATTTTCACAGTGAATTAATCAAGTATAAATCAATTTCAATATTTGTGAGAACGCTCGCAGACAGTTATCTAGCAGCACATAACTACTGTCTGTCAGAGAGGTGAGTGTGTGTGAAGTGGAGATGAGAAAACATAATAAAATTCAACAAAGGTAATATTTTTTATTACGCTATGCCCACATTTCGTGCTGTCTACAAATTACTATTGTAGAAAATATATAAAAAACAACAACAACAATGAAATCGAAGCAAAACAAATGAAAATGAATCACTCAGACTCGAGTGAGAGAAGATATAAATCGCGTACCGTAAAGTAAATCGGCTACAATGTCATAAATAAAAATATGATTTATGTTAAAGTGCACAACACAAAAAATACAAAAGCTTGAAGACGGGGGTAAAAACTCCGCGCCGAGTAGTATAAATGTCAGCGCGGTCACATAAAATGGATGAAGACCCGAAATGAGAGAAAAGCAATATGAAAAGGCGCAACAAACCCACTGAAAACTATGAAGAACTCACAGCGCTGTGCACAAACTAATATTCGCTGTAAAATTAAGAGGGCATAAAAGAAAACGGAAAATAAGCTTTGCTTGCAAAATAAAATTAGACAGCTTGTAAAGCGCAGGAAAACGAGAAAGCGCGCAAAATATTGTAGAAGACTAAGGAAGGCTTGTTGTCAAAGCGAGATTTATTATTTGCTGTTATTCTACGAGCTGCTGAGGTGGAAAAGTAGGCATCACATCTTTGTAGAAGAGTGTTTGTGTGTCTTTGTGTGCTTGGGTCAAATAAGCAGTTTGCGCTTTATTTCTTTGCGCAAATTTATTAAAATGAGTGACTGAAAGGGTGAGGCTTTTTTGTTATGCTTTTGTTGGTAAAACTTTTTTATAACTTTTGTGTGGTAGCACAGCAGAAAGGTTGGCACTGAGTTTGAAATTTATAGCAACTTACTGCGAGACAAATAATAAAGCATATTTTATTATCACTGTTTTTTGAGGTAGGTAAATGGCAGTTATGCACATTAGTCATGTTCCAAATTATGCTAATATTGAACAAATAATTTTGTTAATCTTAGGAAAGCAAGCTCAAGATCATAATCCAATTTTAAAATATTTTTATATTTTTTTTTTGTCGCATACAGTCAGCCACTAGCATTATACAATTTATTTTGTCTTTATTTAATATTTTTTTTTATTTTTTATTTATTTTTCAGTTTTTTACTTATTTTTTTTTTTATATTTTTTTGTTGTTTTATTTATTTTTTATTATTTCATTTATTTTTTATTTATTTTTAATTTTTTAATATTTTTATTTATTTTTTATTGTTTTATTTATTTTTTATTTAATTTTTTTTAATTTTATTATTATTTTAATTTTTTATTTTTTCATTTATTTTTTATTTTTATATTTTTATTTATTTTTAATTTCTTCATTAATTTTTTATTTTTTTATGTATTTCTTATTTATTTTTAATTTTCATTGTTTTATTTATTTTTCATTTTTTAATTTATTTTTTATTGTTTTATTTATTCTTTATTTTTATTTTTTAATAATTTAATTTATTTTTATTTTTTAATAATTTTATTTATCTTTAATTTTTATATTAATTTTTTATTTTTTAATATTTTTATTTATTTTTAATTTTTTTATTTATTTATTTCATATTCATTTTTTATTATTTATTTATTTTTTAATATATTTATTCGTTTTTAATTTTTTAATTTTTTTATTTATTTATTTCATATTCATTTTTTATTATTTATTTATTTTTTAATATATTCATTCATTTTTAATTTTTTAATTTATTTTTTTTGTTTATTTCTTATTTATTTTAAATTTTGATTGTTTTATTTATTTTTATTTTTTTATTTATTTTTCATTTTTTAATTTATTTTTTATTATTTTATTTATTTTTAATTTTTTATTTATTCATTTCATATTTATTTTTTATTATTTCATTTATTTTTTATGTTTTTTTTATTTATTTCTTATTAATTTTTTGTTGTTTTATTAATTTTTTATTTTTTCATTTATTTTTTATTTTTTTATTTATTTCTCATTTATTTTTAATTTCTTTATTTATTTTTCATTGTTTTATTTATTTTTTTAAATTTTTATTTATTTTTTATTTTTTTTAATTTTTATTTATTTTTAATTTATTTATTTATTTTTTTATTATTTCATTTATTTATTCTTTATTTATTTTTTTTTTGTTATTTTTTCTTTTTAAAATATATTTTTTTCTAAAATACATGTATTTATATTTCTATCTATTTAAGGATTTCTATGAAGCGATTTTTTCTAGAAAAGCTTGAAAAAACAAAATCATAACGAAACCATTAAACCTGTTCCTTAAGACATAACTTTTTTAATTGCCCTAAATATTCTTCAAACTTTCAGCATAAGTTGTTGAATGCATGTAAATTTAAGCACCTTGTAGGAATTTTGAAAAATCGCTGTGAAAATATGCAAAATAAACTTAAAATAACAAAATGAACGAAAATTTAGGCGACACTAATTTGGCTATAACTCCTAAAATTTTAGACTTATGAGCATGAAATTTCATGTGAAGCTAGCTTAATGCTTTTACTATAAAATAAAAATAAAATATAAAATTAAAATTTTTTTCAAAAAATTTCGAATTTTTTGCTGCCGAAAGTACCCTCTAGTGTCAGTTTCTATTGGTACTGGTTCATATACTAAAATTCAAAGTACTATTTACAGCCATATAATAAGCTGAATTCTAGTTTTTTTTTTCGCTAATACAACAAAAAAATATCCCCATAGTTTTATATAACCTCACTTTTGTACTAAAATAAAATTTATTTATAAATTGCTTAGCGCAACAGCAAGCAAGCATCTGTGCACTATTATTCGTACGTATGTATATAAAAATATATGTCATCATATAGCAAGTATTCACACATTTTCTTGCCAAATTAAAATCGCAAACAATTCGCGAAAGTCAAGTGTGAACTCATTGTCATTACGAATATGCGAAAAAATAACAAAAACCAACAGCATGAAATATGTGAAAAATTTAAGTAGCAATAAATTAAGCAACAAATTTAACAACAACAACAACAACGAAAAACAGAACAAAAGCCATAAAAGGTGCGAGGGTGTGCAACAGTTTCTGCTTTGTAGTCAGTCAAGCTTTTGACTTTAATTTTAATAAATTTTCGGGTTTACAATTTTAATAAGCGCCAAATGACATTAGCGCTTGTAGAGTAACGGGGGTGAGGAGGAGATGCAGATACAGCAAAGTGCAACGCCAACAAATTACGGTTATAAAAGTTTTTACTACAATAAATATAGATAAAAGCAAGTGTACAGTAGTGTGGGGAGAGGGGTGTGGTTTATAGTGATACATGAATGAAATATAAATTTCAAGCAACAAAAGCGAATGCGATTCGGATAAAAATCAAAAGCATATGCAAATTGAGTGTGAAATGTTATGAGGGAAGGCAAAAAAAATACACAAGCAAATAAGATAAAAAAGAAAAAAATAAAAAAAAATAAAAAAATGAGGAAAGAAGAGAGATAAAAATATAATAAAACAGAAAAAATCATAAAAAAAATAAAAAAGAGAAAAAATCATAAAAAAAAGGAAAATAGTGAAATAAATAAACACAAAAGGCGAAATAAATTGAAATTTAAATTGCAATTGCAATAAACTGGCGTTGCAAGCAATTGAAAATGAAAAGTGCGAAAGTGTTGCGGTGGATGCATTTGAATAAATGCTGGCCAAGGTCAATATGCGGCATAAATGAATACAACGCCGCACATACAATGCCTGAATATAATTGTATTTGTGTATATATATGTGTATGTATGCAAATGTACGATGAGCCATGCACTCGACACCCTACGGGCAGCCAACAGCACCACATACCGTTTCTACACCTCACCACCCAACCAACTCATGCTCTATGCGAAATTCGCTAAGAATTGCTTGCATTCGCTTTCAATTTAAACTATTTGCTTTATTGTTGTTTTTGTTCTTGTTGTTAACATTTGTTTTTCTTGAAAGTGACGGTTGGTTCGACCGGCTGTTATACGGTTGGGCGAACGGACGGTCGGTTGGTTGTTCGTGCGATTGTACGTACGCCTCTTTGCAATTACGCATCGCATTGTCGATGTGGCAGCAATCAAAATGCACACATGCACACACACAGACACAAATACAAAATTTAAGAAGAAATATGCTAGCAGGTATGCACATACACTGATACATACATATTTCAATGCGCATGGCGGTATGTGCGTTAACATTTATGCGAATATTTTAAATACGAAAGCTAGCAGTAGCAGCGGCAAGCAAATGCTTAAACGCATTCAAATGCAGTGCAATGACAGCAACAACAAACAACAACAATGCGCACAACAAAACAAGTAAAATTATGCGGAAAATTAAATGCACGTCGTCATTGGTTGAGTGTGTACAAGATTTATATACAACAACAAAACAACAACACGAACAATAAAAACAACAACAAAGCGAAGGCAACGCAATATTGGCAGCAACGACAGCTGCAGCAGCTCAGCGGGTGAGTGGGCGGTGGTGTGGCGGTGTTGTCAACTGTTGTTCCCGCAGCACAAAGGTAGCATTTAAAGTGATTTGAGGTGATTGTTGAGCTTTCATGAGTGTTTCGATGTGAAATTATTATTATATGTAAATACATATGCTGCTTTATGCCAATAGTTGCGGGAAAATGCACAAAACATCAGGTTTTATAGATTGATTTGATATGAAATTGACTTAAAAGGCATCGCATTGAGAAAAACAACAACAATAAAGTAGTGTATATCAAATAATGAATAATTAATTATATTTTTATTCGACAGCTATGATTTTTTGTATATTATGTTTAACTTTTTCAAAAATATTTCTAAATTTACCACTACTGGTTCAAGAAAACTACAAAATCCCGCCTTTTCGAATCACCGTTATATTGAAATTATACTAACGAAAAAGTAGTCAGGGTAAATAAATTCAGATATCCTAGAAAAACAAACTGGCCAATGCATACGCAAGAGCTAAACAAGCTTAGTCCTAGAAATCCCTCTTTCTTCCGAAAAAAACAAGAAGGACCTACACATTCTTGTCAAACAATTCACGAAAGCTTGTAGACAAGCCTGTCCTATTACGCGTACCAGGAGAAGAAGCAGGACCCCCAGGTGGTCACCTGAGTTTGAAAAATTACAGAAGGATAGACAAAGGCAATTTAATGCAATTAACAAAGTTATCTCAAGTAGATGAGGACTTGGGCGGGTTTTAAAAACATTCTAAAGTCATATAAACAAATAAATAAAAACACCTAAAACAAACTCGTGGAAATCCTTTTGCAATGGCGTCTCGTCTAAGAAAAATACTAGCAAAGTCTGTACATAACAATGGATAACTTCAGAAGCCAGATGACGACAGGACGAATTCCATTGGAGAGTCTTTGGTGCTACTTATGGATACTCACTTACCGGATAACGTAGAAAACCATGCCACTGAATTCGTACGGTACGCACGGTAGTAAATATAGATCCCAATGCTGTCGATATAGTGCGAGAAAACACTTTAGGTTGGGCAATTGATAGTTTCAAACCTTTCCAATCTGCGGGAACTGACGGTATATTCCCGGCGGAATTACCAAAACATCGACTGAAAGGAAACCGGATCCGAAAATTTACGGTACTTTGTTCCCGGTCCCGATGCGAAGTGAGATTTAACGGAACCGAAGTTGACTCCGATGGAAACCGGATCCGAAAATATATGGTTCCGCTGCGAACCGGAAGCGAGGTTTGGCGGAAGCTCCGGAAACGGGAACCGAAAATTTACGGCCCCTTTTTCGGGTTTCGATGCGGACCGGAAGTGAAATTTTATAGGGCTGACAGTTGAATACGGCCGGAAATAAAAAGACACGTTCTTCTGTATCCGGTTCCTGCGCGAACCGAAAGTGAAAACCTACAACCGGAACCGGAAATGAATTTTCGCTGTCATAATTTTCGGTTCCTTCATGAGCCGCGAGTGAGATCCGGAAATAGTTTATACGAAATCGAAAGTGAAAACAGGAACCAGTGAAACCGGAATCACATCCTGTTTCAGAGTTTCTGCAAAAATGTTTCCTGTTCCTGTAACACTTTCGGGTATATTATATATACTACATTTCCGGTCGTCGCCTGGTTCCGGTTTTCGATAACTTATATAGAAAATCTAATCTAAAAATCGTTGTTGGACCGAATATCTTTCCATGATGAAATGACAAACCTTACTGAAGAGAAATGTCAAAAGAGCGGGAAAAAATATGGCGTCGTTTGCTGTCCCTACCGGTCCACTTTTGTAGCGTCCCTATTGAAACCCCCTTTATATAAATATATTTCCAATGCAAATATTTTTACTCGCTTGTTTACTAACTTGCTAACAGCGAGTTTAGTTTTAGTTCGCAAGTATTTAATAAAATTTGATTACCAAAAACAATAACGCTACATTTCAGGGTTCTTCAGACACATGTTCGACAATTTACAACAATAACAAAAATGTAGAATAAAGGAAATTAAAGTCGATAGTTTTTGTTTTTTCAAAGCGCTCAAATAATTCACTAAACTTCTACTTTAGCTTTGCGCTTTATCAGAAATACACTCAAGCGCACACATACATACATATCTACAAGCATGCTGTGCGCTTAATCGCATGTGCTTCCTGTGTGTACTTTTTCAAACTATTTCATTCAAATATTTTCAAGTACACAATGCATACACACAGTTATATACATATGTATGTCTGTATGTATGTATTTGATGAAAATATGCCATTTATGTGCCGTTGAATATGCGAATATTCATTTCATTTGCAATTTAATGTTTCACTTCATTGCTTAAACATTTAGTTTTTCCACATATTCGAACTCACATACATATACATATCACATTTAACAGCGGCTTACGTTTACATAGATAGTCCAAGCGTTCGTCCGTCAGACGCAATTGCACAAAGAAGAAAAAAAATCAAATTGGTAAAATGACGCTGAGCACTTGGGGGCGTTTCGAACACCGGAAAGCAAAGTAGAGATTCACTCAGCATGTGTGTTGTTGTCTTGCTAGTTCGCATCGTTGTTGTTGCTTGTGCTTCAGCATGAACAATAATTTGGAGTTTCGTGTACACATACAGTCGCACAATACTTTTAATTGAAATTCCAATTGCGATTTTTCGAGTTCCGCAGAAGAAAACAAGCTACCAACAAACAAAAAAAGCTGCTTCAGTTATCAACAATAACCAACAGACAGTAGATAAACGTAACGTTAGGGGCGTGTGCGCCATGTGGGCAGCATGAAGTTTACATTGTAACGATAGCTCCACAAGCGAGGGGGGCTACATATGCACAAACAGTGATATTCACGTGAATAGAAATGTGGCAACGTATATACACGAAGTGCGGCTTCAAAGGCTGAAAAATACCTAGTAGTTTATATTTTCGGACTAGTAAGAAACTGGTCCGAAAAAAACTAGTTTACTAAGTATTGGACATTCTATATAATCAGGCTTCCTGCGTCTTCTAAAAGATTTCCCTGTTATTTTGTTGTTGTTGTAATGATTTTGTTGAATATTGACGAGTACAATGTCGTTAACCAGATAGAAATCAAGGTCCGATACGGTCACGAAGGATCACTGATCACAGCCTATATGATCTGACTTTCTGTTTCTTCTAAGATATTTCCATGTTATATTGTTGTTGTAAAGGTTTTGTCGAATGTTAAGGAGTTCAATATCTTTTACCAGATAGAAATCCGAGCGCGATCCGACCACGAAAGACCTATTGTTGTGGAAACAATCGCCTTATGTAGATGGTTCTCAACTAGTTCATTCCACTACAAAGTTGTATTGACTATGCCATTCGCAAGCTCTTGTTCCATATTTATTTTTTATACCCTGAACAGACAGGGTATATTAAGTTTGTCACGATGCTTGTAACACCCAGAAGGAAGCGTCGGAGACCCTATAAAGTATATATATAAATGATCAGTATGTTGAGCTGAGTCGATTTAGCCATGTCCGTCTGTATATATACGAACTAGTACTTCAGTTTTTAAGATATCGTTTTGAAATTTTGCAGATATTATTTTCTCTTCAAGAAGCTGCTCATTTGTCGGAACTGCCGATATCGGACCACTATATCATATAGCTGCCATACAAACTGAACGATCGGAATCAAGGGCTTGTATGGAAAACTTCCGCATATTACTACATATCTTCATGAAATTTGGTGTGAGCTATTGTTCATAGAAATAATTTAATCTCCGAAAAAATTGTTCAGATCGGTTCACTATAGCATATAGCTGCCATACAAACTGAACGATCGGAATCAAGGGCTTGTATGGAAAACTTCCGCATTTTACTACATATCTTCACGAAATTTGGTGTGAGTTATTGTTCATAGAAATAATTTAATCTCTGAAAAAATTGTTCAGATCGGTTCACTATAGCATATAGCTGCCACACAAACTGAACGATCGGAATCAAGGGCTTGTATATAAAACTTCCGCATTTTACTACATATCTTCACGAAATTTGGTGTGAGTTATTGTTCATAGAAATAATTTAATCTCCGAAAAAATTGTTCAGATCGGTTCACTATAGCATATAGCTGCCATACAAACTGAACGATCGGAATCAAGGGCTTGTATGGAAAACTTCCGCATTTTACTACATATCTTCACGAAATTTGGTGTGAGTTATTGTTCATAGAAATAATTTAATCTCTGAAAAAATTGTTCAGATCGGTTCACTATAGCATATAGCTGCCATACAAACTGAACGATCGGAATCAAGGGCTTGTATATAAAACTTCCGCATTTTACTACATATCTTCACGAAATTTGGTGTGAGTTATTGTTCATAGAAATAATTTAATCTCCGAAAAAATTGTTCAGATCGGTTCACTATAGCATATAGCTGCCAGTAGAGTAAGTTTTTTACTTGCTTTTTCTTACGCCTTTAGATTTGCTTAAACACATTGTTACTAAAAGAAATGCACCAGTGAAGGGTATATTAGCTTCGGTACAGCCAAAGTTAACGTTTTTTCTTGTTTTGTTTTCATCTCTTTAGACTTATGCTCGCGCTGTTATTTACAATTTTATGTAGCTACGAAGTGGATCTCTATGTTTGTAATTTGCTGCATTACATATAAAGGTTCACAAACACGAGAGATATCAACTTACATACCAATGATGTAGATGCGAGTTTGTAAGTCTGTAAAGTTCTCTACCATGTGTTTCGTATCAAATTCGCTGCGAACGCGTGGCATTGGAAATTCGGCAGCAAAAGTTGCTAATTTATGTGCATACCCATAGCTAAATATATAAGCACCGATGTGTGTGTGTGTTTGTGTGATATTTATGCTCTTATCGTAATCTTCCATGTAGCAAAACAATTTCCCTGATTGGCTTATCTGCGCCAAAGCGACAGAGAGTTGCATGCTTTTGTTTATTTGTTTATCCATTGGAACGAAAGTGATTTTAATATTAAATTCGAAATTCACGTGTATAAATTTAGAGAGGATTTCCACGAATATGGCAATCGATTCCAGTGAATGCGAATACAATTTGTTTATTGCACAACTGCGTTTACATATTTTCCAAGCAATGATGTCTTCTCAGAATTCACAAAGAGAAAAACTTAATTTTGGGAAGCTCAATATTTGTCTTCCTTACTCACAGGCTTACAAACACCAATTTCATAAAAGACATTTACAGCATAAAATATTCTCCAAATATGTTTAAAGAATGTTGCCGAAGCTATAAATCATCACTGCTGTAAATCCGATTCCGGTCCGCTTATGAAGACCCAACTATCGTGAGAACAACTCTGACTCAGCTATTCAATCAGTCCAATAGAGGAATGAACGCAATTCAATCTACGAACGGTGGGACCAAACTTTTCAACTAAGAACGGAAAGGATGAACATTGAATAAGTGAGTCATGACAACGGGTCCGTCTTCAACTGTTCGACAAATCCAATAGAGCAATTAACGACCATTGTTCGTGGGATGAAGACCGAAATCTTCAACTAAGAACGAAATGTATGAATTTTCGAACAATGAATAAGTGAGTCATGACAACGGGTCCGTCTTCAACTATTCGATTGGTCTAATAGTACAATTATCGAACATTTTCCGTGGGATGTGGACCGAAATCAACAACTAAAACTGAACTGGATGCACTTTCGAACTTGGTTTCTTTAACATATTTTATAAATTTAGTACACTGACTTCAGCAACGAAACGTCGGAAGAAAAGACGACCTTATCTAGCCTACAGTAAGATACATATTTGATTCAAATGTACTAAATTGCATTCTCTTCATGCAACAAGTACCTAATCTTCAATAAGGATCATAACAGTTAATCTAACACCACTGTTTTAAGACTCAAGTATAATACGAAGCACTTATATGTATGACAGTTAAACACCCCACTCCAGAACAAGGCAACAGATTATGTATTGGATACCTCGCACAAAAGCTTTCCCTGCCGAGCTCATATCATTAGAGACAGTTATGTCAAACTCAGCTTACAAACGTACGAAGATACACACTCCAGCTTCTTGAATACATAGCACTAATCTCCGCATATTGGCAGCGATAAAGATTCACTTTCAATTAATACCATAATTTGCAACGAAATCGAACGTCAAAAGAGAGATTACGAAAACCAACCGAAAAGAACAGATCAAAAACACTGCAAAGGGTTCGATAAATATTATTGCCAAAGAAGGAGGAATTACAAGTAGCAAGTGTAAGCTACACTACAATCAAAGTACAATGGTTAGCTTGGACAGGACGAGTTGGCATGCGGAGCCACCACGAGACCATACGACAAATACGACGAATACAATTGATTTCGATTTTAATTAGACGATTTGTGTATTGAACTGTATGCATGTGGACGAAAGCCAAGCCAGAGGGCACGAGAAAGAACACAAGCGACATACTGAGTGCGCCAAAACAAAGAAGAGACCCAAGCGGAGGAAGAGCGCAAATTAATAGGAAACGGAAGTTAATGAGGAAGTGAATGAAGGGGGGAACAGAGGACCGATAACAAAGGTTCAAAGGTCAGCACACAAAGGGATATGAAAGTGAGAAAGCAAATGGTGAATGTAACAACAACAAGCGTATTTGAAACTTGCCGAGTAATAATGCCAGCCGACACACAAACAAACATACATATGTATGTATTTAGAGAGTGCAAATGACTTTTGTTGTTGTTTTTGTGTTGCAGCCGCAGCTCAACTGAACAGCTGAAAGTTTTCGCAACAACTGTTGTATTGCATGTAGTATGTGTTGCATAGCATAAAAGTTTGTGCCACATTCGCATTAAGCGCCAATAATGTCATAACAACAACAACAACCGACGTTAATAACACAACAACAAAAAATGTGTGCAAACAAATTATGCACTGTAAGCACTGGCAGTTGTAACCGCAAAAGCGACAACAGCAACAACAACAGCGGCAACAAAAACTTACAACAATTACAGCAATAACAATCTAATGAGCACACGATTTGCTGGCGATTTAATAAATTATCGTTGAGTGTGCAATGACATGCATAACCCACAGCACAACCAACAACAACACAAACAACTCATACACGCACACATAGAGGTAACCAAAGGGAATTGTTGTACGAGTATGTGGCATAACCCTAGTGTCGGCACTGCATTGCCACTGAGCGAGCGCCACAAACATCATTATGCTGAGTGTATGTAATTGCAAGCAGTTGCGGTAATGTGCATATGTATGTATGTATTTTCAAATGTAAATATGAAATTTGGTATATTGAGGCATGGCTTCATTTACCCCAACAGTCCGTTTAGCCAAAGTACAACATGGAAATTATTTACACTAAATATGCAAAGCAGCAACAAATAATCTGCACTCCCACTCCCACTCCCTCTCCTCATCACCATTAACAATTATAGTTGGTGGTTTTCGATTAACTTTGCAAGTTTCTATTGCGTTCTCCAACCGTTAGGTCTCCCTCTCCTCATTTTTAATTAACTGTCATATGCATATTTAATTAAGTTAATTAGAATTTAATACGATTCCATGTTTAGAACGCCATGCAATAACAACATACTATACTACATATCAGCAAAAGCTTCACTGTAAATCCATTAGAAATGCACGCTAATAGAGAAAGAGAGAGTGAGAGAGAGAGAGTGAATGATTGCAAACCAAATGTGTTTACGGTAAATGTGAAAAGTGGTAAACGAGAACAACCCACTGTTGACCAGCACACTTTATAATAGTTAGTTGTCAGCATTGATATGCGGCAATTTGAATACATTTCTACATACTAGTATGTAAATATTTGATGTGCTCACTTTCTGCCATTCTCAAAGGAAATATGTCGAAGTGTATTGCAGGAAACATGACAAATTAGTGGTTTCATTGGTTTTAGCATTTTTACAGCAATTTGAGCTGAGTAGCAACCGCAATGAGGCGAATTCTTTTTATAAACCATAAACATATTGTTGAGGCTAAACTTAGACTTCAAAGACTTCAAACCCAGACTGGCTTATTTCTATGACACTACAGTGAAATAAAAGTGTGGAAAGCACGAGCTTCACAAAAGCTTCAGCGAACTAAAAACTACTGCGAGCTGGTTGAAGTCTGCCTAAGAGCTAAAGTTAAAAAAAAAAATTGTATAAGCCATTAAAACATCTTCTCAATCGAACTAAGAATTCTGTCATACTCATTTCTAGATTGTTTTCCGTTAATATTTATAAGTATGTGGTACATAGAGAGAAAAAAGTGAGAATTATCGACAATCGTCATTCTTTCCATTGATATAACATGTAGTCGTAAATATCAAAAGGAGTAATCATTCTGGTCGAAGAGTTCAAGGTTGTCTTCACTAGTATCCAAGAAAACTATGTTACTTCTTCGTCAGGGGAAAAAATTTCGTTTAACCTAAATCTAACTTCTCCTTTTCTTTCTCCGAACCAGCATAAATAACACCAACAATCTAAAACTGGAGCACATACGCAGATTGTCGCTTACCAGGAGGTCGGTATGCAATCAAGAAGCCAATTCATCTCTCGACGAAAAATACGGTCTATAAGTCTCTGATCATATTATACGATGCAGAAACATTGACGATGACAAACCGAGATGAGTAGTTAGTTGAAGTATTCATGAGAATAGTTCTACATAAGATATCTGTAGCCGTCTGCTTGAGCGTGGAGTTCCGAAGAAAATGGAACCATGCACTGTATGAGTTCTGCGGCGATATGGGTATACATAGGCGAAACGAATGCGGTGGATGGGTCATGGAAGATGATGCTCCAGTGAAAAGCTCTTTCGATTCGAAACCAATGGGTGGACAGTGGAAGCAAGGGAGTCCACGTATCCAATGGAAAGACCAAGTGCATAGGTACTTGTCTGCAATTGGGATGTTCAACTGACGCGACTTCGCTAAAGATATAGGAAACTGGCAAAGTTTTGTGTTCTCGGGCCAGATCGCCCAACGGTGGTAATGCCAAAGATGAAGAGAAGAAATCTAACTTAGCGGACAGTCCTAGGTTCCGCTTGCTTGTTCAGTCGGCTCTAAAGAAAAACCCTGTGTGTGGAATGAAATATCCGCTATGAATACTTTAAAATAGAGGTATTCGTACCTTTTCAGAACCTACAGTTACTTGCATTTATGAGGTACATCGCTAAAATATTATCCACGAGCCACACCGGTAAGCGAATCTACCTCACAAATATTGTCACAGCTTCACGTCCCTTGCACAAACACAATGGATGGATGTCAGCTCATCACACTCATGCTTTTATAAGCAGCAGCAGCAGCTGATGAAGAGTACGTAGAGCACATGTTCACACAACGGCCTGCAACAAAATTTCGTACACAGTCGGTACTTTGATGACCCGCTGCCTGGTCTCCGTAGTCGGCAAATTTTCGTTGCACAAAAGGTGTTTGGCATTGCTTGAAAAATATGTATGTTTGGCATACAAAGCGAGTGTGGAATGGCAGCTGAGTGGTCTGCTTAGGTAACGACACGAGACCTTGGCAAATTGGCGGTATACGAGTATACCGCTATGCTGTACTCATTTAAATATTTGAGACGCGATTATTATTGTGGTTTTGCCGTAGCAGCAGCTGATGATGATGCTGTCATGGCTATTATATTCGGATATTTTCGTTTCTTATAATAAATACGTGAAATTAAAGTTAAAATGCTGGTAATACATCTTTTTTCCTCAAAATTAGCACTTTGTTCAAATTGGTCAAATTGAAAGCCGGCTCGTGCAAGCCATTTCAGCTTATTTGCGCGGCATCCTCACTGGGTTTTAAAGCATAATTATAACACGTGCATAACTGGCCATTAATGTAATGTAAGATGGATGTTTGTGTGTGCGTGTCGCTGATAAAAAATGCTGGTCGTGTAGCCAACCATCCATCTACCGGCCGCGTTCGTCGCACACAACAAGCCTCATTATGGACATTAATGACGGTGTTACCTGTCGTGCTGGGTGGCGCGTGATGCTGGCAGCCCAAAATGGATTCAGTACACCAACAAATACAAACAAACATAAAGTATATATGAGATAGCTGTTGTTAGCTGTGCATTTTTGTTGTTGTCGCTGATGATAATTATGATCCTGGGTCGTCGAATGACTGGCACGGCGCCATTGAACCACTGAAGCTGAAGCGCGCATTTGCAACGAACAACTAAAGCCAAGAGCCAGCTTTTATATTTGAGTGAATGCGCACATTCAATTACCAATGGACAGGACAGGAGATGGGGCAGCACACACACACACACACACCAAATACTAAGCTTGATAGAACGAACTGCCAGTAGATACATATATTTCGATTCCATCTTTTTTCCATAAATAATGAAAGCGATTTTTCAACAAATTCTCCACTCGCAGCGAATGCGACGCGTCAACTACCTGACTGTCAGTGGCATATTGTGGATACATATATGTATGCATTCTATATGCCACAGACGCTCATGTACGCCCATAGGCCACTACAATATGCACATATTAAGTGCAGTTGGTCGGAAATTGGAGACACCGCACACTGTTAATGCGACATTCGAGCAACCTCTGTGGAGCGCTGCACAAGCGTGTATATAAATTACCGATTTCAATAAAATATGTTGAATGATTGCAAATGTGAATGAATGACTGACTGACTGCATGTATTAATGGCTGAGTGACTTGCTGCATGAATGGATTATCATGTACGCGACGCGCCACAACCAAATTGCTGAGCATATGATTTGCTTATTTCTACCTTAAACTCGTTTGGTCATAGCTCATGACGTTGTTTAGACGACTCCTTATCACTCTTTATATTTATTTTTGTTAAGTGATAAACGCAGCTCCGACTCGCCATTGTTTGTGAGTTAGTCATTATAATATATTCACGTAATAGTTGGACTCCAATTTTCCCGGCGCGTCTAATTTTCACAGTGAAGACTTCATCTACTCCGGGTTCGTTAGAGTTCCTTAAGAAATCCGACAAATCAAGGGTACGGCTCCAATTTTTCCGGCGCGTCTCATTTTGACAGTGAAGACTTCATCTACTCCGAATCGAATCGACGAAGTACAACTATAGAAAAACGGATATCAGATGAGGGAACTTGGGATTGAGGTCTTGGGGCTCCAATTTTTCCGGCGCGTCTCATTTTGGTAGTAAAGAGCTCATCCACTTCTGTTTCGTTAAAGTTCCGTAAGAAATCTCATAAAGCAAACGGATCGTATCGACGAAGTACGGTTATAGGAAAATTAATATTAGATATGGGAACTTGGGATTGAGGTCTTGGGGCTCCAATTTTTCAGGCGCGTCTCATTTTGGTAGTAAAGAGCTGAACTTGGGATTGACGTCTTGCGAATACTCAATCAAACCTACCTCAAAATTCACTCTGAAATTGCGCAAGAGTTACTCGGGTTTCATGAGGAAGGTCTACTTTTTTGACGGTTATCTGAAACAGTTTGAATTAAAATCTCAGTGTATATGATATCCAGTCAACGACGGGTTGATACTAGGAGCTCTTTGTAAGATGTTGACTAACGGAATTGCTGTTTGTTGTTCACAAGAAGGGGTATTGCTTTACGGAAGTACTCAACGATGGACGAGCATTCGTGACACATTTACACGACCCAAAACAGTCTGTGAATCGAATGTTTCTAGAATCTGCCGCCTGGAAGCTTATTTTTCTACTTCCTTCACAAGATAGATCTGGGTGGACCATTGCTTCAGTATCTTTCTTCTTCCAGATTTCTCGATCTGTCACTAGTTTTGCATGCTCACCTCTTTGAGGTCATCGATCACTCCATCTACACATCTTTTCTTAGGTCTTCCCCTAGTTCGCTTCTCATATGTATAGCTGTTTTTTTAAAGCTTTCCTCAGTGCTATGTGATTTTACAATCTTTCGACATGCCGAAGCCAGCGTATTCGCGGGGCTTTTATGAATTTCAGTTATCAAGTAAGTCAGGAAACTAGTTATCAAGTAATGCAGACTAGAGAACTAAAATTTATAGTAACGTCTTATGAGTGTGGTAACCATGAACGGACTTTACGAAGTCAGCACCAACACCTACAGTCTTCCCACATCGACTCAACCCAAATGTAACACCCTGTATGACAAAATGTGAAGACTACTACTGCATACGTTTACCAGCAATGTCACGAACACATTACATTGGCATTAATTAAATTTATCAACTGCCAGAATTTCCGATCCAACTCGCCTTCGCTGGCTGACTCGCCAAAAGCAAAAATAATCCAGCCTTTTACGTTATTACTTTTGCAATGCATTTTGCAACATAAAGTTAATTATACGCATTCAAGCGTTGCTCTGGTATTGGTTACATGCATTTAATTAAAAATTATTTATGTACATATGTAAGCAAGTATGCTGAAAGTCTACATATGAAAATGAAAAATAAAAAAAAATAAAAAATATTGCACAGAATTTTAATTGAGCGTGAATGCACCAAATTGCACGCGTCAAATACCGTTACTTATTGTACATGAATATGCCTTTAAACAAGAAAGTAATAATGAAAAAATCTGAGAAATTTTCGTACCAACAAATTTTATGGCAAAAGTTGCAAAATATTTACGCGCTAGTGTAGTAAAAATTTACGCATGACTGAGGTGTTTCTTTTTTCATTCCTCTCCACTACTGTTAATTACTCAAGTTATTTGTAGGATTTGTTGTTTTTGTATAGCATATCTTGCTGCATTAACTGTATTACCCGAGTTATGTACATACATTTCTTGTCAAGGCTCATTAACGCTTTGCTACTACATTTTACTAACCGTCCAGCCATCCGTCTGTCCGTCCACACAGTTTTCTCATTGTTTAAAACATTTTTTGTTTGTTGTTGTATTTTTCTATTGTTGTTTTAGAGCCTCTATATAAACCTAATAAATTTGTTTCAATGCAAATGCCGCTATGAATCAATGCACACTCACCGACGAGCGCGATTAACGGCAAAAGATACGACCATTTAGAGAATGAGGCGGGAGGGAGATGAGGTATAGATTCATTTATATAAATATATATGTATTTGTAAGCCTCTGAACACTAGACGATATAAAAGTGATAAAAGAACTCAGCGCGCTCTCACGCAGCGTGAGCAAAAAGAGAAAGAAAAAAAATCGCCAAGAAATTAAACGAATTAAGTTATGCGGGCTGTTTAGGTGGGGTTTAGGGTGTTGCTCACTCGTGAAGCCTGCGCGCCATTGAGCAGTCGTCAGCAACTAATTCATCACGGTCTGACTAATGCTAAGAGCGATTTCTACTTAAGTAAAGCAAATGTTAATGTGATACAGCAGCCGAGCAAAACAGTAGACACCACGGAGAAGAAAAAAAATCAGTCTCCATGGAAAAAAAAAAAATAACTGGCGAGTGAGTCGCCGCCTGCCAACAACAATTTCGTAAGTAAGCACAATTATGTAAATGATCACAAATAAAAAAAACAACAACAACAAAGATATTGCGCAAAACTTTTAATCACATCGGAATTAATCAATAACTTTGAATTGGCGGCGAGAAAATGAGTGCATTGCTCAAACGTAATTGGTATGAGTAATGATATTGGGGAACACACAGCCGGTGAAGCTATAAATTCTAAGTAAAAACAGTAATAAACTGTGGGCGTCGTCAACTCGGAAAGGGGGGTATAGTGGGACCAGGCGCACTATTGACTTCAAACACGTTTCAGCTTGCATGGCAGCAAGTGGATGTTGTTGTTGTTGTTGCTGCTGTGTTAAATTGTTGCATCATAAAATTTGAGAGCAGCGAGCGGGGAGCGCTGAGAGTGTGAGTGCGAGCGTAGAGTGATTAAGCAAGAAATTAACGATGAAAGCGTTGAACAAAAACGCAAATCAAAATAAAAGCAGACTTAGGACGGACGCAAGGCAGCAGACAGTAGGGTGGCGCTGACGTGATTTTACTACTACTTACTTGGTAGTGATGCCAGATGTATATAAAATGTGTTTGAAACGTTTTTAGAAGTTTCTTAGAAGTAACGAGTAGTGTGATTTTTGAATGATTGGAAGAAATAATGTTTCAAAATAGAAATGTGGGCGCGGTTATTTAGAGATATCATTATTTTCTGAACTAAAATCGTTAAAATATTGGTTTAGAGTATCAAATATTGCTACATGCAAGTTGGCTCTTCGACGTTTGCTGACAAAATTTGAGGCGAACTGTATTTAATTCAAGGCGAAATGCATTACCGGATCAGAAGTGTTCAATATTTTTTTATTATAAAAAAAATTCAAAATTATTGGCAACCCTTAAGCATAATTACTCACAATTAGTCAACTTTAGAGACTTTCACTGATAGCAAATGGCTAATTAAATAAAATAATAAAAAAAAATTTAAAAAATTCAAAATTATTGGCAACCCTGCAACAGGTTGATTGAACATTATTTCGCTTTTGATACTTTCACATACAGCCAATGGCTAATTAAATAAAATTAATAAAAAATTGTGTTTATTATAAAAAAAATTCCAACTTATTGGCAACTCTGCAACATGTTTACTCACAATTAGTTAACTTTCACTGATAGGTAAGTGATTTTCAACGACTAATTAATAAAACAAAAACATAAAATTTAAAAAAAAAATTACATATGATAATATAAAAAAACCATATTATAAAAAAATTTCAAAATTATTGACAACCCTGCGACACGCTTACTTGGCATCAGTTAACTTTCCATAGACTTTCACTAATAACCAAAGGGTAATTAATCAAAATAATTTTAAAAAATATTTAAAAAAAATTTTAAATTATTGGCAACCCTGTAACACGCTTACTGAGCATTAGTTAACTTTTCGGAGAGTTTCACTAATAACCAATGTCTATTTAATATTCAAATAAATTAATTAATTTTATTAAATAATAAATATTTAAAAAAATTATAAATTATTGGCAACCCTGTAACACGCTTACTGAGCATTAGTTAACCCTTTATAGCATCATGTGACAGATATGTTACAAACCCTTTTAGAGGGTACAAAACATAGGAAAATTAATTTTTCCCTTTTTAGTGTGATATAGCAGGACTGTCACACAACGTATTTTTCAATTTGAAAATTCTCTGGATTTTTATGTATTGGTATCACTTATAAAACGGCACTTTCTTTTTCGCTGTGGTAAAGTTAGTGAATGCACGTGCTTGCAATTACCGAAAATATAAAAAATAAAAATTTGTCAGTGTTTTAATGAAATATTTAGTGGAAAAGTCCAGGTAAGTTCAATATTATGTTTAATTTCTATAAGATAATACGAAAAATGTTCACTAATAAAATATATATTGAAGTTTAGGTTTGTACCATTTCTGTAACATTGAGTAATAAGGGTCACTAAAAATTTGTTTGTGTTGATTTCTTATATCCTTCACCAGAATGGCGTCTCGTAATTTATCTGCTGATAAAATTCTTGATGAGTTGATGAATTATGAAAGTAGTGAAGATGGGTTCGAAACTGACGATAATAGCGTTACAGATCCCGATTTTGATCCTGAGGGCGATATAAGTTCAGACTTTGAACTCGATTGTGAGCAAAATTACGCTCTTTTGGAAAACGAAAGGGAAGATATTGACGTTCGCTTAGAGGAATCAGCCATGCCTACAAATGCCACTCAGAAAGGATCACATCGCCCTAAACCAAAAATGAATGTAGTCTGGAAAAAAAAAAATATTGAACTAAACGAACATCAAATACGTTTCACTGGAAAGGAAGAACTACCAGCGTAGAATATGTTGGAAATGTGCGAGGAATAATATAGCCACCGTTGTCTGGAAAGATAACAAAAGGGTAACTCTTGCTTCTAATTTCGCTGGTGAGCTACCGAAGTCCACAGTACGCCGCTATGATAAGGCAAAAAAAGGTACATAGATATTGTAGTCGAGTATAATCGGCACATGGGTGGGGTTGATCTCATTGACAGCATCATGGGCCGCTATAAGATATTGCTAAGAAGCAAGCGATGGCATGTTCGTCTAATTTATCTCTTTTTAGACCTTGCAATGTCTAATGCTTGGCTCTTATACAAAAGAGCTCATAAAGAAAAAAATTAATGGGCAATCAGTTGTCATCTGCTGATTTTCGTTTAGATGTTGCCACGGTGTTGTGCAAATTGGATACAAAGTCCCTTATGAAACGAAGAGGAATTGAAGCGGAGATAAAATATAAAAAGCATAAGGACCCAGCCCTTCCTCCTATGACAGTTAGGCAAGATCAAGTTAGACACTGGCCGGTATGGGCAGAAAAACGAATTCGTTGCAAGCGCCCAGGATGTGTTGGAGTATCACAAACGGTATGTGAAAAATGTGGTGTGGCTTTATGCTACAACAAGCAAAACAACTGCTTCGAAGAATTTCACACTTCTTAAAAAACATTTAAATATTCACGAAATACAAATATTAATATTTAATGAGCTTAGAGACGTTTTTACATAACGTGACATATCTGTCACATACCCTTTTTTGTTGTTTTTCACCCAAATAAAAAAAAAATTGTTTAAACTATAAAACACGTATTTCATTTCTATCAGAAATCTATTAGAAACGATACAGTTTTTCCGTTTTTACTTAGTTGAGTTATAAAGGGTTAACTTTTCGGAGAGTTTCACTAATAACCAATGTGTAATTAATATTCAAATAAATAAATTTATTTTATTTTTTATTTTATTTAAAACTTATTGGCAACCCTGCAACGCGCATACTCCCAATTAGTTAACGTCTGAGACTTTCACTGATAGCCAATGGCTAATTAATTTAAATAAATCAAATTCGCATATATTTAAAGGCAATTTGTTGTTGTTATTGTTGTAATGCAAAGGACTGCACCTAGTATATCATCACAACTTTAAATAGTGTATGACTTAAACTGCTTGTTGTTGTTGTTATTGATGTATAATGATGACTTTACAAACGACAGTTAAACGTTGACTTTTATCAGCAAAATGGATAATCATTTTCGTTATTGGCTTTAATGAAGATTGCTTAATGTAATGTGTGTAATTTTGTTGTTGTTGTTGTTACGCTTTTTGTCATTACGATTATCAAGTGGCCTGGTCAGGAGTTGCAAATTATACAATAACAGTTACTTGTTTTTTGGTGTGATTCTGGCACTGTTGCTGCAAGCGATTATATTGTAATTATATGTTGTTCATTGTTGTTGTTGTTTGTCGTAGTTGTTGCTGCTGTTGCAATTGCTGTTGATAATGTCACTTTTGAATTGCATAAATTAAATTGTTTTTGCTAACAGTTATGAAAATTAAATGAGCGCAACGTACATAAATGGGCGGATTTGTATAACAAAGCGCTTCTCTGTGTGTGTGTGTGTGTGTGTGTGTGTGTAGTTGAGCTAGAATTTCATATTCTCTATTTGTAGGTGTGTGTGTTTGTATTTACGTGCCTAGAATATGCATAGCGTAATTTGAATTGAATTTAGATTAGAAATGTTTGCACATTCGTTGCATACTACAACTACATACATACATACATACATATATATGCATTTAAATGGAAAAACTGTTGTTTGCCATATTATAATACATACATACATACACATATGTATATTCACACAATTATATGCATATACTCTCGCACAAATCAACGTCATACCTCTGCCATTCATTAACTAAATATTATTTCACAAAATGTGTAAATACCGTTATGCAGCACAGTTTTCGCACACAATGCGACCAAATTTTGCGCACAATTGTCCTTAACTAAACATAATTTCAGGCGCGCATGCATATTTTATACATGTATTTGCAAGGTAATTGAATTTATAATTTACCAAATTTTATTTATTTAGCTTTGGATCTTGATTAGTAACATAAACTAACTGAAATGTTGAATGTGTGTGCGTTGTACGCCATTGGCTTTGACTAATTAATTGCGCATTTTACTAAAATTAATTAAAACCGATTTATTGCATTGTTTGGTCGGAGTAATTGCAATTTTCTGATTGATTTAATTTCTAATTGTATTGGCTTCAAATGACAGTAATTGTCTCTAGGATATTTTCAAATTGGATTATGTGTGTGTTTCAGACAGCACCTTAATTTAAGCAATTAGGCAATCTAATGGACTAAATTATGAGGCTGTTTGTATCAAAAGAGCTGTGTTTGATTATATATACATATATTGAATAATTTAGCAGAAATTCAGAAAGATTTGGTTGTCAAACCGTCCTGCAGAGAGGTTAGACTTTCCCAGGGAGGCATTATGAGTCTTAATTTCGCTAGACATCTTATAGTTAGCATTTATTTCATCTATAAAGTTCTACGAAAATTAAACTACAGCGTAATAGCGTTTTTACACAGCCAAATTAATGAATCAATCAAAATTTTTATTGAGAAACGCTTTTTTGCCTTTTACACTGCCGGTTACTCGATAACCGATCAGCTGTTAGTTAGTTGGTAAGTTTCAACAGCTGTTTGCTATTTTTAGCAGCGACATCTACCGTAGCTATCTTTTATCAAAAAATACAGCCAATCGCAGACAAATAAAGTATATCGTACGTATTTGTCACAGAGTCGCATTTCATTTCCAAGTCGAATAAAATTCAATTAAAAATTAATGTAGATTTTTATTTTGTATGGTAAATCGATCATAATAAGCGGTTTAATCGAGCAGAGGCCGGTTAATGGATCAATTAGCTGCTGTGTAAAAAGGTTATAATGGAGTAAATTATGAGGATGTTTGTATAGAGTGTTGTGAGGTATTAAATTTATCTTAAAATAAGAAATATTTGGGTGTCAAAGCGTAGAATAGTGAGTTCAGACTTTCTACGTGAGTCACGCTTTTTCAGAAAGCTTATAAATTTAGCATTTCCAACCAACATAAAGGTTATAAGTAAACGCAACCGAAATGTAAATCTCTACGAAAACTGTTTGAAGAAGCTTAAATCATTTTACAATAATAACAACAATAAGAAGAAGAGTGAGAAAACTTGTCAGGAAACGCAAATAGTCTTACAAACAGCTTAAAAACTTACTTTTAATCAAATTTATTATTAGAAATGATGTCTTAGTTCTCAACTTCGTTAATGTGAAAAATTCAAAAACTCACCTGAAAATAAAAAAAAATATTTTATTAGATTTTTTCAACAATTGGCATTCATAAATAAATAACAACAATAAAGAAATAAAATAGTTTGAATTATATGACCCTAGAATAACGCTTACAAATAATAATTTGTGTCATCTGTATTTTCCCATTAACGGTATTTTTATGCTATTCGCACAGTAAAGCCTGACAATTAAAGCGAGTTTATTGCGAAAAACTAATAGAAGTTACGAAAATAGAAAGGCGCTTAAAAGCTGAAATATATTAAGAGCTTTTCTAATTAGCATAACCCTAAAATCGTACAATAAACTAAAGCTTTTAAGAGCCAATTAATTGGCCTATTTCTAAAGTGAGAGTCTTTGAGACTACGCTTGAGTCGCCAAACGCGCGACAACCAACAATTTTTTTTTTTAATTTTGCTGTTGTAATCAACGCAAGCAACTCAAATTAAGACCGAAATAAAGAAAAATCACTAAGCTAAAAAAAACAACACGCGACCAAAAAAAAGTTGCAAAACTTGCAAAATATTGCAACGTCGCCGCCGCCAGCAAGCCAACGTTATCCGCTAACCGGTTGCCAAATACACGCGAACCGCATGAACGCACCGCAAGCCGAACGTGGTGAAGAGTGAGGAAGCGCACGCGAGTAGTAGAAACGAGTTGACGCTGGTTGGAGCAGGTGAGGGATGAGGGGTGCTCGGGGGAGCGCACACACTGAAATGCATCGCTGTAATGCGTGCGAACGCATAATGCGCACGGGCGAGAAAAAAGACGAAAAAGAGACGAGCAAAAAATCAACCGATGCATTTTCAAAAGCTGGCGCATAAACCGCAAACTATATGTATGTGTGTATGTGATGTGGAAAAGTCGCGTGACAAGCTAATATACAGCGAGTCTTATGGATATGAGTGTTCACGAGTGATAAGCTAAGACTTGCAAAGCCTTATAAATAAATCAGATAACAAAACTTGTTGATAAAGTGGTCACCAGGCAATCACGTTAAATTTCTAGTGAGCTTTGTTACCACAGCTGATTTAAAGCTAGGAGCAAGTAGGTTTTACTTTCTTTCACAAAAAAGTATGGCGGATCCATTAGTATTCTCAAGAGTTTCGCAATACCTCTATATAAATCAAGCAAACTCAGTGAGTAATTTATCGGTTCACCTCACTTTGTACTAACTGCCGAGGCGTACAGAACCATAGATATTTGTTTTATATTATGAAAGTTGGACCGCCATTAAAAGAGATAAAAGTTTTTTGTGGAGTGTAACTTGGTTCGTCGAAAGATCAGATCAGGTTAGAACAGATCAAATCATATTCCATCTGATTGCAGATTCACAGTGTCTGTATATATTTGGTTTCGAAAGTTCATCAAGAAAGAGTTCATGAAGGTGTTCAATGTCATTAAAGCTTGCCATCTCTTTCTTTACAAAATCTTCAGAAAGAATTTCGTAGGTTTTCTCAAAAAAAATTGTGAGCTTTCTTGTAATATAGTACCTACTAAAGGATTAAAAATTAAAAAAAAAAACCCTAAGCTAATACTCAAAAGGTTTAACAGACTGAAATATTCGTGATTTATACACACATATTTATGTATTTCGTTCATTTAAAGAATTCTTGAAGCGTGCAAAGAAATTCAAATAAAAGCGAACGTCAAATACCCGCTCTAAAATTAGCAATAAGGAAAAAATCTCAAATGACGCATTAGCTAAGACGCATAGCTAAAGACTGGTCGGGGAAGAGTCAAAAAACACAAATGAAGTAATTCCAAAAAAGAAGGAAATGAACAGCAGTAAAACCAGAAACGTGACGCCTTAACCTACAAATCACGAGCGATTTCGAGTACATATAAAAGCAACACAACGCACAAAACAAAAGTAAAAAACATAAAAAAAAACACAATAATGGTATTAAAAAAGACAAAGCCAAAGGCTAGTGTGGAAAACAGTGTTAACAGTGAAACATAAAAATAAAACCAAAAATATGACGAGAAATTAAATGAATGCAATAAACAGCAAAGATAAACGGCATTAATGAGCAGGCAAAGCAAAACAAAACAAAACGAATGGAACAAAACAATCTGCATAAATACATATACACATACCCACATACAACCATCGGTATGTAGAAAAAATATACGGCCGATAATAAAAGCGATTATGAAAGTATATAAATAAAACAAAAACGAAGCAACAATTCTAAGCACGAAAAAATACGAAGCAAAAAAGACCAGTAAGACAGATGATAATGGGTCAACGGCGAAAAAATTACTTAATGACTTTGTGGAGCGCTGAAAGAAGGTGGAAAGATGTGAACAGTGTTGGTGTGAGACGGTAGAAGTGTGAATATAGAGTTTGTGGAACACTGTCTGCTCGGATCTAGAAGTGACGAGTGACAAATCAGTCTTTGAAATGAGTCGGCAATACGTTAAATGCTTTGGAGCCGAGAGAGATTTTGAGTTCTAACTGAGACTTTTAGGAAACTATGGAACTTACAAAACATTATCTTTTTTCATGAACGAATTAGAAGTACGGCTAGTTGCTAGCTTTCCTACTGGGCCCTTATTAGACACAAAGTCTTATGAAAAACATGGAAATAGTCAGGCACTGAGTCAATCCGAGTATGTAGTATGTAAACAAATAGCAACAACATTAAAAGAACACTTGAACACTTGCGACTTTTCATCTTAGAGTGTATGAACTCATAAGCACTTCAAAGCGAGGCGACGAAATTTACTATTCAATGACAATTTCACAGATCTAAAACTATTTTTATTGAAATTAGCGTTGTTTTTTTGTAATAAAAAGCAAAAAAGCTGCAAAGAAAAAAGAATTACTGAAACTCTTCCACTCGAACTACTGGCATAAAAGACAATTAATGCTAATTACTTAGAGCTTTCAACGTTTATTTCTCTCGTCACTTTATAGAACTGAAGAGAAGCAAAAATTGAAAAAATTAAATTAAAAAAAAAATAAATTAAATTAAAAAAAATACTCTAAAAAAATTAATTCAAAAAGAATAAATTAAAACAAGTAAGGAAGGGCTAAGTTCGGGTGTAACCGAACATTTTATACTCTCGCAATTTATTAATTTAACTTTATTTATATTATATAATACACAATTTGACCCACATATTCGTCATATATATTGTAAAAAGTCCATTGAAAGTTGGAAACCATAATATTAGGTTAGAAGCACCGAGGTCCTCGTATTCGATATATGGGGCCTTAAAAACCTATGGTCCGATTTCGGCGATTTTTAGAATGGGGCTGCCACACTATTAACATAGTATTTGTGCAAAGCTCTGCACCGATATCTTCACTAGTACTTACCTTATATATTGTAAAGTAAACGAGTCAGATCGTCTTCAAAGTTCTGGTATATGGGAAGTAGGCGTGGTTGTGAAGCGATTTGGCCTATTTTCACAACATATCATTGGGATCTAAGGAAACTATTACAAACCAAGTTTAATTGAAATCGGTCGAGTAGTTCCTGAGATATGGTTTTTGACCCATAAGTGGGCTACGCCATTTTTCCATTTTGTAAAAAAATTTGCGTGCAGCTTTCATCTGCCATTTCTTATGTGAAATTTAGTGTTTCTGACGTTTTTCGTTAGTGAGTTAACCCACTTTTAGTAATTTTCAACCTAACTTTTGTATGGGAGGTGGGCGTGGTCATGATCCGATTTCTTTCATTTTTGGACTGTATTAGGAAGTGGCTAAAAAAAACGACTGCAGAAAGTTTGGTTTATATAGCTCTATCGGTTTCCGAGATATGTACAAAAAACTTAGTAGGGGGCGGGGCCACGCCCACTTCCCCAAAAAAAATACATCCAAATATGCCCCTTCATAGTGCGATCCTTTGTACCAAATTTTATTTCCATAGCTTTATTTATGGCTTAGTTATGGCACTTTATGTGTTTTCGGTTTTCGCCATTTTGTGGGCGTGGCAGTGGTCCGATTTTGCTCATTTTCGAAAGCAACCTTCCTATGGTGCCAAGTTTCATCAAGATATCTTAATTTTTACTCAAGTTAAAGCTTGCACAGACGGACGGACGGACAGACAGACATTCGGATTTGAACTCCACTCTTTACCCTGATCACTTTGGTATATATAACCCTATTTCTAACGCGTTTAGTTTTGGGTATTACAAACAACCGTTATGTGAACAAAACTATAATACCCTCTTTAGCAACATTTGTTGCGAGAGTATAAAAAATTTAATTTGAAAAAAAAAAATTAATTTAAAAAAAATTTAATCAAATTAAAAACGATAAAATAAAATAAAAATTAAAAAAAGTTTAGTTGAAATTTGAAGCAATTCACGCAATTTAAACATGTAAATCTTATTAAAATCAAATATTGCGCAATAACATTGAGAATTTAAATAAAAATATTATTTTGAGGCATTTCTAAAAATAAAGAATAGCAGTACATTCAAAAAAATTACTTTGCTTTTTCAAATTTCAGCGCTTTGTTTACCATTTCATTGTCTGTTTAATGTTTTTGTTTCAAATTATTTTATTTTTTTATTTCAAATTATTATAGCGAGCAGCATGCAATGTAGCAACAAATCCCATAAGTCGTTAAAAATCGCACTCATATGTACATGTATATTTTCATAGAAATGAAATCTCATAAATATTCATAAAATAGAATTCGCGTAAATTGAAAACGTGAATGAGCGTTAGATTGGCTTCATTCGTTTTGCTTCATTTCCCTCTATATAAAGCCAGTTAGTAAATGAAATAAACTAATTGCGATTTTATAAATAATTCAATAGACAAACGAGCTGTAAAATATACCAAAAAATAAAATACGAGCACGAGTACGGCGATAATCCTTGTGGCAATGTGGAAGGCGTTGGATTTTGTCGCATAACAAATGCATTTGTAACGAACTGTTATGTATTTCAAATAAAACGCAGAAAAGTGCGTGATTTGGTCGATATTTTGGCGTTGTTAGTGCGCAAATTTTATGGAATTTAGTGTTTAACCCGAATATCGGACCTCTACATAGCTATCGGTACAGGGTCTCAAGAAGACCATCGCGCATATTCCTCTTTTCCAGTATAGTTGACTTTGTCTCTGCAATAAATTGCGGAATATGGATCTCCAACTGTTTAACGGCATAGAACATTTACTGATATAAGGTCTCAAAAAGTAGTCTTACGGAGTCAAATCGGATAATTTATGTGGTCAAGTAACAGTCACTTTTCAAACAAGATTCATGTTTTCCAGTAAATGTAGCTTCTCTCGACAACAAAAAAGATTGTCAAGATGTTTCATTAAACGGATATTGAAGACTTATAGGTTGTTCTCAATAGAGAACGGATCCTAGTTTGTTCCCAGCTGTTTTTATAGTTTCCCAAACATTGAATTCTACCTAAAAATCTACAAAATACACATTTCCGCCTACATCTGCAATGCCTTCATATACCACAGGTGCAGTATGCTAGTCGCAATCTAAATGAAAGCAACCCGAAAGTAGCACACAAATCGCAATCCAACGCGGTGCGAGTCAAACCAAGGTTGTTTGAACAAAGAAACGCACGACTTCATACGCACAAATCGTAATTAACACACGAATGCATGCAGTCAGTGAAATATATACACCTTGTACAATTTTTGTGCGCATTCGACTGCCGAAATCAGTTAGACGAAGGAGGTAAGGCAACGCCAAAGAACCAAAGAAGGCAACAGCGGTTTCTAAATAACCGTTGCAGCCGACTTGAACCTGACACGCAAAGGCAAAAGAGGCAAAAATGGCTTACTGACAACCACGCAGTCAAGCAGCCAGTGCAGCGAGCGAGCAAGGCAAGCAATGGTTGTATCTACATAATCAGCGTTATGCTGTGCAAATAACTGTGCGTTCGTAGATTTTCGCTAAACACTTCCCGGCGCATTGCATGCTTGCATTCATGCCTTCACTTGCCACCCAAATAGCGGCATGAAGCTTTTGTGTGAGTTTTTTCGCGCGTCGCTGCGCCGCCATGCAACCACTGAGCTCGCTGGCGGCGCTCGCTCGCTCCACACTTCGTTGCACCTTTGGAAAACGCCCACCCCAAACCGTTTTAAGTAATGATCGGAACGCTACACTAATCGACGCATGCGAATGCATGTGGAAAAGAAAAAAAAGAAGTAATACAAATTTAGACTGTATCTCTCGTTGGATTCGCGAGATTCGTCGAAAAAAAGTCAGTGTGTAAGCAGCAAGTTTTTCTTAATTAAGTCTATCCTATCGTCGGTCTAATGATCAGCAGCACGATTTATAATTGCAATCACACAACGCGCTTTTTAAACTAATTCGGTTTCTATGTTTGCTTTGATAACTGTAATGCACCGCGAGTCAGCTAAGCAAGTCGCAATGTATTGACAGTGTCATTAACTAAATTTGTAATGATTACACTCATGCATTTATGGCAATTACACAATTTATGTCTTCCTTAAGTATAATATAATGAGGCGCATGACACATAAGCTTTTGTATTAGAAGCGCTGAGCGAACGAACGCTAATTGGCTATTGTTTCAGTGATGCGCAATCAAATGCGAAACAAGCGTGGATTATATTTAATAAGTCGCGTTGTTGTTGTTGTTATTCATTTTTATTATGATATATGAGTCACTCTGTAAAAATATTGCCAGTTTGATGACAGTAAATTCGAAAAAAAACACATAAAATTGAAAAAAGTGAGGTTAAGGGAAGTGTTTCACAAGTTCAGTTTTGTATTATGAAATATAAGTGAGATATTTAGCAAGTTTCGCAAGGTTACAGCACATTAGTCTTCAAATTCTATGAAATTCTTCTACCAAAAGCAAACATAAGCTTTGAATTATATATCGTTCTTACGAAAAACGATTTTAAGAAGCCACAACCGACTGGAATTTTGAGGATTCTTCTATTAATAGCAATTATATGCCTTGAATTGTACTTTCAGTTTCCACGACAATCGCTGGTAAATAGCCCGAATGGAGCGGATTTCTTAAGATTTCAGAAATTAAAGGCTTGAAATAAGCTTATATGAAAAAAATGTATTTAGCATGAAAGAGTTGAAACGAATGGTCTGAGATCTCTATACATAAGTATAAGAAGTCTTAGTAAGAGGAGTGAAATATTTAATCCACGAGATTTGCTCTTCCTCTGTCAAAAAATTCCTTTGTGAGATCTCTAAAAGTATTGCAATACTTAATGAAATTGAAAAATAGCACGCACAGCGTTGTATTGGACATTCCCATCAACAATATTTCAATTTACCTCTCAGGTATTCGATCAATTGTATGATTACTGTTTCCTACACCGATTATAATTATGTCATCTTTTATTTTTTGAACGAAATCTTTTCTGCAAATGACATGTACCGTTGTGTACTGCAACTACACTCTGCATTCCCTTCACTTTGTTGTTGTTGTTGTTGCTATTATTGTTATTACTATTATTATCATTATTATTATTATTGTGTGTACTTATTAGTATCGTTAGATACTCTTTGCTACAAAATTATTGGTATTGTTTTTGTTTTTGTCAGCGCACCCTCAATACGTGATGTGTATGTGAGTGTGTTTGTAGATGAAAAGTGGTTTGTTCGCAGTCGAGTTTGCAATGCAATTGCAATTGAGTGCTTGCACTGCAATTGAAGATTGCAATATACTCCACTACTCTGCTGTTGATTTGCTATTCAAATTACAAAGGTAATAAGCGATGAGGAAAAAATAGATAGCACGTAAAGAAACAAAGCAACTGCTGGGCATAAAAATAATGATGATGGCACAAAGGACGTGCAAAATGACTATACAAGTGCGCAGATAGGTATGGCAACGACAGGCTGGTATGATGTGCTGGTTACAATGCATACATATGTACATACACATGCCGTTAAAACAAATTTAATAGTATTCTTAAAGAAAATCGTGATATCACTTACTCTTTAATAATTCTTATTATTGTTTATTATTATTTTTTTATTCGAAAATAATATGTCTTGAAGTGAAGAAATATACTCAATTTAATTTCAACAGAATTTTTACGGCAAATATTTTTAATTTTTCTATTTTATTTTATTATTTCCTTTTTTATTAATATTTTTTTAAATTATTATTTTATTTTTTTTTTTTAATTTTTATTTCATATTTATTTTTTATTATTTTTATTTGTTTTATTTTTTATATTTTTTTTATTTTTTATTTTCTTTTTAATATTTTATTATTTCTTAATATTTTATTATTTCTTAATTTTTTATTATTTTTTATTTTTTTTTTGTTAAATTTTTTTTATTTAATTTCTGAATTACTGTACAATTTTTTCTTCGAAATAAAAAAGTTTTTAATATTTTTATTTTTTTATATATTTTCTTGTTTTATTATTTTTTTATATATTTTAATATTTTTTTATATATCCTATTATTTGTTTATATATATTTTTTTTAATTTTTATTTTTATAATTCTTTTTTTATATTTTATTATTTCTTAATTTTTTATTATTTTGTTATTTTTTATTATTTATCAAAAAATGTTTATTTAATTTCTCAATTACTGTACAATTTTTTCTTCGCGATAAAACAGGTTTTTCTAAACCTTTGCAGCCGCAGTTGCGTGCAAAATAATAGCTTTAACATTAAAATATTTCTTTTAATTTCAATTATTTTGCTACATTTTAAGATAATTTATAGACCTAGCTTAAATTTGAAAAGATCGCCACAAAAATTCGTCGATTTTTTTCCACAGAAGCATGAAAACAATAAATTTGCATTTCAAATCCTTTCAAAAACATAGGTTGGCTCCATTTAAGCGCATACCTAACGCACAATAAAAAACACAAAAGCTACCTTTTAACTACCCCAAAATTCAAGAGGCCAGAAACACATCAGCAACTCATACATACATATTTATATAGGTACGTGCATAAATATTCCTGCTCCAAAACCAATTGTCTGCTAAGCCAACGTCAATCAATGTTAAATTTTATTTAATGTGTGTACGTGCAAATGTCGGTTTCACATATGCAAATGTTAGTGTGTGTGTGGAAATGCAGAGGATGCCCAATATTTTCTACTATCCACAAAACCATTTTCATAGCAATGCGAGTTTAAAATATTCATAATCACCGCACACATACCAAAACGGTTTAACACACATACAAACAAACTTACATACATACACCCATCTACATAAGTATGTCTGTATATTGCCGAGTGCTATCGCACCGTATATTGAAGAACATGCAAATGACTACGGAGGACGCTGCTAATATACATATGTACATACATATTTATCCATGTTTGGCTGAGTTTGTGTGTGGCGCAATCACTGTGTGTAAGCATAGCCAAGGTGTTAATGGACTGGGCGAGTGGAAAAAGTGTCGGCAAAATGTCGAAAAACCGACACAAACAACCCAATCCTATGCAGCGACAGCGACAGCCGGTGGCCGGCGACACTAAACGGAAGAACCAATGAGGAAAGGAAAAACAAAAAAAAAAGAAGAAAAAATGTAGGGAAAAAGGTAGGTTTCACAACCGAAACGTAAAGTTTAAACGCCGTCAAAGTCTTTGGAGGTATACGATATGGCAATGGCATGCAATTGAAAGTGCAACGATGCAAATTGAATACGAGTTATAGTGCAATTTGGGTGGCTAAACATAAAAACAAGCAGAGAAGACAGCTATATCAATAAAAAAGCTCTAATATTTGAAAAAAAAAAATGAAAAATAAAAACTGACTGAAGTGATTTTTATTTAAAGCTAACCAATAAAATAATTTACATGAAAAAACATAACTCGACGATCTCCATAACTCGAACTCTTGTATTGGCAATAGAAGTCAAATTTCATACAAATTACCTACCTTCCGAACTCTGACGTCTCTCTAACTCGAAATTTTTTGTGGATTATGTTGATTCGAGTTAGGGAAGTTCAACTGTATTGACCTCATAAAAAATATTCCTTACTCAGTCAATTCACAGACTCTTCCTCTCATTGCTTTTGAGTCGATTTTAATTAAGTTCGATACTTTCCCCGTTAACCAGCAATTAAAAATAAATCAATTTCCTTATTATAACCAAAAAAGAAACCCAACTTCTCTAGAAAAGTTGCTATTATTCGACTTCCTTTGGGACATTTTTGAACAGAGAACTAAAACTTCAAATTTACTAGCCCAATGGCTGGTTGGAAGACACAAAAGCGACATAGTGGAGAAGCGCTGCCGAGTGGAGGGCAGACGGGTCAACGTTGCACAGTAGAGCGCGCTAATTAAAATGAATAGAAGGCAAACAAACAGAACCAAAGACAAAACAAATGGGGCAACTGCGCTGTTGAATGAATGTGAGATGGGCAAAGAACGGCGAGCAAACACACGGAAAGTAAAAAAAAAAGAGACTTGAGCGACACAACGACTGACTGCAGAGAGCAAAACACAGATTGACAACGAGACAAGTTGACAACTAGGCAGACCGACAACTAGACAAAACGACCGAAAGACAGACAGACCGCCAGACAGCTCGACAAACCCACAAAAAAACCAAAAAAAAGTGATAAAAAAAACCAGAGTTGAAAATAGGTTTGTCAAGTGGTCGTCTACAAGCCAACAGACAAAGCGCACCAAGCGCATTGATACAGATAAAGAACAAAACAGATGGAAAAATCTATTAGAAGTGAGTACACGTTGCATATTAGCAGGCTTTTATGAATGTATGAATGTATGTATGTGCTATACACAAGTCAGTGCGGGTTGGAGTTAAAACAAAAAATAAAACATAAAAAATACACAATACCCTCATGTTTGCAAGCTTGTGAGCGCGCATTTCGTAGACTAAACTAGGCTGGCTGGCTCACTAAATGGCTCTGGTTGTAAGGCAGCAGCAGCAGCATCTCATCGTCAACACCGCAGTTAGCGTGAACGATTTACATATTATGCGCCCGCAGACTCGGCAGGGGTCCACAACTCACCAATGTTCAACTGCAAATATATTTACATATGCACAAGCATATAGTACATACATACATACATATGTATGCTTCATGTGCTTGAATATACTGTTTCCACTACACAGCTTTCGTGTGGCGGCACATGACTGAGCCAGCGGTGGGTTTTGCAACGCATTTTTTTTAAATTAGTGTGGGGCTAGCAGCAACAGCAACAGCAACAACAACAACAACTAGAGATAACAAACAAGAACCATGCGAACAAAAAGGGATATGCAAATGAACGCCAATCGCTTGTACATATGTATGTATGTATGAGCACTGAGACATCTATGGCTGTTACCTTTCACTGTCGCACTTTGTTCGTCCAATTTAGTTTGTGCGCTATTTGCATGCAACAGTAAAACTTTTATTTTAATGATTGCTGTCATTATTAACACCAATATCACTTTATACAGTTAAAGATGGTTATTGCTTTAAATTTGTTATTGTTGTTGTTGTTATTGAATCGTTATATGTTTAATTGAAATTTATACACAAACATAAAGAAAAATTATAAAAATGTAGCATAATGGTTCTATATAACTATACTACATTACACTGTTCCCTAAGCAAATGAGTCTGCGATGTTCTTCTTTTTAACTTTTAAATGACATTCAGGATGTAAATAGTGACACTAGTTTATTTGAACCCACAACTGTAAATATAATTATTAGTTGAAGAACGTCAAAGGCTGAGATGTCCTTGTGATTATGATACACACTTCAGAACGTTCCAACAGACTTCTATTTGACATAGGATTACTTCAGATTATGTGTAAGTGATGAGGGACCAACTCGTTTTCATTTTTCATAGAATAAAGAAAACTAAAAAAATAAATAAGAAAAATAAATCTTCAAACGAAAGTGTCTACTACTTGTAGAACCAACATCCAGAAACTTTACAGAAAACTGTTGCCACTACCACCAACAAACAGCTGCACAAAATATCGCACAAAGGTCCACAATACGTGCATTTCTGCCGTCCAAAAAAATCTATATAAATCTTCCATACAAGTAACGACTAGTAATACTCTCATTTTTCGCCAATCTACTAGCGACTGTCACTTGCGAAATTTATTGTTTTATTTTTACCATTCACCAATTATTTGGCTGAGTTGGCACTCTTTCGCACACAATTGTTGCCTGGACATGTATTTATATACCCGGTAAGAACTCTTTTTGTGTATTTTTCGTCGCTTTGGTGGCTTCAACATTTTATTGCATTTTAAATTGACTTTTCGCTCATGGGCAATGCCATTGTAATTGTTGTACTTGTAAGTCCATACTTTACTTGCTATGCCTTGCCAACGTGACTATAACCAAAGGAGAGTTCACACTTTCTTCCCGCTGCCGGCTGTGTAATATATCAAAAGTTTTGAATGGCAGCTCATAGAAATGTTATTGGCCAAATGGAGTTTCGGGCGGTTAGTGGTTTTCAGAGTAGTTGAATGGGCTACAGATGAATATTTGTAAATATGTATGTATGTAAGTAAATACCTATGTACTTGCCTCATTGGCATTGCATGTTTTTGATTGTTTATTGGTCTGCGTGATATTGCGGTAGGCACACTCAATTGTTGTTAGCGCCGGTGGGTATTGTGGTGGCATTGCTAACTGAAATTTATGGCTTGTGTGCAGCTGATTTATGGCAAATACAAAGCTGTGAAGATATGAAGGCAATTAAGGTTAAAAATTGTGTACAGTTGTAGGTGTATTTGTGACATATAAATTTGTGTTTTTAATTAGTTATTTATTATGGAACTTTGCAATGAGTTGGTATTAATAATATTTACGATTGTGCGTAGACTTTTCTCCTACAAATCAAACTAGCGTTATCATTTTGTGTTTATATTGACGCTTATCAGTTCCATCACTGCTATGATTATGCATTATATATAAACAGAATGTACACTAACAAACCTCAAGCCATTAACTTTTTCCGTAACACTTAAGTAACATAAGCACTTACCACTTCCCGTACAATACACAAACATACAACACATACGTATGGATGTATGTAAACGCAATACAAAATTTAAACTTTCCTCTAGTGCGCTAAATACGTAACCTTCAGGGGTGCAGAAAATCTACAAAAAGCTCTTTTCACTCTCGCTTTTATTTGTATGAGAGCGAAAAAGTGCATACGCTCTCTGAAAAAATCCACTCAATTTTCTCTTTCTATCTCTGCTTCACCTTCTTTTCACACGTTTCCAATTTCATACATTTCATGTACCAATTGCCGTAATATTGCAAGCAAAACAATAACAAAATATTGAAGAACGCAACAAAAACAAAAACGATGATGAAGTGTGGGTCCTACGCGGGGTATGAAAACAAAATAAATAGAGAGCACTAAACCCTATCCAATTCATTCACACACTTAGCACGAATGACATAGCTATTGCACTTACCTCTTTCTTGTGTAGCTATTTGTCTCTTTCTAATACGGCATAATAGAAGCGCGATTACAAACGTTTATCGCGCCACAAACTTTTGTGCAAGCGAAATACGACGATATCCAAAGTCTAGCGCGAAGAATCTGCTACTGCTATTGCTCTCGCTCACTACAATGTAATAAAAAAGAAAATTTTCACCCAAATGTAATTGTAAGCATACACGGCACTCGAAATCAATTCATACACAATTGCACTAATTATTCACACAGTTTTTTTCGTTTTTTCTACACTTTTTTGCACGGCAAAATTATTTATACGCACTTATAAATTTGTAAAGAAATACCATAAATCACCACACTTTAAATGTCAAATTGGACGTAAGTGCATTCGCAAGTAACGCATTGTTGACTTATCAAGTTTTTCATATTCACTTCTCACTTGCGTCTGACCACACGTGTCTTTGCGAATTAAAAGTTTTTAGCTTAATATTGACGGGACGACGGCTGGAAACAAACTGAATTTTCGTTTCAGCTCTAGCCGCTGACTGTCTTCAGCTGGTTGTGGTCAATTCGTTGCCTGCTGATTACACTTTGGCTAAAAGAAAATGGTATACTGCATTCACGCTGACACTGGGTTGTGTCAGTCATTCTCACATGTTTTCGGACCAAAATCACTGGCACAAGAAAGTATGGATAAAGATGGCTGCCGTTTCGATGTTTGCTTGTGAAAGGTGTTCAATGTGAGTGTGAGCGAAGCAGCTATATTCCTAAGTGGATTGTTCTATGGCGAATGCGCTTGTTTTATCAAGAACATATGACTTTTGGCAGAGATGTATTTCGATTTCGTTGATTAAAATTTAATTTAAAAAAATAAATTTTATAAAAATTGTTAATAAATTAAGTTTATTTAAGTACCTGAATTAAAATTAATTATATTTAAACTAGTTGACGTTATTTCACCTCATTTAGTAACTTTAAGATGTTAGTTAACATAAATAATATTCATTTCCAACCACTACTTTGAACGTTTTTATTATACTCATAGGCCTGATTAAAATACAATTTCAAACAAATTTTTAGCAATAATTTTATTATTATCTATATTTAATTTTAAAATAAATTTTTTGCATTAAATTAATTAATAAAAACTCAGGGAGAGGGTGTTTAAATTGAGTGACAATCTTATCTAAAAAAAAGTACTTATGCGATCTGGTAACGTTGCTTTACCGGTAAATTAATTTGTTATTGTGTAATTGTGAATGGTTGGTGACGAGGGAAAAGCAGAGCAGGTGAATAAAAAGGTGTACGCGAAATTCTTTATTCTGCACAAACTATACCGTTTCGTTAGTTGTTTAATCAATTAGTGCATAATAGTTATTAAAAACTGAAAATTGCGCAAACAAACATAACATAAATAAGCGTTGATATGATTTTGTGTCGCTAGTGTTGCTTGTGGTTTCTCTGTTGGTGGAACAGTCGAGAAAAAAACTTGTGTTTACAGCATATTTTAATTATTGAGACAATTAATTTCACATTGTTACAATTATGCAGAATATGGACTTGGACGTAGTTGCGGACGTGGTGTTCGTTATTGAAGCCACCGCTGTCAATGGTGCTTACATGAACGAGTTGAAGAGTAATTATATTGTACCCACTATTGAACATTTCACAAAAGGTTGGCAGGGCGATGAAGGCGAATATCTGATCTCCGAACGGCATGCCACGCAATATGGCATTGTAATATACCGTACTGCTGCTAATTTACTAGATCCTGCCGTATCCACATATGGGCCATTTGTTTGGCCGAAACAGGTGTTAGAGACAATCGAACAATTGCCATTGGTTGGTGGCGGTATGGACTCTTGTGCAAACATGTGCGAAGGACTGGCTACCGCACATTGTTGCTTCGAAGACATGAAGGAACGTCGTTCGCGTCTAATGATTGATGCTTTAAATGTACAACGACATTGTATATTAATTTGCAATAGTCCACCATATTCCACGCCCGTCATGGAATGCTGGAAGCATATGGGCAAAACAGTGGAACAATTGGCTTCTTTATTTCATGAAAGAAAAATTAACTTCTCCATAATAGCACCACGTAAAATGCCCGTGCTGTTCAAGTTGTTTATGAAAGCGGATGGTGATCAACCGGTTGCTGCCAAAAATTATGCTAAAAACATTAGACACTTGGTACTTCTGAAAGGCTATCATTTGAAAGAACGTCCGCCTAGTCCTAATGCGAATACAGTCAATGTTGGTGCTGGTGGTGTAATGCCTAATCAAATGGTTGTGCCCGTCGGTGCTGGTGGTAATCCACAAATGCAACAACAACAACAACAGCAGCAGACACAAGGTGGACCAATGCAAATCGACAACTCACAAGGACCTGTTCAAGGCTCACAAGGACCGCAGCATCCAGTTGGTAGTATGAACCAAGGCCAACAACAGCAATCTCAACAAGGTCCCGGTGGACCAGGCAACGTTTTAACACCACAGCAAATGATGCAGCAACAGCAACAGCAACAGCAGCAGCAACAACAACAACAACAACAACAACAGCAGCAGCAGCATCAACAGCAGCAACAACAACAGTTTGTCAACCAAAATCCGAATCAAAATCCGAACTTCCAGCCAAATATTAATATAAATCCTCAGAATCGTTGGATGTTCCAAGCCAACCAGCAGCAACAACCTGGCCAACCGCGTCCTCCATTTATGGGCGGATCGGGAGGTATGCCGCCCGGTATGGGACCAGGAGGTCCTATGGGTGGTCCTCAACAAGGACCCATTGGCCCTGGCCAAAACCAAAATTCGGCATTAATTTCACAGTTAAGTGCACCACCGGGTCAAAATGTTAATCCATTGTTAGCACAACAACAACAGCAAATGCGTATACAAATGTTGAATCAACAACAACAATTGCAGCAAATGCAACAACAGCAACAACTGCAACAGCAGCAACAACAACAGCAACAGCAGCAACAACAACAGCAACAGCAGCAGAATCAAAATCAACAGCAACAACAACAATCGATGAACAATGCCAGTGGGCAGGGACCCAATCAAAGTGCGCCAGGAGCAGGTCCCGGAAACATGCAACAGGCAGTTTCTTCCACTTCCGGCGGTACCAGTGGCAATGATCCCACACCTCATACACGAGATCGCGACAAGATTTGGTCCGGTGTCCTTGAGTGGAATGAGAAGAGCAAACCCGATCAACAGAAAGTAACACGCACATTACAATGCAGTGTGGCCACAAATTTCAAAGATGGCGAACCCGAAATCAAAGCCGATAATTGGCCACCAAAGCTTTTAATGCAACTTATGCCTAAGCATCTCGTGGGAAATATTGGTGGCCAGTTTTTAAAGGAATCTAAAATGGTGGTATTTAAACCAACACAATGCGAAGCGCTGGATACACTTTCCAAAGTGATGGCCACAGGTTTTGCTGGTTGCGTACATTTTACAAATCCTTCTGGGCCGGCTTGTGAAATAAAGGTCCTAATTCTGCTATACACGCAAGAGAAAAACGCCTTTCTTGGCTTTATTCCCAACAATCAAACGATGTTTGTGGAGCGTCTTCGTAAGGTTATACAACAGAAGCAAATGGGTCATGGTCAACAACAACAACAACAGCAGCAGCAGCAACAACAACACCAGCAGCAGCATCAACAACAACAGCAACAAATGCAGAATGCCATGAGTAAGTCAATAGAAATTAACTGAGGTCACTTAACCTAACCTCACACATTTTTTCCACAGATATGCAAAATAACTTGCCACCCAACGTAATGGCGCAACAACAGCAACAGCAAAAGCCAACACCAATGGATGTGCAACATCAAATGGAGCAACAGCAACAGCAGCAGCAACAACAACAACAACAGCAGCAGCAACAGCAACAAAATTACAACCAATATGCTCAGCAAATGAACATGCAAATGGGAGGACCTGGTGGTGGTCCGGGTGGCCCCATAGCAGGTGGTGGCGGTCCACCGCCGGGTGTGATCGGTATGCAGCTCTCCGATCAAATGGTTGGTGGTGGTCCAATGCAGCAGCATCAACAGCAAATGAATTTACTGCAACAACAACAACAGCAGCGCATGCCCATGATGGCTGGACCGAATGCGCAAATGCAACAAGTCTCACCACACGCTGTAGCGGCGGCGGCTGCAGCTGCGGCGGCCATGCAACAGCAGCAGCAGCAACAACAGCAACAACGCATGGTGCGTCCAATGATGAACAATAATCCTGGCTTACGAATGCTGCTGCAACAACAATCAGCGCCTGCCAATCAATTTCGACCACAAATGGGCGGCGGTGGCGGCCCAGGTGGACCGGTGGTTGGACAAATGGGTGGCGGGCCACCAAATCAAATGGGCGGCGGACCGGGTGGTGGTGTGCCAATGGGCGGTAATCGTCCATATGATGAGAGTAACTTTGATTTTATGTAATTTGACGATCAAAACGAATCGATGGAAAAATATTCAGCTAAGTATGTGAATGTCTAAGAGGAAATTATGTTAGTCGCTTACTATACTTTTGCAATTTTTGTTTAAATTATTATTTTTACATTTTAATAATAAATATTTAAATAAGCACATGTAAAGAAATCGTATGTAGATTAAATGGGTTTAATTTTTTTAAGACAATATTTAGCATAAACTCCAGTTTTATTGTATTGACCATATTGATAATATTGCCTAAACTTTTTTTATATCGTAAGCTTTACTTTCTTGAGAAAACAAATAAATACTCAAATCCGTAAACGGCATGTGCTTATGTCCTTAGATAATGAAGCTTGTGTAATGGAATTTAGCCACACCAACAGCGAAATGCCGATGCAGTGCGGTATCAAATGTCAAAACTCACGAATGATCTCCATGGCAACTACACCAACAGCTAACCACAATCAATAGAAAGTAAACAAAGTCGAAATTTAATTTTGTTGGCGAATGAAAGAAGTCCGAGAAAACAGTCAGAAGCAAATGGACAGATTGAAAAGACCAAAAATAGTTGGATAAACGAAAGAAATCGATATTTATGTGGATTTTGTAAAGAATACTAACAGAGGTCGGTTATAGTGACCTAATTCCGTTAGGTCAAACGGTAGCGCGCGGAGATGGCAAAGTCTTCAAGTGGGTACTGAAGCACTCAAAATAGCTGATATATTTACTTAATGAAAAAGTGCCAAGTCGAGAAAAGAAGTAGTAAGGGAAGTGCTGATGAGCAAGCGTGTAAGGACATGCAAGGACGCGCTGCAGTACGAGCTACAGCGGCGGAACAGCACTGGCGACTCTTGGCCGAACTAGACACGTTGAACTTGAGTGACAGCTGCTGCGAGATTTGCCACTGCGATTGCTACAGTTCACACCGCAGCAGTTTAAATACGGAAGAACTCAATTGCGGCGAGCACTTCGCGAAAATCGATAATGAGTACCAAAAAGCTGAGCTAGAGCGTGACGTAGGCAGACTAGAGCAACCAGCAGCTTCAGCATTACAACACATACAACCAATTGAAGTTACACGCTCCACCACTTCCAATGAGTCCAATATTTGTAAAAAGCGTTCGACACGTAAATCTCGTGCCGCCAGAAGAAAAAATAACACTGTAACAACAACAGCAACAAGCTGTTATTCAACGAAGCCTTCCAGTACACAAGCCACATCAACAATAACACTAAAATCCAGAAGCGCCAAAAACACACCAACCCATTCGGGGCGCACAAGTCCAATTGCCACGCCTCACTACAGCGGTGCAGTGCCAAAGCGCAACGCTGCAGTTGCGGTGAAGCGCTCCAAAAGTGTCTGTCGCCTGCCCAGCCGCAGTCCATCACCGTTAATTGCCACAACTGTTGGTGCTGCTGCCACTAAACGCGCCTCCTACTACACGCGCGATTGTAAAATCTTGCAGGAACTGCTGAGCGCGCTCAACGACGATGCGGACAACGATGCGACGTCCTCACTGCAAGTGCACGGCGTAAGCGCGCTAAAGCAAACCGAAATGACACACAGAAAATCTTTAACAACGCTCGAGCCTGCAGACATCAATACGCTGCAACAGTCGAATACACTGCCACGTTGCGCTGTCAAATCGAAGCGCAACAAGAAGACCAGCGACGAGCCACAACTGTCTTCACAAAAGGTGTGCGCCTCCATGGCCAGCCTCTGCTTGGCGCCCACAGTACGCGCCGCGTACCAACAAGTGCCGGCACACGATAAACGCATAATCAATCGCATGGCGCACAAGCGTAGCGAACGCGCCATCGCCAAGGAAAACGCCTGGTTGGCGCGCAAATACTGGGAAAATGAACGTTACGAACGCGAACTCTTCAAGTGCGCGCAAATGGAGGAGTACAAACGCGCGATACGCGACAAGCAATTTCAAGATTATCTGCTGACAAAAGCGCGCCTCAACGAGATTGCGCAACGCGATTTGTCCGAATTGCGTCGTTTGCGCGAAACGCTGCAAGAAAAAGATATGAGCACGAAACGACGACTGGACGCGCTCAAAGTTGAACGCGGCATAGCGGCGTGTCAGCGTCGCTGTGAGGAACTACGACGCGCAGAGGCGGTCGCTGTGCAGCAGGAGGAGCAACAGATAGACGAAAAGCTGCGTAAGCAAGAGATTTGTGAACGTTTAAGTGATCGCTTGCAGCGCGCCGAGCAGATACGCGCCAACATGCTAGACAGTTATCTACGCCGCCTACGCTACGACAACTACATGGAAGAGTTGGTACACGAAGAGCACTGGCGCGAAGCGCAACAGTTGGAACGGCAGCGGCTCACCCAGCTAGAGGAGCATATACAGCAGAAATGCGTGCAGTCGCAACGTTTCATTGAAGAGCGTCAACGCCGACAGGAGGCCATTGCAAAAACAGCGAAAATATCCGCGAGTCTGCGGGAGTTGGTGCGCAACTCCGTGACGCCAGAAGGTGGCATGGCTGCTGAGAGTGGCAATAGGGGTGAAGCTGTGAGCATAGCTAATACCGCATCGTTGAGTAAAGTGCTTTTAGATAGACCATTTTCAAAGCTGTCATTGCAGCCGTGATTGTTATCAATAAAATTAAGTTGTTTGTGAATAGTAACGGTACCAAAATTGTTTTAGTAACTGTACAGTTCTTCGATATAGATTTCTGTTTTTCTTTTTCAACTGTGGAGCTAAGTGGGAGAAATGCAATACTTCTTCACTTGAGTTCACTTCACTAAGGGCTTCCTGTTTCAATAATTTCTTTAATGAATTTTTAGAAAACGTTTTATTTTCAAATATTACTCCTCAGCAGCGGCGTACGAGCTGAGTGTGAACGTAAATACATGTATTTGTAAACATTTCATTCAACATAGGTGAGTACAGTGAACATTGAGTGACGCGTTTTTGTTTGCTTAAATATTAAGCATTACATAATGAATTGTAATTAAAACTATGCATGACTTGATACATAAAATAAATTTATGTAAATTATTCGAATATTTTTTAGATAAAATGAATACGTTTGCGAAATAAAATGTGTTATGGGAGTAAAATAATCAAATATTTAAAACAGCCTAACGGTTATCGACAAAATGCGTTAAGAGTCTACAACACTACGATTACAACTACTTTACTTTCTTAATTATGAGCTTATTGTTTAAAATCGTCTTATTTGGTTTCCCCACGTTGCACAATATTTTCTCCTGCACTGTTGTTGTTGTTGTTGGCAAATTAATGCTGGCACTAGTTTGTGCAACCGTCGCACCAGCGTTACACACCGCCTCCTTGCCATTGAGTATTTTCACCTTCATTCCTTTGGATTGCAGCTTTTGCAGCAGCTCCAACGTTTTGTTCTGTTGACTGGTGTTGACCACTGTTGTGACGGGCGGCTGCGTGCGTTTCACCTGCAAGCCGCGTGTCTGCAGTTTATTCAATAAATCATTGGTTTTCTGTTGCGCAGAGGCCGTGGCAGTGGGATTACTACTTGATAACGGTGCTAGTGCGGGTGGCGCTGTTTGCTTAAGAGGCGCAAGTGCTACAGCTTGTGTTGCTCCAGCGGCCGCTGTAGCGAGTGTGCGTTGTTGTGGTTTTGTTGCAGCTGGCGCTACTTTGTTGAGTGCGACGGACGCGGTTCGATTTGGTAGCGCTTTTTCACTTGCAATGCCATTCGCGTTAGCTCTTGCGTATGTGATGGGATTTTTAACCAGCAAATTGGTGTTAATCGCTTGATTTTTGCCATTCATTTGTTTAGTTATCACAAGCGGATTAGGCACAAGGCCTTTGTGTCGCACTGCTGCGTCCGTTTTAGATGCAGTTGTGTGTACCACTTTTGTTGCGGCAACTACTTTTGAACTTGTTACTGCCGTCGATTTAGCGTTATTGTGCGTTTTTATAGTCTTGCCAGCGCCTGCTGCATTTGCCGTTTCCGCAACTGTTTTACGCACTGCGGCCGTGCCGATTGTACTCTTTGGTACATCTGAACTACGCCTTATAGCTTGTTCCTGCTGTTCTTGTCGCTGGCTAGCATGCTCCATTGGTATATTTATCGTTTTGCGTCGCTTCACCACACTGCCATTGTTTAATGATATTTCTTCAGTTATTGCCGCCGTATTCGTACACAATTTGTCATTTATTACATATTTCACTGTGGTTTCATTATTGAAATGCACTTGCTTGGGTGGCATTTCAAGTTTTCGCTTCGCTGCAGGATTCAGCAAACGCACCGATTTCTGGTCGTTGCTTTGCTCGAGTTTTGTTTGTAATACTGGATTTTTCTTGGCAACAGCAGCATTATCGGACTTATTGGGAAAACGTCGCACCACAACACCGCCAGGTTTCCTTTTCGCCGCATTTTCTTTAAATTGTACATATGGACCCACCGCCTCCACGAGTTCTTTATATTCCATCGGTTTGTTGGCATTGCACGCGCCTGCTAATGATGCAGCAGATTGTGGACTAGCCACTTCAGTCTGTGCATTTGTAATATCTGTATACCAACGCGGATCGAGTAATTCTTCTTCAATTTTCATTAAATCTAAGTAGGCATCGTCGCCACCTTCCGCCGATGCTGTTGCGCTGTTAATCACCGTCTCAGTGGTAGCCAATTGCACATCCGCTGGATTATACAACAAATACTAAAAGCAAATAATCAATTTTATTATTGTAAACCAAAAAAAGCATGCACTCCCTTGTGCACTCACTGTTTTTTCTTTGCTGGTGCGCGTGACTTGTGCAGCACCGAATTTCAATCCAATCACATCTTCCTGAAATAGCCGCTGTCCGCAGGAGGTAGTCGCTAGATGCACACGAAACTCCGGCACTTCGACGAACTCTGTCTGGCACTGATTACATATTAGAAATGTACGGAAAGTCTCATCCAGTAGCACCTCACCGAAACGTATGCAACGCAACATAGCAAATTGCAAGTTTGCGCGCTTTTCCAGTCAACTATAATCGGTGTATCAAAATTTTGTTAATTTTTGTTGTAATGCCTCAGACGCGTATTGTTTATTTGGACTTTTTTGTTTAATAAACAAAAGAGCGGAGTGAACTGAAAGCGGAGCAGAGTTGTCAATTTTTATTATTGTTTTTCGAGCGACGGCTAAGCAGTGTTTTGTCATACGGTCGATAAAACAGCGCGTTTGTTTTTAAACATGTTTCGGCAACATTTATCACTGTAAACATTTGTAAAGGTGGCAATGTTGCGGATTTTAAGAGAATGTTGCTGTTTACGAGTATAATTAAATAGTGAAAATTTATACCGTTTTTTTTCTCACAAATTAACAAATCTAGCATTCCCTATGTTCCTACGATGCCTTGGCCTTTTTTTAGGGTAAGTTAATGAAGTATTTATGAAACTATAAAGCTATTTTAGATGTCAAATCAGATTTGAGGGTTTGTTGAATATCCTAGAGGGGTAAATGAAAATAAATGATACAAAAAAATAAATAAATAAATAAAATAAATAAATAAATAAAATAAATAAATAAAAATAAAATAAATAAAAAAATAAAAAAAAAATAAAAAATAAATAAAATAAAAAATAAATAAAAATAAAAAAAAAATAAAATAAATAAAAATAAAAAACAAAGTAGAAATAATATAAATATTTAATATGAAAATTATATTAATAAAATTAAAAAAGACCTTTGCGTTAATTTTCTCTAAATAAAACTGTATTTCTTTGTATTTATTCTTATACAAACACTTCAATTACACTTATTCCTATAGTAAATATATATTTATTTAGTATTAAATAAGATTTAGAATAATTCTTCCTCTGCTTTGCGCTTGCGTTTCTTCAGCTTCTGCTTCGTATCTGCCGCCTTGCCGCGCATCACATTCGCCTTCAAGCGTTTCGCCGACTTTTTGCGTTCCTGCGTCGCTGCTTTACGCTTTGCCGCACGCATTGGATCGTGTATCTTCTCCTGTGCAAGCACCTTCTTACGTTCCGCACGTCGACGCATCAATGTGGTTTGTGTGCGCGTGCGCAATTTATCATACAAATCAGAGCCAATGCGCTTGCGCAAACGACTACCAACACGCAGTGCCAATTGACGCAAGTCACTGTCGACATTCTGGTCCTCCTCGGACATCTCACGCACCAGTGCACCGAGCAGTGGTGGCGCAAGCGTTTCCAGTGTTTCCACACTGAGCAATGTAATCAGACCCTCGATTAGCGTGAATAGTGCTGAGCGCTGTGTATTGGAAAAATAATCTGGTTATAATTGCCTAATATTGCGATAGCATTTACTTACCACAACGGTGGAATGTGGCGCCTTTGTCACCTCGCGGTTAATCAGAAAGCGTATATTGCGCACCAGCCAGTACAAATTGATTTTTGTAGCCGTCGTATGCTCCTCTTTCGGTGCCAATGCTGTGTTCTCTTTTTCCTCAGCTGCGTCGTCCTCCTGTTTCTCCTGCTTCACGCTGAAAGGCACATCGCGCAGCATATTGCCAATGAACAGGAAAATCTTAACTATTTCGTCAATCATATTCTGTTGCGTGTCGCCCGGCACCACTTGGGCGCATAAATCCAACACCAACGATTTAATATCGTATACGGGATTGGTGTAAATGAAATCGAATTTCGCTGCATTGGCGTCCACGCCATTGCCATTTGTGTAGTCAGACTGCTGCTGTGCCCTGGCCAGTTGTGCGCCAACACACGCAAAATCGTAATTGCTCAAAATGAGCGCAATAATTTTGGCCGCATTGCAGCGCACCCAGGCGTGCTCATGCGCGAGCAACTTCTGTGATTCATAGGCCAGTTCATCGATCACGTGACTCAATTCGGCATTGTTGCCGCTGAGCAGCTCCACGGCGCAGTAGTCCAGCATCTTAAGCAGGCAATATTGTATTTGTATGATTTCGTGATCGATGGCGCGTTGCTGCTCCTCAGCCGTTTTGGCCATTTCCTCCTCAGTGAGCACGATTTCCTCGTATAGTTTGCCGCCTGCGGCCTTATTTTTCTGCAGAACAATATAATAAATTATTAGAACCACTTGTACTATAAAATGAATATCACTCTTTAGCTTACATTGTATTTTCGGCGTTTCTTGAGTTTCTCCTCGTCCACATCAAAGCCCAGCGCGGTCGGCGCACGCACAAATCTGCCAGCCTCACTTGGATTGTTCATTGTGAGGCGCGCAACAATTGTGGGTAGTACGAGTTTGAGACGCGGCGCAAATGATTGCTTCTCTGCGTTCAGGAAGCGCGAGCAAAGCGACGCCGCCATTTCTGCCACCGACGCTTTATTGCCCGCTTCGAAGAACAGCAGCGTCATGTCGAACAAACGCTGACGATCGGCTTTCTCCAAACGTGTGATCAGCAGCTCGATGCACTCGGCGATCGCTTTGCGGCAACCCGGATCGTCATCGTTGACCAGACGCGGACCGAGTGAAATGTAAAGGAATTCCGCACGTTTGGCAAGCATCTTCAGCGGGAACTTTTTGACCAAAGCATGTAGGAATTGTATGACCGAGAGACGACCCGAGGGCAGCGTGTAGCGCAACTGTACTGTAAAGAATTTCACGGTCTGATCGACGCGTTTCTTCAGTGGATATTCCATGATGTAGGTGACCAGTATGTTGCGCGCTTCATCGCGCACAAAGTCTGACTGCGAAACGATCGACATGTCGCCGATGCGCTTCATTATCTGATGGAATGATTCGGCCTCAACGCGTCGCGCGATGAGTGCTTTGAGTAGCGAGAAGGAAAGCGCTTGATGCTCGCCTTCGTACAGGTTTTGCTCCACATACAGCACAAGCTGTTGCAGTTGCTCTGGCGTCATCTCGTAATCGCCGCATTTGCGCAAAAGCGCCACAATGGCTTTGTACGTTGACTTCACCAGCTGCAGATTCTCGTCCTGCTTGATGGCGCCGAATGTGGAAATGTTCTTCAATATTTCGAACATACGCTCCACGACGTCGCTGAGATATTGCTGTTGCAGCGCCGGCAATTCGTACGCGTCATTCCAAATGGCGCCGAAGCATTTCAAGGCAAAAGTCACCACACGCACATGTGTGCTCTTCAGCGCATCGCGTATCAGTGGTAGTAAGGGGTTCAAGAATGGTTGATAGTCCACTTCCACTAGCTTTTTGCGCTTCAACACGATCTGCAGCAATTCCAAACCGAATTCGATGAGTATATGTGCATTGGCTTGCGCATTCGACTGCACGCGCTTGTTTACCGCGCCGGAACGAGTGCGCGGCGCCGGTTGTATGATGAAGCAGTCGGGTCGCGCACGACGCATGCGCTCTTTCTCCTGCTCGCTCAGCGCGCGCTTCTGTGTGCCCGGCAGCAGATCGGTGATGCTCTCCGAAACTGTGCCGTAGATGAATATGAGCAAGCTCTCGCGCGAAATGTGCACATTCTCCACCAAACCGCTCACGATCTTTGCAAAGCAATCCTGTATTTTCAAAGTGACTTTACGCGAGTGCGAACGCGTGAGATGCTCCTTGAACGGCATGAGCAGATCGAGCAGGCAAGTGTCCTGGATATTGCGCGCCGCTATGTGTAATACTAGGTAGCTCTTGGCGCTCGGTTTGGCTTCGGGTGTATGCGCGGCGATCTTCTCGTTCTCCTTTTCGGCGTTGATTTCACCGAAAATATCATTCAACGCTACGTCCAGCAAATTGTGCAGACAGTTTTCAATATCACTCGGCTTCAATTGTTCGCGCAGCGCATCCAACACGCCGTGCACCGTGACGGCAAGCACGTGCACTTGGAAACCGCGCGTCAACAGCGATTGCAAGTGGTCCATTAGCATTGAAAGGTAGCTGGCTCCAAGCGCGAGCATAATCTTCTTCAGTATGTCACGCGTTAGCATGCGCACCGACTTCAGTGGCGAGCGCAAGAAGGTACACACTTTCATGAAGACACCCGGTAAACTAGCTTCCATCAGCTCCTTGGGCAACTTCTGCATCAGCTTGACGAGCGCAAGAGCGATCGGCACACGCAGTATCTCCTCCTCTTCGCGCTCTGCGCTTAAGCGCTTACGATTCACCTTGTGCTTGTTGTCGTAGGAGCTCTGCTCGGTGATGGCGCGATTGAGCGTCGGTATAAGTATGCTGGTGATTGTGAGCATAACGCGTTTGGCGGCGCCAGCTGGCAGCACCAGCGCGGCGTTGAGCACGCAAATGGCGGGTGTGGCATCTTCTTGCGCTGTTGCGGTCTCAGTGTCCGCGGCGGCCAATTCAGCAGCAAGTGCGGTGTCCTCGTCCCCCTCATCGACTTCGCCTTCCTTTTCATCAGCATCTTCATCGTCTATTGTCTGTTTAGCTTCTTCTGTTTTTTCAGCGCTTTGGTTCTGCTCCTCCGCTTGCTCCGCCACTTCTTCGCTGCTCAACTTTGTGCGTAGCTGTTGCAGCGCTTGCGCATCGGCTTGCGCTTGGGTCAGATCAAAGTGGAACGCGTCGAGTATGCGCACCACAATGCGCACGCATTGGCGCTGATGCTCCTGTGTGCTGCGCAATTTGGTGAGGTAGTAGCGCAGCAGCGCGTGATACTGCTGCCAGGGCAGCAGTTGACACACAACGCCCACTGTATCGATGGCGGCATCTATAAGCGTATGCTTACCAGCGTGCTTCTCCTGCAGCAAGTAGCGCGTGGCTAGCGGCAGCACAAACTCTGTCAGCGTGCGCGTGCATAGACGACGCGTTATCGTTTGCGCGTGCGCGCAGAATTTCAGCAGTGCGCGTCCATGACGATGTGTTTGCAAGTGTGTAAGATTCTCAAAGAAATCCACCTCAGCGTCTTGTTGATCGCCCAGCGGCGACAGATCTTGCAAGACCGCATGCGTTGTGGGCGCCTGACGCGCCAACTCGCCCAGTAAGCGTATGCCCTCGTAGCGTACATTATCGTTGTTGTCGCGCACTAAGCGTCTGAGCAAATTAATGGCCACGTCGCCAACTAAATAGTCCAAATTGGGTTTATCATCTGCCGTGGCAGCAAAGCGGCGCGCAAGACGCGGTAAGAGCAGACGCAAGTGTTCGCTTGCATTGTCGCGCAAACCCATGTCCTTATCGTATTTGATGAAGTAAACGCAGTTGTAAATCACCAGCACGCCCAGCTCTATATCAACGCCATCTTCTACAGCATCCAAGAGCTGCGCGATTTCTTTAAGCGCATCCAAGCGCTTGTCGTAATCTGGTTGCTCCACCCAACGTTTGTCCCAGGCGTTCAGCATGTTGGTGAGGCGCGCTGTGCGTTGTAAGCGCGTCGCCAGTGCGGTGAGCGCCACGTCATTGCTCTGTGTAGCCTGCTTATGGCGCTTGCGTGCAATGTCCGTGACCAGCTGACACAACAATTTACGCGCGTTTACCTCTTGCGTCTGCTCGAAGAGCGGTGCTAGTTTCCTTAAGTAGCTCTCCGGCGCGTCGAGCTGCTTGATGAGATTTGCGAGTGTCGTGATAACTTGCGTGACTACTTCTTCACTGGCGTTGCGCTGCGACTTCGCAATAAGTATGGGCAGCAAAAGTTGCAATAAGCTGTCACATGTCGCCGCGTCCTCAACATGCGCCGTCAGCAGCGAAAGTATATTGAGATCGCGCTTGTCAATTGCTTGCTTGGCGGCGCGCGTGCTAAAGTTCATGCGCAGGCGTTTCAACAGTTCAGGTATATAAGGTTTCACAATATGCAAGCCATTGACTTCCAGTTGTTCGCCTTTCGATTTTTCCTCCAACAGACGCTCGACGAGCGCCATGATCGGGCGTCGTACCGCGGGCTTCGCTTTCTCATTCAGCAACAGCGCTACCACATAGTGGAAGATTATCGGTGTCTCTTGCGTAGCTAAAGCATCGGCGCGTCTCTGCGCTAAGTAGTTGAAGTGCAGCGGCTTCTCACCCCACTGTAAGAGCAGACGCAGCAGCGGCGTCGGCGTGTGTATTGCATCTTGCGGCAGCTTTTCGACAACTGGCCAAACATAGACTTCAGTCAAGCAGCGCACCTGCATTGTCTCCCACTCGAATTCGTCGATGTGCGCGAAGAAATTCACCAAACTCAGCAACGCGGCGTTGCGCACATTCTTGTAGACCACACTCATCTTCGGATGTATGAGCGCCAATTGGTCGGCGGGCAACTGCAGAACGGCATTGCAAGCACTTCCCACGAATGTCAGCAGTTTTAGCATGTAAATATGGAAGTCGCGCTTCATTAGACCACCGAACTCTTTGCGTATCAGCTCAAGCAGATTTACGATGCTTTGCAGTTTCTTCGGTGACCACGCCGCGTGTATATCGAAATCGGCCAACACTAGCGCTGGTATCTGCTCCAGCGACAAAGCAGCTTCGGTGTACTTGGCATATTTGCCAAAAGCCATCTCCAGAAACCACAAAATCTCCTCTGTGGTACATTGACCCAGAAAGCGTAGAATCAAAGATTTGCGCGCCTGTGCGCTCAACGCGCGCTGCGTGCCTTTAGTGATCATTTTGCCATACAGTATGCGCAAGAGTATTTTCATGAGCTCTGGCCGCTGTTCCGCGCTGACCGCTTCATCTAATTTGAAGTTCACTAATTCCTCCTTGAATTTCAGCTCATCGACTAGCGCGTAGAGGTGTTCCTTGTGTGGCGTCAAGGATTTCGATTTGTACCTGAGTATGCAGTCGAGCGCCGCGCGTTGCAGCTGCGCGTTCGGACCAGCCAGCAGATCCATGTAGAGCGCATACAATTCAGGTTCGCGATAAATGGAACGTGGATTCGTTTGTGCGGCAAATACGCCCAGTTTGCTTTGTAGCGTCTGTAGTATGCTTTTGGCGATGAAACCTTGTTGCTCCTTGCGTTGTTTGCCGCGACGTGCAGTTTTGCGTGGGTGTGCTGTGAAAGTAAGCGATTTATTATTATATTATACCAAGTTAGACTATAGTAACTCACCTGTTTGCTTGTCGTCCTCCTCCTCCTCCGCATCGCTATCAATATTCTCTGCCTCCGCGAGTTGTTCCTGCGCTTGAGCCGCCGCCTGCTGCGTAAGATCCCAAGTGAGTTCGCGTCTTTCCAAGCGTGCGCGATATTCTTCATTAACGAATTGCAGAAAGAGACCGACGAGATCGCGATTCTTTTGCTGCGCCATTTGTCCAAATTGCGGCAGACGCATCCACAACAGATTGCGGTAATTTAACAATTGTTGTTGTGTTTGTTTGGGTAGTTGTACCGCGGGTAGCAACTCATTTAAGATTGCGCTGTGCCAACAAGCCACATTTTCTACAGTGGCCGCGGTGGTGGTGTCCTGCGCGGCAGTTACAGTGTAGTCTATACTTTCAGCGGTCTGCTGCAGCAGCTGGTGGTAAATCGTCCAAAAGTCTGCGACGCTCATCACTTGCGCGTATGATTCGATTAATTTTTGCACTGGCTCCCAGACAAACTTGAAGTTGTGATACAACATGCCGAGCAGAAAGCGCAGTATGTGCCGCTTGTAGATATCGCGCTGTGACTCCTGCTTATCGATGGCGCGGTAGAGTTCGCCGGCCGTCTCGAGTTGTTGCAGTTGCAACAGTTGCTCACGATAATTATGCACATTGGGTTCGATGCATTCGGCGGCATATAATATCTTGTAGGGATGCGCTTGCTTTGTTTGCGTATGCAGCGTTTGTAGACAATGCGCCGCAAGCAGACGCACATCATGCGCATGTGAACTGAGTAGTGGCACCAGAAGTTCCGCTATGCGTTGGATTTCTGCGTCGGCGAATTTCGGTGCTGCACTTAGCAATTGATCTAGCGCGCCTAAAGCTTGTAGGTTAGTTGTTGCATGCGGTAGCAGCGCTTCTATGGCACGTTGCACAAAATCCGTTGCGCACTCAAATTTGAGATGTATGTGCGTCTCGAGCACGAGTGAGTATAGTGCCAATTTTTGCGCTAAGTTATTACCTTCATGCAAGCTGTCTAAAATTTGCGTCAAAATGGTGTTTAACTTTGCCTCAAGTGGCGCCTTTTCCAAGCCCGCAATATGTGGCGCTAAAATTAGCAATAAGATTTGTTCGCGCAAAACATTACTTTCCTCCAATAATTCATTTTTAGTAAATTGTAGCGTTTTTATTTTTTGTTTTAGCTTTTCAAGCGTGTTTTGTTGTTTTATGTGTAAAATATAGGGTTGCCAGGACTCCAGTTCGAAAGCATTGCCTGCCAATGAGCGCTTATGCAGCACAACGCGTGCCAGCAACTCAAATGCGGGCTCATCAAAGTGTTCCTCAAAGTTGGCAACGACAGAAGGCAGCACTAGTAGTTCGAACTGCGCATGCGCACCGACGAGTAACACAAATTGCGCATAGATATCGCGCTGACGCACGCTTAACGCTTTCTTCATTAAACGACTGGTATCTAATTGTGTCAAGTGTACGTTATTTGCCAATAACACTTTGCTAACCAATTCCACAAGCAAATGTAGCGCATCTTCTACCTTCCCTTTAGCTGGCTCTTGACCGCAGTAGTCTAGTGTCTTGAGTATAGTCGGCACCACTACATCCAATTCGCACAGGTGCTTACCATTGCGGTGCTCGGCCGCTAGTGTGAATAACGGTAGTATGTATACTAAGCGTTCCGAAGCGCCCACACCAGCTAACATTGTGTTTTGCGTTACAATGCAGAGTTTATTCCAATAGAGCGGCATGTTTTGTGGCAACAAAAAGTTGAGTAACTCTTGCACCGCCTGCTGCACAATTTCACAGAGCAGTTGCAGTTTGTCTTTGGACTTGGCGCGTTGTTCGTCAACGAGACATTCAAAAATAAACTGCAGAAAATCGCCCGCCACCGAATGGAATTGTCCTTTCACACCACGCACAATTTCAAAGAGTAAACGGCCACATCCCGCTATGCTGTCCACCTGCTCGCGCGCTACTGTGTCCAAAACGAAGTCGAGGAATTTTCGATAATCCCGCACATCACGTGCTATAAAGGAGAAACACTCCACGGCAAAGTTGGTTACATGTTCTTCGTAACGCTGTTCGTCAAGTAGCGGTAAAATGGCATGAAACACCACACCAATGTTTTTCTTCAAGTATGGTTTTAGCGCCTTGAATAAGTAAGCCAAACAAACGAGTGTCCATTCTAGCTGTTCTGCATCTTGCGTATTCAGCAGACAAATTAGACGATCGAGTACGCGCTGGAAGTATGGGTAGAAATCCTCACGCAAATCGCGCGCTAACACGTACAATAATTCCAACAAGGGCTGTAGTGATAACGTAGTGGCCGTCGAGAGACGCTCCAGTAGGAGATCTATCACAAAGTCTTTTTTATGCACCAGTTGTGGCAATGTTACCACCTTCAGACATCTGCGGCTGAATTGCCCGAACTCATCTGTTAGGTTTAACACTATCCATTTCTTCAGCGTTTGATGAAAGCTGGTTTCATTTTCTTCCTCTGGCAGTTCTTCGTTTTCATGACCAATGCGGTATAATGCCAATCGGCGTATATCAATCTCATTAACACGATCCGCAAAGGATTTGTACTGAAAACAAGTGCACGAATTTAGTATGCAGGTTGTTGGTATTTACTTGGCAAGTACTTACCCGAAAAGTGTTGGTGTTTTTTGTTTTATGCAATGTTTCCGCCATAATTATTTTGTTTTTACATGTATTCAACTGAGGCGCTTTATATTTTCAATAGCACTTTGTATTTTCTTGTTTAAAACAGCGGAGAAACACTTTAACACATTTTTAAATGAGCCAATGCAGGCAGAAGGAAAAATTAAATCTGACAGTTCTCGCACATGTTGCGGTTGCCGTGTGTTCAGTGTGGTTTTGTTGACAACGTGGCGCATGTTCAGTGCTATTTTCATACAAAAATAAACAGCTGTCTCACACGTGTGTTTCGTTTGGCTGAAGAATCGGTGTGGAAGGTTGTGTAAAATTTGTAAAATAAATTAAAACTATAGTTTTGAGGGAATTTGTTAGTAAATATATATTTAGTTGGCAGAAATGGGTGCCACGAAGAATCTAGACTTGATAGCAACTATTGAAGATGATGCAGAGGTAGAAAATTTCTCAGAAGACTCTGATGCTGAAGTGGAGGTAAGCGGCTCAAAAATATAGTGTGCTACGTCGTTAATATACTACTTAAAAAACTATTTTCTTCCTCAGTATCAACCCACAAAAATACGCCGCAAGAAAGAAGCTGAATTTGAAAAAGGTTTTCAATTTGTATCGTCTGTAAAAGAATACAACCAAGATACATGGGACGATCTCATGAAATATGTGAAGCGTAAGGCACGCACCAAGACAGATGACAAAATTGCCGAGCGTCTCAAAAAACGTGAATCTGAAGGCAAACCCACAGAAGTTCACGATAGTGGTGACGATGATGAGGTAAGTTGCGGGACAAACAAATATAGATATATTCTAATTTTATCGATTTTAGATCCCACTCTCAGATGACGAGCTGAAGCACGATAATCTGCGTCTACGCGAGAAGAAATTAATTAAGAAGAAAAAGAAGAATGACAACTCAGATGAGGAAGAGGAGGAAGGCGAAAAAATGCAATTTGATGAAGCCATCGAAAGCAACGAAACTATTACATCGTTCTACCAGATGAATCTGTCACGTCCGCTTATGCGTGCTATCGGCGTATTGGGCTACATATATCCCACGCCTATACAGTCTTCAACTATCCCAATCGCTTTATTGGGTCGCGATATTTGTGGTTGTGCAGCCACCGGTACCGGTAAAACAGCGGCCTACATGTTGCCAACATTAGAGCGTCTTTTATACAGACCAATGAATAACAAAACCATAACGCGCGTACTTGTGTTGGTGCCGACGCGTGAGTTGGGCGCACAGGTGTATCAGGTGACAAAACAATTGTGTCAATTTACAACGATTGATGTTGGTTTGGCGATTGGTGGTTTAGATGTGAAAGCACAAGAATTGGTTTTGCGACAGAACCCTGATGTTGTTATAGCAACACCAGGTCGTCTCATCGATCACATTAAGAATACGCCTAGTTTTAGCTTGGATTCTATTGAGGTGAGTGAAAAGCGAGTCTTCGTAATAAAATCTTTATTTCTTACTTGATGAATTTTGTCCTTGCGCTCTGAAACAGCTTTTGGCTGTGTTGGTGGAACTATTTTTGTTACGATTCGTAGGAAGCGTGACCTGATATTTTTTAAAATTATTTTGCAAAATGTTCTGCAAAGAAAGTATTATTAATTTTAAATTTTTCATAGGTGCTCATTTTGGACGAAGCAGATCGTATGTTGGATGAATATTTCGCCGAACAGATGAAAGAAATTATAAACTCTTGCGCCAAGACACGCCAGACTATGTTGTTCTCGGCCACAATGAGTGAACAAGTCAAAGACTTGGCTGCTGTGTCGCTCAGCAAGCCAGTCAAAGTATTCGTCAATAACAATCAACAAGTTGCCTTCAATCTTCGTCAGGAATTCATACGTATACGTGAGGATAAAGAGGGTGATCGTGAACCCATACTATCCAGTTTGATTTGTCGTACATTCCACGATCATTGCATGGTGTTTGTTCAAACGAAAAAGCAAGCACATCGTCTTCACATTTTACTGGGCTTATTAGGCATACGTGCTGGCGAATTGCATGGTAACCTCACGCAACAACAACGTCTGGAGTCTTTAAAGAAATTTAAGGAAGAGCAAATAGATGTACTCATAGCGACAGACGTGGCAGCTCGTGGTTTGGATATTGTGGGCGTAAAAACGGTTATTAATTTTGTTATGCCTATTACAACCGAGCACTATATTCATCGTGTCGGTCGTACGGCGCGTGCCGGGCGTGCAGGTATTTCGGTATCACTGGCTGGTGAGAAAGAACGCAAAATTGTTAAGGACATTATTAAGAATGCTGAGAACTCTGTGAAGAATCGTATTATACCGCCGGAAATTATTGAAAAATATCGCAAGAAACTGATCGCACTCGAACCGGAAATACGTAAGTCGAAATTAAATATTTTCTTCATGCACATTCAACATTACTTATTTCATATTTCCAGAACACATTTTGGACGAAGAGCAAGCGGAACGCCAGTTGGCCAAGATGGAGCAACAGCTTTCGAAAACAGAACGTAAATTGCAAGGCACCCAAGCAGAGCAACGCTCTTGGTTCCAAACCCGCAAGCAGCGCGAAGATGAAAAGGCGCGTCTAGCACTAACAACACCTGAAGAAAATCCAAAAGCTACTGGCAGTGACAAGAAAGGCGCCGGCAAACGCAAACGACCTGAATATGGTGGTGAAGGTGAAGATGGCCCACCGGTAAAAGATCTGAAAGCTAAAAAGAAGAAGAAGGAAGAACCGAAGAAAAAATCACCAGAGCAATTGGCAAAGGAACGTGTTATAAAGGAAATTGAAAAGGCGTCTTTGGTACGTGCTAAGATGTCCAAGCTGAAGAAACGTCCTGGTAAACTAAGCGCAGTGGCTGATGAACAAGTTCGGAAGCATGTAAGCGACTACAGCAAACTAAAACCGACTAAACGCCGTGGTCAGTCGGCATTCACCAACGACTTGACAGATGTGAGCCGAAGTGGAGCGTTGCGTTTGAGGTATGATTTTTACCAAAATTACTTCTGCCGATTTTTAACATTTTTTGTTTAAATTTTAGATCGGAGGCCAATCGTCACAAGAAACTCACGCAAATCGCGAAAAAGAAGAAGACGAGCGGTGTGAAAATTGCCAACAAAGCTGGTAAAAATAAATTCAACAAAGGCAAGAACTTTGGTGGCCCACGTTTTACAAAAAAGAATAAGAAATAATTTAGTTGATGTTATACATATTCCTATGTAGAACTTTTATTTTTCTATCTTGTAAATAAAGTAAAGATTACTTCGGCTTTATAAGAAAACATTATTTGTTATTGTTATCATTTTCGAAAAATTATTTTCTGATTGCTTTATGCATTTAGTGACACTGTAGATGTAGTTTAAAAATTCCTATTGATCACAATTTATTGATCTTCCTACATCTGGCAACATCGTCTGTTTTACAAAATTCCCAAACAGCTGTCAGCAAAACTCGTTTGTTGACGTTTTCCTCGATTACCTCATTCTACGAATTTTCAATTGTACAACAAAAAATCAAAACAACAACGCATAAGTCAAATAATTTTGGTTCATCAATTGGTTTGTGCAGCAATTAATTAGCCAGGCGGAAGGAATTCAATTAATTTTCGCAGTGGTTCTACTTCCGCATACAAAATTATCTGAGCATAGAAATTTTAAGTGAACAAAAAATAGTGAAAGATAGTGTGTGCGCTTGCACATTGTTTAGTGTAGAAAGATAGTAAAATATTGCGAAGACAAAAACAAAATTGTTTGGCTGAACTTTGATCAACCGACGGAGTGTGACGTGAGCATTAACTATGTATGTATCAGCATAAGAAGCATAAATAAAAAAATGTAAATATTTATGTGATCCAAAGAAATTGTGTGACTAAGAAACTACTTTTTCTTGAAATAAGTGCCAGCTTGTGTGCTGCATGCGGGGCGTTTCCGCAAGTTTTCCAACTTTTCCGTATCATACATATATGCATATATATTTTATTTTATGGTCTTCAATTCAACTTTTATGGTATCAGTAGAAAATTTGAGAAAAAAAGTGAAAGTTTAATCCGCTAGTTGCGTGTCAAGTGATTAGTATATTCTGTAGTGGAAATTTCCAATATGCATTTGTAATTCAATTCTTATACTCGTTATTATTATTAAATTTGTTTAATTTTTGATTTCAACAGCGTTGACCTGTCGCATTTAAAAATAAACCAAGTGGAAAGAAATATAAATATAAAATAAAAACACAGTTGTCGGCGATACTTAGCGGAGCGTTGGCAAGACGAGCGTGGGGTTGGTGGTAGTAACAGCGCGGATAAGCAGGTGTATAAAACAGGTAAGATAATATCATATACAACACTGTGCAACAATAAGTTTGCTACATCGAACCTTTAGATAAAGTTATTCCAGAAAAAATACCGTTATAAATATAAATATAATTTCGCCGGCACGTGTTTTTATTGCTTTTGGTTTTTGGATTGCGAATTGCTCTTATCAATTTGCAGCTGGGCACGCTTGCTTATCAATATTTTTGCTTTTTATTGTGCGCTTATCACTAGACGCGGTAACATTATTCCCACGCTGCTCTTGATACCCTTTAGCTTACTTATTTAAAATTAAGAAAGCATTGATAAGCTAATGTTAATGAAGTGTCTATTGATTTAGTTAAGCGTTTCAGAAATCATACTTGCATGCTATGAATAAGAGTTTGTATTTCATTTTTCTTGAATTAGATTAGATTATATGCAATAGAAATTGTCACAAATAGTTAGAGAATAGCCGCAGTGATGTTAGTTTCTTCGCAATACCAACAATTGCAAGTAAAATTTTTTATTCAAAATAAAAGGAATTTATTTATTAAAAAACAGCTTGGAACAGCGTAATGATCTCAGTCAGAAAGTTTATAAGAAATTGTTTGAAATAATCAGCTTACTTTCCGGGAGTGTTAAAATGTATGAAATAAGTAACTAATTTTTCTTAAAAAAAATGTTTATTTTCATAAATATTTTAATAAAAAAAAAAATACTTTCATAAATGTTTTAATAAAAAAAATATTATTTTTTGTTTACTATTTATTTGTATTTATATTGTTTAGATGCTAAAATTGAGTTCATAAAGTTATTTGACTTATATTTTACCCTAGCTTAGCTGAAAGTGTATATTGCAATATTTATATTTTTTTCTAAAGAAAGTGTTAACAGTAATGTGCTAAAAAACCTTGAAAAGTGTAAATTATTCCGGAATATTGCAATCAATGAGTTTCTCCCTTCAGTTGTTGGCTTGTTAAAATTATTAACTGAACTTTAATACGTACATATGTATGTTTAAATAATAATATCAATACCGTTACGTAAATCGCGAAATTATAATAAATGTTTACAAATTACATACAAATTTTTTTTTTTTTTAACTGACCCTTGCACCGTATAATTATTCATGAATAACTAATTCACTTGTAAGCCACTGAAACAAGCAAAAAAACAACAATAATTTACAATAAATAGTATAAATAAAGTATTGCTAACTGATTCATTATTCTATATGTATCATTATTCTGCATATATATGTATTCTATATATAGCTTATAACCATTAATAACCAATTTGAATTCATATATATTGTTTTTTGTAGCGCCCCTTACGTGGCAAAGCGCCAATATATAAGTATGGAGTGTAATGAGCCGACCGCTGGGGTCACATTAGGCAATGAAACGATTGCAAGCGACAGTGGGAAATCGCAAGTTGACAAGCTTAGTTCAAGCGTAAGCGAGCAGCCACCTAAGCGTGAGAATACGCAATCGTTCAAAACACCACCTTCGCCACCACCCACACCCAATTCGTTGGCCTCCTCGTCAGCCGCCTCAACAGCCTCATCTGCCGAATATAACGCGTCGCAACACGACGATCAACCGATGGCCGAATCCTTACCCAGTGAGCATGAGGAGGATGCAACAGAGCCCGTTCTGCAGCCCTTGTACGCACAATTGCTTGAGCAGTGCGCGGAGCATGCCAATCACTTCAGAGAGGATCACTCGGAGAAGGGACAGCGGCTGTATGGCGCATTTGTTGCATGGCAGGACTTTATACGTTTAGCGAATAAGCTTGTGCTGCAAATAGACGCGTTCGCCTATAAATACGACTTCGACGAACACACACCGGGTAATGGCTATCGCAGCTTTATAGCTGTGACAAATGCAGCTATCACATATGGACAGAATATTTGCAAGAATCTGCATGCAACGCGTGCCACCATGTTCTTTCGCAAGAAATATTATATGAAAGAGGTGGAGTCGTGCTCGCAGCTGCTCTCCTCGTTGTGCACCTGCCTGCATTATTTGCTTATCATGCACGAATGGTCATGCGATTCGGGCGATTTGTTCGCCAATGGGCATCACTCGGCGGAGGAGTTGTTCGAACTGGGCGATACGATCAACCAGTATGCCTTCTACGGGCGTTGCCTTGGTTTTCAATATGACAATTCTATACGCGGCGTGCTGCGTTTCATTTCAATTGGCATGGCGAGCTTCTCGGAGGTGTTCTATGCTGAAACCGAAGGTAAAATAACGAAGACGACGCGTGGTCTGTGGACGGGCAGCAAATACTTTCTGAATCCCGAACAATGCGCGCGACGCATCGTGAATATTTCACAGAATGCGAAAATCGATTTTTGCAAGGCATTTTGGTTTCTCGCCGAATCGGAGATGATGCATACCATACCGACTATTGTCGGCAGTTCGGTGAAGGTGAATCGTGTGATTGAAATACCATCAGAGCCGTTGCAGTTGCCGCGGTGAGTTACTTTTTGGTTTTAGAACAATTATCCTAATTATATAACGGTATTTTCCATTGCAGTGCCAACAAGTCACAAAAACTACGTACTGCAACCGATGTGAATCAAAATGACAATGCCGAACTGGTTGATATACCATTGCCAAGCGCACACATTGGGCCCGGCAATTCGGTACGGGTGCGCTTGCTGAGTTATACGCGTCGCGAGGGCATGATCGGTGAGGGTGTGTTCGCACGCAGTTGGCGTCGACTACCGGCGCGCAGTCGCAGCGTGCTGTTCCATTGCCATGGTGGCGGTTTTGTGGCACAATCATCGAAATCACACGAGCTCTATCTGCGCGATTGGGCTGCGGCGCTCGACGTGCCGATCATTTCGGTGGATTACAGTCTCGCACCGGAGGCGCCCTTTCCACGCGCACTCGAGGAAGTATTTTACGCTTACTGTTGGATGTTGCGCAATGCCGAGCATTTAGGCACGATGGCTGAGCGCATTGTGCTGGCCGGCGATTCGGCGGGTGCAAATCTTTGCATTGGTGTGGCACTGAAGTGCATTGAGCAGGGTGTGCGTATACCGGACGGTCTGTTCTTGGCCTACTGTCCGATCTTAATTAGCTTCGTGCCTAGTCCGGCGCGTCTATTGTGCCTCATGGATCCGTTGTTGCCTTTCGGTTTTATGATGCGTTGCTTGCGCGCTTACGCCTCGCCCGAACGCGAGCAGATGGCGGAGAATGCAAAGCATGTGGCCGAAATGTCCGACATACGCAATGCAACGCCGTCACATGAGCGGCATTTCACTTTGCAAATGGAAAAGGAATATAGTGCGGCGTCCAGTAGACGCACATCGGCAGCGAAGAGCCCGTTATCGTCGGTGGCGGAGAACTCCAAGTGGGAACAGATGGTGAGCAGGCTTAGCATTTGTACTATAAACATGGATCTAAAAATAATATTTTCTTTCTAGTTGAAAGACGGCACCGCCTTGGATGTGAATGCTATGGAGGCAGATGCTGATACAGAAGAGAGCAGTGATACGTTTGCGAGCGCCTCGTATCATAGTCAGACGGTTGAACGTACCGATTTACCATCGGCCGAAGAGGACAACAGTCTTTGCGTTTCTTTCGAAGACGATTCACAGCCCATCGTGCACTATCCCATACAACTTACAGCCGAGCCGCAAAAAGATTCGGACTCTGAGCAGTATATAGATCGCTTTTTGGACCAATATCTCATCGATACAAATACGCAAGAGGCCACAGAGCAGAAAGTGAATGGTTACAAAGTGATCAATGGCACAACATACCCAAATTGCCTGGCGCCAACAATAGCGCGCACAGCATCCGAAGAGAATATCATCATTGATACGGGCAAAGAAGTGATTGCCTTTGAAACGCTGCATGGACGTTTCAACAATGCCTTCAATGCGCTTACAACGACCTTCGATCGTTACACCAAATCGACTGAGATACGCGGCGATGCGGTGCATGGCGAGCGCATAAAAGATTTGCGCAACATGGACGCGTTGATCGCGCGTAGCCCCAGCTTAGAGTTTGCCTTTCAAGTGCCAAAAGATCCATTCCTATCGCCCTATTGGGCAAGCGATGAATGGCTCAAGCAGTTGCCAACCACAAAGATTTTGGTGAGTTTGTTGAGTAAAATTACTTAAAAAAAGTTGGGTTATGTTTACATGCTCATTGGAAGGAGTGGGGAATACTAAAAATTAATAATTTTCATTTATTTTAACTCGAAAGACGCTCGATATGGATCCCTGTCTCGATGACTGTGTCATGTTTGCGCGCAAGCTAAAGAAATTGGGTCGTCCGGTGACATTGGAGATATTGAAGGGTCTGCCACACGGTTTTCTCAACTTTACTATGGTGAGTTTCTGTGAGTTTTTTGCTTGTTACTATTTGAAAAACTTAATTTTATTTTTCCTTTATAGTATTCGAGCGAGGCGCGTGACGGCTCCAAGCATTGCATTGCAAGCCTTAAAGAACTGCTGTCGATTCCGGCAGATGTGCCATTAAATGGTCATGCCACAGACAGTAAATAATTAATGTTTAGCGAGTTTCATAATATTTTTACGATATATACACAATGAAGTACTTTATAAATTATTAAGACAGCATAAAGCAACGTAAATAAGGATTTATCCTTTATTTAATAAATATACTAATAGCAGGGTATACAATATAATAGAGTGAGTATTAGTATGAGTATTCATATGAGACGCATTGTATTCATATGAGACGCGCATGCGCAATATTTAAAATATTAGTCATATGCAATAAGTCCCAGCTAAAGCTGAAATGCAAAACCCAGTTTTAATACCAACAACAAAATATTGTAAAATCTTCGAAAACAGAAGCAATTGTGTTATCGCAGCAAATGCAGTTTGTGATAGGTTAAGTGTCTAATTTATTTTAGCTTAATTTATATTTTTTGGTTTAGTTAAAATTTTTATTCTTTGTAATACCATCTAATCTAATTTGTTGTGTTATACTAATCTTAAACTTGTTTTTTTACTCTACTCGAATTTTATTTAACAATTAAGCGAGGCTAGCAGCTCGCTTAGAAGAGAAGCATAGACGCTTGTATTTATTATTTGCACTTTTTATTTATTATTTCATTTATTTAAGCAGACCAAGTATAAAAATATATACTAAGAAGCATTAACTATTATAGAAAAATATTTCAATTAATTTTTAATTTTCAACTTAAAACAAAAAAATATAATTTTACTTAATATTTTTAATATTTTTAACATTTTTCTAGTTGAATCATACAAAATGTACGCTTTTTGCGCCTAAATATAAAAATGTATGTTAAACAAACAGTATTTTCTGCAGCTCAAAAACTTTCTAGTTACTTGTTTTGAGACTAGAAATTGATTTAAAACTATATTTATATGAAATGTCTAAAAAAAATGTATTTTATAATTTGCATCAATTTTGAATTGCAAGCATATGTAAAGTATCTTTTTTATTATTTGTAGTAGCATATTTAATGCTTTAAATGCACAAATTGCACTTTTGTGAGATTATTATTATTATTTTTCAAAATAAATTTGGCACTTTTAAGGTAGTTTGTATTTTTGCTTAAATTATAAGTGAATTCAAAAAATTATATTTTATTTTAATAAATTATTTTTTATTAAACATTTCATTTTCTTTAAAAAAAAAAATGTCTTATTCACAAATTAAATTTGTTCTTATTCAAAAATAATTTGTTTAGTAATCTCCAGCTTAATTCTTGCTTTTAATTTTAAGCTATGCTTTTATTACAAATTGTAAACATTTTAAAATTATTTAAAGTCGTATTTTTTATACACTTCCTTGCATAGATAATTTAATATTGTTATTAATTTAATTAATGTTAATTTATATTCTATATTATTTTATATATATATATATTTGTATATTTTTTTAATTTTTTTCACATTGCTATTAAAGTGATAAGTTTAAAAAATAATAATAATACCTAATTTGCTTTTGTTTAAGTTATTTTTTTATTTATATTTATTTATTATAAAATTGTATATTTTTTATTTATACACTTACTAAGCTTAGATATAATTTTCCAAAAGTATTTACACATACTAAATTATTTATATTTTCTTATTAATATTTTTTAATACCTTAAATGCACAAATTGCACTTTTTGAGATTATTTTGCTTGTATTTTGGCAACGAATTTATAATTTTTAAATTTTAATGTAGCTTTTATTATTAGTTTGAATTTAAAATTGATTTTTGAAATTTTTTATTTGTTTTTAAGCGGTTTCTTTTTTTTTATTTTTATTTGATGTTTAATTTAATAAAAAATGTTTTTTTATTTAATTATTAAATATTTCCAAACTACAAAACTATTAATGCAGCGAAATTTATCATTTATAATGTTTTTGTGTAAATTAATTTATTTTTTTATAATAAATTTTTAATTCAAATTAATTTTAGTTATTTTATGTACGTAAATTAATTAATTTTTTACATTATATTTTTTAATTTAATTTATTTATTTATTTTATTTTATTTTATTTTATTTTATTTCATTTCTTTATTTTATTAATTGAATAATTTAATTTAATTTGTTTATTTAATTCAATTAAATTTTATTTTATTTTTTATTTTATTTTATATATTTTTTGTTTTATTTCATTTTATTTTATTTTATTTTGTTTTATTTTATTTTATTTTATTTTATTTTATTTTATTTTAATTTAATTTATATTATTTTATTTTATTTTTATTTTTTTTTTTGGTTTTTTTATACTTTATTTAATTTAATTTTAATTTTAATTTAATTTAATTTATTTTATTTTATGGTTTTTATTTTAATTTATTTAATTGAATTTAATTGTATTTTATTTAATTTAATTTATTATATTTTATTTATTTTTTATTTTATTTTATTTTAATTTATTTTATTTTAATTTATTTAATTTTAATTTTAATTTTAATTTTAATTTATTTTTAATTTTAATTTTAATTTTAATTTTAATTTTAATTTTAATTTTAATTTTAATTTTATTTTATTTTATTTTATTTTGTTTTATTTCATTTTATTTTATTGTATTTTATTTTATTTTTTCGTTTTTATTTTTTTTTGGTTCTTTTATACTTTATTTAATTGAATTTAATTTTATTATATTTTATTTATATTTTATTTTATTTAATTATTTTTTATTTATTTTATTTTAATTTTAATTTTAATTTTAATTTTAATTTTAATTTTAATTTTAATTTTAATTTTAATTTTAATTTTAATTTTAATTTTAATTTTAATTTTAACTTTAATATTAATTTTAATTTTAATTTTAATTTTAATTTTAATTTTAACTTTAATTTTAACTTTAATTTTAATTTTAATTTTAATTTTAATTTTAATTTTAATTTTAATTTTAATTTTAATTTTAATTTTAATTTTATTTTATTTCATTTTATTTTATGTTATTTGATTTTAATTTAATTTTTGTTTGTCACTCAATTGGCTTTTTAATATTTTTTTTAGTACTCTTCTACTTTAATACTATTATATTCAAAACTGCTTCTTAACTAACAGTGAACTACAGCGAATTACTTTCGTATTTTTGTCAAAACTAGTTTTGTTAACCTCAAATATATGCTAAGCTCTTAAGCGCCACGACAAAAATATTTATATATTATATGTATTTACTAAACTAAGTAATTTCTGCCTATTCTAAAAAGCGCTAGGTACAAAATATTTATTTACTTTAACTAAAAAAAAAAAAAACAAAAAATATATTTTTTACAACAAATAAATTGCTACACATTGGTGAAAATTTTTTATATATACATATACATACTATACAAGTAATAAAATATAAAAATTAAAAAGTCATATGACTTGCATACATATTATATAATGAGCCCAATCCGTGCATATACATACATACATACATATATAAATATTATATACAGCGTAAATATATACATATAAATGTTATACGAATTAAACGAAAATAAATGGACACTATGGCGCCTAAGTATACGCTATGAAAAGCGACTAAATTATCCCACAAACAGTCCCACACTTACATACATACATACAAATAAAGCAGTGAATATGTATTTTCCATATACTATGTATTAATTTATCACGAAGATCAAATGAAATTATTGTGAGTTTAATAAACGCATCACTTGATATTTACCAGTGACAATGAGCTGAACTGAATTGTCTTATTATTTTGGAATGTGGCACATTCATTGTTATTGTTGGTGTTGTCGTTGTAAGTTACTTGTTGTTGTTAGTTACTTGGTGTTGTTGTCTTTCGCTATTTTAATCGGTCATTTGGAATTTCGGTGTCAGCGGCAATTGTCGCAAACGCCCATCAGTTGGCTGGCTGAATGGCTGGCGCCGAAATTCGCATGTGGTCGCACATTTAACTACACTCACCAGACACAATAGTTGTTTGCTGCCAGCTGCTATTGCTGTTCTACTAGTTTTACGAGCCTCAGCGCCCCCACACACCCAACTACTAGGACCACCCGCTGTGCCGCCCAATGGTTTACTGTTTTGCTGCTCAATTTCGTTTTTAATTAGTTTTGGAGAGTTTCATATTGCAAATGTGTGTGTGTGTCGTAAGCGCGTGCTGCTCCAAGCTCAACAATATCCATACAGTCAGTTTCGCGTTGCAGCAGCGTGGTTGTATACGAGCAGTTGGTGAGTTGGCGGCGCAGCTGTTGTCGCACACTCAATTAAATTGCAGTTCATATGTACATATGCCACGCACACACACACACATACACTCACATATGCATTTGTAAATACTGGCATTCGCGTACATTTTGAACGATCGCATTGCAACGCATTGTTCAGCGAAGCCATTTTGTATTATTTGGCCACTTGATGTGTGCCAATTTGGTGGGCGTAGCATATAGTGGCTGTTGCATGCGCTTGTTGTTGTTTTTGTAAAGAGCCACTTGTTTGTTTTTTGGTCGATTGCTTGACAATTGCGGATGACAATAACAAACAAGTGAAATTTGTAATTTCTGTAATGCCAGCTGGCAATGGTTTTGTGTGGTGGGTTAAATGAGTGTGTGAGTGGGTTAAGTAGTGAGTTCACAACAGCACGAAGGCTTGAAAAACATGTTTACATGTAGGAGTGAATGAAATATTAAATTATTAAATAGGTTTAAATGTTTTATGCACATTTTAAAATTCTATAAAAATTTTTATAAAAAAATATTAAAAGCGAAATTAAAATTTAAAATATTTTTTTCTCAAATTTTTTTTTAAATGATTGAAAATGACTTAACGTACTCATTTTCAATCAATTTAATAATTTTATGCAGTGTTATACCGAAATATTAATGGTTTGACTGAGCGTATGAGTAACCTTTAATAAATATGAAAATGGCATGACGGGGCGTATGAGTAACCTCTAAGGAATGTATAAATATTGTACGTTTTTAAGCCTTTAGGAGTAAAAATAAGAAAGCGAAGAGCACGATTCAATAATTACTAGAACCTACAGCTGATATGGGCGTAGTAACTATGCACTTTCCTTCAAGAAATCGACTCCAAATTGCTTGAAATTAACAGAACGAAATGAAGGAATTGCCTAGAACACAAATTAATTACTTAAAATTAGTCTTTAAGCCATATTTTCCACTTACTTTCAGTATTTTCCACAAGAACAAGCTTAAGTTAGGCGGCCGAAAAAAAAGTGAATTTTCCAGAATTTTTTCTGAGAAAACTTTTTAATTTATTGATCCAAAAATTTATACACATATTATGGTATCTTTTAACTGTATTTTAAGACTTAGTACTAGTAAAAATATTTATTTGAAAAAGAGCTACAGCTGATCTCCAGGAGCTCCTCTCAAAAATAACGTTTTGCGGTGACCACTATATCTCGGAACTGGATCATATGAAATTAAAAAACCAAACAGATTTCGTTAAAATAATATTAAATCTAGTAATTAATCGAAGGAATAAGCAAAATAAAATTTTTTTGACAAAATGGCGGTTTCTCAAAAAAATATCGATTCTTCACCGAAATTTCGGCCTTAAATTGTTTATAAAAAAAAAAAAATATTTATCGGAGAGAAAAAATCTTCGATTAATTACTAAAAAATATATTTAAAAAGGTCGTGTTAAAGTTTGAGACTAATCGGTCTAGCCGTTTTCGAGTAATGTTGGTCACCGACTTTAAAAACACCATTTTGTGAAAAACGCGCTACCGCTCGGACCTTGAAACGACCAAGCACTCTGAAACGCCTTTTCAAATTTGCTTGTAACTTTGAAAATATTCAACGGAACGATATGAAATTTTCTGTGTGTATTCTTAAATATATGTACATTAAGAAAATGAAATAAAAAAATTGATTTTTTGAAAATTCTAACTGTATATAACCCCTTAATAAATACAAAAATGTCAGGGCGTATGAGTAACAAACATAGTTTCTTCGTTTAAATGGTAATATATGAAGCGTTTGAGTTTGAAAAAGGTTATAAGCATGTATTATTTATTAATCAATACATAATATCACATAAAATATAAGACAAAATTATGCTCCACAGATGATAAGGAGGAAGTAACTGCCCTTCTACCTTAAAAAATCTTACACAAAATGCTTCCAAATAAGTATAACCAAGTGCCTAATTGTCAAGCAGACAAATTTCCATCGTAAAAGCAGCCTAAAAACGCATATTTAGCATACACTTCTAGTATTTATGACAACAAAAATAATTAATAAAAACATATGTCAGGGCGTATGAGTAACATAAAAACGATTTCTTCGAATATACAAAAATATATGAAGTGTTAAAGTGTAAAATAATTTTCTTTTAAGAAAAAACTCTTCTTTTATTGTACCTTTTAGTTGAAAAAATTAAAAGGAATTTATAAAAAAAATCCAAAAATTTTAAATATTAAATTTGCTTAACTCTCCAGCCCACAATAACATGCATTTCTCATAAAATATTCTAAAGAACCTTTTAACATGTATTTCACCAAACGCAATTTACTTATTCGCATATGTATGTACACTTGTGTATATTAAAAATGAAATTATATGCATTTTATTATGGATTTTAAAATATGACAGCTTTGGGTTGTTATTGTCACAATGGCATTGCATAATTCTTTTGCATATGCCACATTGAGTGGCACAATAAATGTGTCATGAATTTTCCATGAAATTAATTTGACACAAACTAATGTAAACAAAAAAGCACAAAAATATGGACGAATGCAAGTGTGTATATATTTACACAAAAGGGCGCATGTGTGCATATATGCATTGAAAGGTTAACAAATTTACATATTGACACTAATATGTATAAAGATATGTGATGTGAAAGCACCCTTGCTGTGTAAAGTACTAGTAAGAAAGGAAGGGGTTACTAGTAGGAAACTGCCTTTAATGAATTGAATCACTTCTTATATAGTCATGTGAATTACAAATGTTTAAAAAATATATTTTTTATAGAAAATAATTGAAAATTCATTAAAATATAGTTACAAATGTTAAAAAAAAAATTCTAGAAAAAAATTGGAAAATAAAAAATATAAAAAATTTAATATTTAAATTTTTTTATTACTAATGTTTAAAAAGAAATTAAAAAAAAAAAAAAATTTGGAAAATTCATTAAAATATTTTTTTAAGTTACATGTGTTAAAAAATTTTATTTTCTAGAAAAAATTGGAAAATAAAAATTTAAAAAATTTAGCAAAATTTTTAATATTTAATTTTTTTATTGCAAATGTTTAAAAAATAATTTTTTAATAAAAAAAAATTTGGAAAAATAAATTTTTGTATGTTACAAATGTTAAACAATTTTATTTTCTAGAAAAAAATGGAAATAAAAGAAAAAAATTTAGCAAAATATTTAATTTTTTTATTGGAAATGTTTAAAAAGAAATTTTTTTTAAATAAAAAAATTTGGAAAATTCATTAAAATATTATGTGAGTTACAAAAGTTAAAAAAATAATCTAGAAAAAATTTAGAAAAAAAATCTTTAAAAAATTAGCAAAATGTGTTATATTAATTTTTTAATTATTTATTTCTATTTTATGCACTATTTTACACGAATAATAAATTTTTGTAACTAGTCCGCAACTAGTCCAAATTGTACTAGTTCATTTGTTTCGCTGTTTTTTTATTATTTATTTATAGTTTATACACTGTATTACACTAATAGTTAATTTTGCAACTACTCCGCAACTAGTCCAAATTACACTAGTTCATTTGTTACTACAACTCAAACCAGTCTTGTCACCCTAATGTCAACTAACACCTTTAAAATCTCCGCGCAACAGCTGTTTCGCCGCAGTAAATGTGCCATGACAAATATTTTGCATGTCTGTGTGGCAGGCGACTGGCAAAATGTTGCATGCAACTACTACCGAAGGAAAACACTTTTGCTGCTGCCAACTTCATTTTGCAAGCATTGAAATGTGTGTGGGTGTATGTGTGGTTGCATTTGCTTGTGCACTTTGAAATATTCAATTATGCTTTAATTAAATAAAAACGTTTGCTTTCAGTTATTAAAACACAATTTCGCCACAAACTAACGGCAGTCTACACACAGGCTGACATTTGTAAGCGCCAAGCAAAGGCAGGCGAGTGACAAGCTTTTGCATATTCTGATTTTTTTTTTGCTTTTTTGTATCGTTAGTGCTTGCAACATGTGGCAAGATAAATGTGTTGCACTTGTAACAGTAGGTAGCGACGCACTGTGTCGCTCTAACTGATTGCATTGGGAAATTACATATGTAAATACACAGACACATACACACTGAGAGATGTAGTTACCGTTTGCGGTGTAAGTGTGTGTGTGTGGCAAGCGAAAAAATGTGTTAAATATCAACGAAATTGTGAGTTTAACCCAAAAACCTCAATTTGTGGCATGCTTTGCCTATAAGCACACATGCTCATGCAGTTGGCTGTGTTGGTGCACAGAGTGTGCTGAGATTGGCAGTTGCCTTCAAGCCACCCGCCCAGCGGCATATTTGGTTATGCCGCTCAGTTGTAATGACAAACATTTTAACACACTTTTCAAGCACGCATATTAAATTGTCGGAAATGCCTCGAAGGTGTACATATCTACATACGATATTTGAAGACTCAAAAATAATGGCAGAGGAAAAAAGACTAAAAGGCTTACACAAGCGAGCGCTGTATCCATGGAAAGCATATATTTGCGACAAAGTCATGAAATCCCTATGGAAACACTGTCTCTTTCGTTTATGAACTCTTTCACTTACAGTAGTAACACAAATAGCAACCGTTATCCCAGCTAGGCGCACATATGCACCGTTAAGTGAAAGCTTGCCTGCAACTTGCTGAGTATTTATATTTATCGGTATGTCATGCGCCCTCCGTCGCGTCGTGGCCTGGCTTGCTTGGGAATTTTCATTAGAGTGCATTTGCGTGTCGTAATCAAATCAAGGCATCAGCGCCCACAAAAGTAACTCCGGTGACTAACTGGGGTTGCTGCTGCCGCATCAACTGACTGGTTGACTGACTGCTGACTGGCTGCCTTGGTTGCGTTGGTTGGCTCGGTGCGCACTGCTGTGCCACATGCCACATGCCAATGCAGGAAATCAAGAAATCAACAAACTAATCTAACTTCATTGCTGCGCTGGTAAATCGTGTCATTTCCAGTGTTGAGATTATGAATTAAATGTTCGTCGTTGGGAAATTGCGTGATTTTCACTTATTAGCTGTGAAATAAGTGGGTGATCTGTTGATTTTGGTGGAAACTTATTTTTGGAAAATTGACGTTTTTTAAGTGAATAATTGTGTTCAGTCAAAGTGTATGGCATGATATGGTATGGAGTACAAAATTTGGAAAATAAATTAAAAAAAATGAACTAAATTTTTTTCACTCGCAAATTCAAAAAAAAAAAAACATTTTTACATAAATTTATTAAAGGAATTTCTTAGAAATCTTCTTTTTTCATATTCACAAGGTGTGTTCAAAAAATAACGGGAATTTTCGTTTTTTGAAAAAAATATTTGTTCAATCGTCGATTTTAATATTGTAGTCTTCAAAATTCGATTATTATGCACTTATACCAGCGCATTTTTCAATTGTCGGAACACTTCTCAAACTCAATTTTGGGGAAAGTCTTTGGCGCTTTCAGTGATTTCTCGCGTGCTTGCTTAACGACGGTCCTTTAAAGAACTCTATATTCCTGGAAATAGGCAAAGATGGAGGCTGGACCTCGTTATAGCATTGTTTTTAGCTCAGGATTCAAGAACAAGCAGCGAAGAGTGAGCTTTTAACTAACGAAAATCAATCTCAGGAGCAATTATATCAATAGAATAAAAAAAGTGAAAATTGGACTCTCCAAACCCACTTCTGATCGATCGCCAGCTTCAAGCGGTCCAGTTGTTCGCAGTAGATGGTAGAATCAAGCATCTGGCCATATGGAAGCAGCTCATAGTGAATGATTCCCTCCCAATCCCACCCTTACACACAGCAAAACCTTCCTGGGCGTCAATACCGGGTTGGCCACTGTTTGGAACGATTCACCGGCCTTCGACCAAGACCGTTTTCACTTCATATTGTCGTATATGATCCATTTTTCGATGATATCCAGCCTTCGGTATATGGTTTAAAATGGTTTGGTAACTAACTCCAATACCCTGTCCGATGTCACGAGATGCCACATGCCGGTCTAACTCGATGTTTTCCATGATTTGATCGGTATTCGTCGTCATAGGTCTTCCGCCGGCTGGATTATCCATGGTGTGGTTTTCACCCGCTCTGAATCTTCGAAACCATTCCTCCGCAGTTCGAAGTGATAGAGTACCATCTCCCAAAATACCATTAAACTCACAGAACGTTTCTCTAACGGATTTGCCTTTTAAATAGCGCGAATTTCGGCGTTTCTGAACTCCATGTTTACACGTCTATAACTGTTGAACGCAATATTCAAATTAATCATGCATAGCGTCGTTTTGTAGGTTATGTCAAGACCTTTGAAAGATGTATAGTATTGCCAGATACGAGCTCTGTAGCGCTTTATACATAGCCGCGAAATTCAAAAGACAAAAGCCGGTGGGGAGATATTTGTCAACCATACGAGGGCTGCTATATATATTTCTGGCCTAGGCAACACTAAGTGTTGCCAGGTGCAATCTGACATTTCCGTTGGAAAATTTGACATTTTTTAGCATAACATCACTCAGAACGTTTTGTCATTTAATCGTGAATTGTTTTATTTACAGGGAATTAAAAAATTCATCTTGGCCAAAAAATGGAATTAACTCGTGAACATTTTCGTGCGATCATTTTTCACAACTTTCGACGTGGATTATCGCGACAAGAGTGCATCGATGAACTAAAATCTTTGTATGGCTATAAAGCACCATCCTATAGCACTGTGACAACGAATTCAATCGTAGCCGACGCTCGCTCAAAGACGAATTCCGTGAAGGTCGTCCAAAAACAGCCGTTGTGCCAGAAAACATCGATGCCGTACGTGAACTGATAATGCAAGACCGTCATGTAACTTACCTTCAGATAGAGGCATGCCTATGCATTTCTCCCACCAGCATACATTCGATATTGCATGTACACCTGGCCGTAAAAAAGGTTTGTTCTCGTTGGATCTCGCACAATTTGACAATCGCTCAAAAAAATGCTCAAAAAAGTGCTTCGAAAATTGGTTTGAGCGCATGCAAAAGTGTATAAATCTTGATGGAGAATATTTTGAAAAACAATGAAACCATTTTCGTTGATAAATATTCCTATTTTCATTATTAGGCAAGAAATATATATAGCAGCCCTCGTATATATTTGCTTTTATGTCAGTACGTATACTCTATCAATCTGTTGTCTAAAGTATTGAGAGGCAATTCATTATAAATTGCTCTTGAATTCCTTGAATAGGGATAAGGGCCATATCAAAGGGGACATATTTTAAGAAATATTACCTCGTAACAAAGACCGTTATTTGAGAGCTCAATACATACCTCAGACTAAATTATATGATATAATAGCGTGATAGGAGAAGTATGATAACCTAGTCGATAAGTTATTGTAAGTAAAATTTTTGATTTTATTGGGTAATATCTCCGAAGTTTGATAATAAATGTACACAAGTAAAAAAAAAACATTTAAATAAATGTCAACTATTAAAATATACAAAATGTTTCTTAAAAACATTATAATATGACAATTTTTGGCCCGACTTTTTTTAAAATAGAGGCCGCAGTTTTTAATAACTTGCTTGGAATTCTGCTAGACAAACTTTTACTTTAACATTTGTGGTTTAAAAGTGTATAACCTCCGGTTTAGAATCTAAAAAATATATTTTTTATAATTTTTTTAAATTATTTCTGTATATTGTGGGTTTCGAACACAGTTAGCACCAACCGACTGCTACACACACAAACCTTCACAGCTGCGACAATTGTACTGCGAGTGCTTCTTTCCACTGTCTGACTTCAAAAGCCCCCAAATTGCGCTCAAATTTGTTATGGCAAAAAAGAAAAAAGCTTTTATTGCTGTTACTCCAGCTTGTTAAAATCAATTGAACACGAAATTTCGTTACCCACTTGCTACAGCAGTTTGTGAACTCAGTAAATTTGCGCCAATATCATTGAAAGTTGAAATTAAAACATTTAAACAAGCAATTAATTGGCTTAAATTGTTACAACTTATTTTTTTCAGCTGTTTTGCTGTATGAGCTTTTTCAAGCTCGTGGAAAAAGCAATTGAATTTCATTGCAATTTAGCAACAATAAAAAAAAGTTTCTTAAACAAACCGACTGATGCGCTTTTCGCCCCCCATTTTTTGTTGGAAAAAAGTAAAAAAAAAAGAAAAGAAATAAATAACAACAAAAACAAATGAAAAGCTCACCGATATTGCGCCGCAACCGCAAGAAACAAATTAAAAGTTTTTACACAATTCAACAAATTTTGGATCCAACAGATAGTTTTTTGTTGTTGTTTTTTGTTTTGGTATTTTTTGTTATTATACTCTCGCAACAAAGTAGCTACGAGAGTATTATAGTTTTGTCCACATAACGGTTGGTTGTAAATCCTAAAATTAAACGAGTTATATATAGGGTTATATATATCAAAATGATCAGGGTGACGAGTAATGTTTAAATCCGGATGTCTGTTTGGTATGAAGGATCGCACTATGAAGGGGCATATGTGTATGTAATTTTTTTGGGGAAGTGGGCGTGGCCCCGCCCCCTACTAAGTTTTTTGTACATTTTTCGCAAACTACTAAAGCTATATCAAGGAAACTTTCTAGAGTCGTTTCTTTTAGGTACTACCTTATACAGTCCAAAAATGGGGGCAATCAGGTTATAACCACGCCCACCTCCCATACAAAGGTTACGTTGAATACTACTAAAAATGCTTTAATTCAGCGAGGAAAACCATCAGAAGCTTTAAATTTTATTATAAAGATGGTGCAGAAGTGCTGCACTCAAAATGATATACAAAATTTTATATGGGCGCCCACTTATGGGTCAAAAACCATATTTCCGAAACTACTCGACCAATTTCAATGAAATTCGGTTCTTAATATCTTCCTAGCTTCCCAATGATATGTTGTAAAAATAGTCCAAATCGGTTCACGCCTACTTCCCATATACCAGAACTTTGAAGTAAGTCTGAATAGTTTACTTTACAATACATAAACTTAGGCTAGTGATGATATCGGAAAAGAACTTTGCAAAAATACTGTATTTAAAGAGTGGCATCGCAAAATCGTCGAAATCGGTCCATAAGTTTTCAAAACCCTATATATCGAATATGAGGACCTCAGTACTTCTAATAAATTTTTTACCGAAATTATGGTTAAGTCTCTCAGATATTTTGAAGAAATTTTGAGGGAATATGTTTCTTCTAATAATATGTCTCCGTGCCAACAATGAGTGAAATCGGGTCATAACGTCATCTATCTCCAATATACTTAATATTAGGGTTTTCAAACTTTCAGTGGACTTCATACCATATATATATGTGCCGAATATGTGAGTCAAATTGTTTGTTATATTCATAAATTTAAAAAAATAAAATGCGAGAGTATAAAATGTTCGGTGGCACCCGAACTTAGGCCTTCCTTACTTGTTTTTTGTTGTTTTTTTTTCGGAGAGGGGATCGGAAGTTCAGTTCAGGGGTACAACATAAAAGAACTTTAGTAAAGGGTGATTTTTTAAGAGCTTGATAACTTTTTTAAAAAAAAAACGCATAAAATTAAGATTGGTTCATGACATTTACTTTTTGAAGATAATTTCATTTAAATGTTGACCGCGGCTGCGTCTTAGGTGGTCCATTCGGAAAGTCCAATTTTGGGCAACTTTTTCGAGCATTTCGGCCGGAATAGCCCGAATTTCTTCGGAAATGTTGTCTTCCAAAGCTGGAATAGTTGCTGGCTTATTTCTGTAGACTTTAGACTTGACGTAGCCCCACAAAAAATAGTCTAAAGGCGTTAAATCGCATGATCTTGGTGGCCAACTTACGGGTCCATTTCTTGAGATGAATTGTTCTCCGAAGTTTTCCCTCAAAATGGCCATAGAATCGCGAGCTGTGTGGCATGTAGCGCCATCTTGTTGAAACCACATGTCAACCAAGTTCAGTTCTTCCATTTTTGGCAACAAAAAGTTTGTTAGCATCGAACGATAGCGATCGCCATTCACCGTAACGTTGCGTCCAACAGCATCTTTGAAAAAATACGGTCCAATGATTCCACCAGCGTACAAACCACACCAAACAGTGCATTTTTCGGGATGCATGGGCAGTTCTTGAACGGCTTCTGGTTGCTCTTCACCCCAAATGCGGCAATTTTGCTTATTTACGTAGCCATTCAACCAGAAATGAGCCTCATCGCTGAACAAAATTTGTCGATAAAAAAGCGGATTTCACATTTCGAACCGAACACTGATTTTGGTAATAAAATTCAATGATTTGCAAGCGTTGCTCGTTAGTAAGTCTATTCATGATGAAATGTCAAAGCATACTGAGCATCTTTCTCTTTGACACCATGTCTGAAATCCCACGTGATCTGTCAAATACTAATGCATGAAAATCCTAACCTCAAAAAAATCACCCGTTATGAAAGCAATTTGCCAACATTTAAACTGAATTTTGAAAATTGCCGCAGCATTCATTGCAGCACTCATCTACACTTCCGTTCAAATAAATGGCAGCACACATTGCGCTTTTCACTGCCTGCCTGAAGTTGCTGCAACAAATTTTATTTACGACTTTGCCAAACACACACACAGACACATATAAAAATATTTATTTATACACAGGCATTCAAACTATGTTTTTAGAAGAAATAACCGGAAGTCAATTAAACAAAACTGTGAAATTGTTATTGCCTGCCATTCGTGCAACAATTGTCAAATTATGTAAATTCACTTTGCGTGCGTTTAGTTCCCTCAGTGCGGGTGGTTAAAGGGAAGGCGAGGGCCTGAAATGCTGTGAAAGTAATTTGCCACGGACTTTCAGTTGTGTGGCATGCCTCAAGCATCGGCGTTAGTGTGGCAACTTTATGCTTATGTTTCATACATATAATTGCTGTTATTGTTGTTTGTTTGTAAGAGATGTGCCAGCGATAAGTGTATTGTTGCGGTGACAATGCGTGTCGCAGGAAGTGGATAGCGCACATGCCAAGTACCTGGCGCATCCTTGCGGCGTTGGTGTCGCCGTTATGGCCAGGTGAAGGAGTCGTGAAAGTTTTTCAGCACTAAGCATATACAGACACACGCGCACACAAGCAAGTTAGCTAAGATTTATAGCAATGGACAAAGTTGTTTGCGTGAAAATAAAGCAAAAGGCAGGTTATGAAAGGAGCGCTTGAAAAAAAAATAATAAAATAAAAAAATATAAAAAAATAAGAAGAAGCGCATATTTCTGCAATATGTAAGCGCAGCGAAAGTGTAAAAGTGCGTTGAAAAAAGAAAGAAGCTGAAGAACACATTGCCAGCATCACCGGAAAGTGGCCGTAAAAGTTCGGCAAACAATTTGCATAAAAATTCATTATGCCTTGGAATAGACTTTCCCTTGAAGACTCAACCACACACACACATACATATAACATACAACGTTGTATGAGTGTCTTTAAGTGTCTGCTGGCCAGTGAGCGCGCATATAAATGACAATTTTCAATTATGACATTTGGTGGCAGGAAAAATTTCAAACAAAAAAATGTAAAAGAAAAAAAATGTTGTTCGGCGTAAAGCCGTTGAGCGCTTAGTGAAAGTGCTCCGCATTAAAAATGCACGACAGTGAAAGTTTCTCCACTAAATGCAGTGTTACTCACCCTATGCCCTTGTATAGTACTCATAGTATACGCGCAGCAGCTGTTCAATTACTGCTGGACATTAAGCGCTAGCGCAACAATAAAATTATTATTAGAAAGGCAACTGTTGAATTGGCGAACAAAATTGTATAAAAAAATATGGAAAAAGTTAGCCAAGGACAAAAACAAAAATGTAGTTGAACAACTCCGATACATACATATATACTCTATAGAGTTGGTCAGTGAATTTTTGTACTTTTTCGCATTGTCTCCCCTTTCTGCTGTTCATTTTCTAATTATTGTGGCTTTTGGTCGGTTACACCTGCCGGCAATAATTGTTGCTGGTGGACTTGTTGACTTAATTGAAATAAAAATGTAGCGAACTATACTCCACAAATTGGATAATTAGGGTTGGGTTTAGGAAGGAGGTATACAAGGTCCTTTAATATATTAAAGTGGCGCAATATTGTCTTTTAGAGATATTTGAAAGAACAGGGTCGAATGTTAAAAAGAAATAGGATACAATTTTGCATCTGTAATGCCTATGCCAAGAGTTCAAAAGAAGCGGAAATTTAAGTAAAATCGGTAAGACTTTCTTTCTATATCTATAGAACTCGTATTCTCTTATTAAATTAGGTATCCGATATTGGAACCAGAATCGGTTGACAACAGTCCCGAATATCGGTATCATCAGGGAACTTTATTCCAAACTATGCTAAGATCTGTCATACAAGGTGTGTTCAAAAAATAACGGGAATTTTGAAATTCCACTGGTTTGGAGAGTGCGATTGTCAAAAAAATTTTTTTATTATGTAAATATATATGCCTCTGAAGTACGATAAGGTAGACATAGCTCCGTGTGATTTTTTTATTTCCAAAAATAATGAGAACCTTAAGGATCCATTGTTTTACAAGCTTACGAGTAATCACTTAAAAAGCCAAGGTCTAATTCTAAACTCGAGTTTGAGAAGTGTTTCGACAAGAGAAAAAGGCGCTGGCATAAGTACATAACATCGAATGGAGACCATTTTAAAGGCGGCAACATTAATGTAGACGAATGGAGACTTCTTTCTTTCAAAAAAATTTTTTTTTTGTTTTTTGGCTTATTAATTGCCACAACATCTCAAGAATAGTATCCTTTTATTTTCAAGTCGAACCGAATAATAGTGTCGGAGATACAGCCTTTCGAAGGTGTCAGTATGCCGCTCAAGTCAGGTATTATTTTTACTCAAAACTTTAAACGCGTTTTTCTCGGAACCATGTTTTCAAAGTCGGTTGTGAAATGTTCTCGAAAACTACACAACCGATCTTAATGAAATTTTGTACAGGTGTTCGAGTTGCAATTTACTCGTGCTTGAATGAAGGATTTTATTTTTTTTTTCAATTACAACTATTTAAAAAAAATCTCTAGCAAATTTGACCGATATTTTTATTTTTTTTTGGAAAAAAGTCTGCCAAAATTCCAATTTTTACTTTTTTGTCTTTCCTTCGTTCATGCACGAGTTTATGGTCTTAACTAAAACACTTATTTTGTTTTTTTTTCAGTTCAGATGATCCTGTCAGGAGTTATGCTGACAACGCAGACGCACCTTTTTTCCGAGGTGTCACCGGAAATGACGTCACAATGGAGAACTATTAATTTTTTGAAAATTTCAGAAATTATTCTTTAAATATGTATCTATAGGACAGAAAAAAGTTTGAATTAAATAAATATTTTTTTACATAAAAAAAATATTGAAAATAGGCCTTTTTTTACGCGACAAAGCCCATGTAACCCCTTAAAATATTGATTTTAGCGATGAAGTATTCCTCGAAATATAGTATGTGTGATATGACTTTTGAATTTAGAACACATCATGTTAACTTAACTACATACTTAAAATCAGCAGCCCCTCAATCGGATGCTAAGAGGTACCAACTTTTGAACGAATATTTAAGTGGATCCGTTCCGAGATCAGTATTTATTTTAAATTGGTGATATACCAGTCTTTAAGAGCACCTGGAACACTTTTCTCCAGTTATATCCATATCCAGGGGTTGCACAACCAAGAGCATCATTACTAGGTCATTCACATCAGCCAACCATACTTTAATGTAATATGGAAGACTTTCACAAAGTTGAAGTTATATGAAAGCTCATTGGATTTACTGCATCTGCCTGGCAGTGCTGCCAGCAAGTAGGATGAGCGAAAAATTTGAATTGCAACGTTTACAAATTGGTTTATCCGCTTCCACTTTTTCGTGCAACCAAATTTACCATGCTTGTTTGCCAATTCATTTCCACTTCGATTATGCAAAAATGCAAACTCATGTGAGTGTGAGTGTAACTGTGAGTGTGTTTGCGTGAGCTGACGGAGCACTTGTGTGACCAGCAGTGCTTCACACACCGTCCCTAGTGTAAATTTTCCCCTCATTGAACTTAATAGCAGCGACACTTTTAAACGAAATGGAAATTGTAAATTCAATGCGCTCTCCCACTCTCCGTCCCACACCTTAGTCCTCGTGTTATTTTTGTAAGTTTTTATCCGGATATCAGCGAATGTAATTACACAAACAGCATTGGGATGAGTGCGAAAAAAGTGGAGAAGTCAATAAATGCATTTCACAGCTTTCACTACCCACCGCGTTGTTGTTGTTGCTGGCAATGCATTTGCGTACTCACTCGCTCGCTGTGGCACGTGCAAATCTCTGGGCTTGGTATGTGCGAAAGGAGTGCGCGAACACAGAGTTGCACGTACGCCTTGCCGAATTAAACGATTAAATACAACGCGCGAGATTGTGCAGCTGTGTTGTGCGAACTCTTAGCGCGGCATTGACCGCCTTAGTTGCCATTGGCGTATTAACACATGCTGCTGTTGTTGTTGTGGGCGCCGCGATGCTACAATGCTTATTCTTCGCCTTTTCCGTTTTTTCTGCAACAAAAGCAGATTTAATTGAACACGCTCGCATATATGCGTACGCCGCCTTACGTTGTTGCCTTCCGCGCGCTGCATTTTTGCCATTATTGCTGCCGCTACTGTTGCTGTTGTTGGTGTGCTGATGTTGTTAATTGCGCGCATGCGCGTGCTGCAATTTTTGCTCGATTGTATGCGGTGATTGCGTTTAAATTAGTTGTTATTGTTGTTGGTGGTGGTGTTGCAACACTTCGTTACATTGCTTTATTTCTTCGCGCTTGATTGCACTACCGTTTCCGCTTCCGCTGCATGCATTTGCCTGTTTCCTTTCCGCCATCACTCATTCACTCACCGCCCAGCTGCTGTGTACGTATGTCATTACAACTGTTGTTCGCGCAGCTGTTCTGCTTTTTGTTGTTGTTGTTTGGTTGCCAGTGATTTTGTTATTTCTTGTTTTTCCCTGTCACTGCATTGCTTAATTGAGTTACCCAGTTTGATTGATTAGTTGCTGCTGGGATTTTATTTAATTCTATAAAATTGCATTTACTGTGATGAAATAAACTCGGCATTTGGCACGAGGGGTAAAAATAATATTTGTTGGTTTTTCTTATTAAAAAGTATAAGTAAGAAGAGTAGAGAAAATAGAGAGTTTGAGAATAAAGTGCTTTTCTAAAATCAGGCCCAACTCTTATACACTTATTTAGCGGTCACCTCTCCAAACTTTATTCAAACGATCACTTATTCGCAACATATCTTACATAATGTTCTCAGAATCGCTTTTCTGGAAAGTTAAAAGCTTCGAAAAAAAAGCTACTATAATTCTACTCTTACTCTCCCCAGAATATTTTAAAGCCCTTCTTTATAACTCTCTCTCGCTCTCTTTATTCCTCTCTCTTTCTAGATTCATATAAATAGATGGATCCAAACGATGAGCGAGTGGAAAAATTAGGCATCAGAATCGCCTTCCGACCACCAGATCACTGACGTGTCTTTCAAGCAGAGCTTACTGCAATTTTCTTGACGATATCTCGGATGTTGGACTTATAAATGTTGTTGCATTGAATAACTTTATCAAAAGCCACAGGACGGTTCAGTGGAACCTGATAGTGAAGAGGTATACTAGTTTCAGTGGTTTCACAATGGGACTCCTAACTCGTCGTCCTAAAGGCGTCGTCGTGCGTCGTCCGTCATCCACTTTACCTACTATATATCCAGCTCTTTCATTAATTCTACTTCTCGAGAAACAATACTACGTACTCCAAGTATCATATTTATCATATTGTTGTCTCACTCTTTCTCAGCAGCTGAGCGGAGAGCATCTGTGAATATACGCCTGTCTCTCTTTAAAAATGCTATTTTGGTTTGGAGATAATGTGATTATGAACAGTTGTATTGAAAAGATTAACATCAAGTTTGACTTGAGCTGAAGTCTGACAAACTTACTTTCTTAATTTAATAAAATTTCTTAGAAAATTATGCAACTTCATAGAGTTAAGTCGAAGTTATTTGTATATACCTATCTACCCATGTACACCTTATGTAAATACATTATAATAATATAGTTGTAGCCGCCCCCCGTACTTCATACTTCCGTTAACGTCGATAATATGAAAAGTTTCCATTCAACAAGAGACGTGATTCAATTACAACACTGATCTCCCATTGATTTGCTAACACAAAACAAACAGCAACAACAAGGAAAACAAAAATAGACTAGTAAAAGTATAGAAAAGTCACATGTAAAGGAAAAAACTACACAAATTGACCCGTCAAATAGCCAACAAGCAAATCAGAAATAATTGACTTACACACTAAGAACACACACGGAAAGCCACCAAATACCTATTAACACATACGAGACACAAAGTCTGCTATAACGCGCGCTCAAACGCAATGCACGTGTGCGAAACGAACACACACTTGAACATAAACTAGTAGCAGCATAGCATAAAGAAAGCAACGTGTCGAAATCGGCATTACTTTGTGTGTGGGCGTGTGTGTGTTGAAATCACAGCATTCTCCATAAGCTTTGTGTGTAGGAGGTGTGAATGGAATACGATTTTTATTCACACATCCTTTTCATAGTTGCGGGCATAAAGGCCACCAACGCATAGTTATACTACATAGAAGAATGACACACAGAGCTACACATGTGCTTTGGCTTTGTTCGCATTGCATTCAATACGGAAATTAATGAATCGGATGTGGTCGCTTGTTGGTCGACGCTTTGTGGTTACTGTATGTTTTAAAGCGCTTTTCAAAAGGTGTGAATTGCTTTTTGCTACGGTTTTGACTTTTATGGCGTAAACCGAGTGCTGCAAATGGCCTAACTTAAATATATCAAGTGATTTATTTTGAATTCGTTCAAGGAAACTTCCAATTCCACTTCAGAATTCCAAAACCCCTATAAATTCTAACAGTATTTCGAAAATGATCAGTTTTAGGCAAGCCTTGAGGTTTAAGGTTTAAAACCATTTAGACCTACAATAAAGAGTTTATAGAAAATCGAAGATCTTCTAAGAGCTCAATTAACTTCAGCGAGATGCCCGAAAATGCAGAGATCGAACTTGGTGTGAAAAAAGTCCATTGCTGCAGGGACTATGTGCCTTCATAGATCATCTTAATAAAATCAGAAATCTTCCATGTATATTACTTCGTTTCACAGTCAAAAAATTGCAGTTCGCAATATGATTTTCAAAGAAAAAAATGGTCAATGATGCCATCATAATCAAAACTCGAATCAAATGGTTCTTCATGAAGCTCAGTTCGGGTTCCGACGACTGCTTATGCGCTTTCTGTTTATGATTTCTTCTATAATTGTCAGTAATAGTTATACTAGATTTTCTCACCTTCTTTTATATAACTTAGACAGTTGGTCTTCATAATTATTCACGATCTTGTATTGGAATAGTCAATTAACTTCGAGAACTTTTTTCCCTAGATCAGTTTGTCATATATTAGGTTGGCAAAGTACAACTTCACACCACCAAGGGCGTTCGCCATGGACAGGAACAGGTGGTAATCGCTTGGCGCTATGTCCAGGCTATAAGGTCCGAGCTCCCGTAGAATCTGGCTAGTCATCAACGAAATGTGTGTTCTGGCATTGTCCTGGTGGAACACTACACCCTTCCTGTTGGTCAATTCTGCACGCTTCTGGTCGATCGCCTGCTTCAAGCGGTCCACTTGTTCGCAGTAGATGGTAGAATTAAGCGTCCGGACATATGGGAGCAGCTCATAGTGGATGATTTCCTTCCAATTCCACCAAACACACAGCAAAACCTTCCTGGCCGTCAATCCCGGTGCTACGATTCACCGGCCTCCGACCACGACAGTTTTCGCTTGATAATGTCGTATGTGATCCATTTTTCGTCGCCAGTTACCATCCGCTTCAAAAATGGGCCGAGTTCGTTCCGTTTCAGCGGCATATCGCAGACGTTGAATCGGTCCAGAACGGTTTTTTATGTCAAATCATGCGGCACCTAAATATCAAGCATATGCCGGTCTAACTCGATGTTTTCCATGATTTGTTTGGCATTCGTCGTCACAGGTCTGGTTTATCCATGGTGTCGTTTTCACCCGCTCTGAATCGTCGAAACCATTCCTCCACAATTCGAAGTGATAGAGTACCATGTACTATAACCCATTAATCTCACGGAACGTTTCTCTAGCGGATTTGCCTTTAACACAATAAAATAGCACAAATTTCAACGTTCTGAACTCCATGTTTACACGTTTATAACTCTTGAACGCAATATCCAAACTAATCATGCATAGCGTCGTTTTGTAGGTTATGTCAAGACCTTTGAAAGATGTATAGTATTGCCAGATACGAGCTCTGTAGCGCTTTATACATAGCCGCGAAATTCAAAAGACAAAAAGGCGGAAGGGAGATATTTGTCAACCATATATAAATATATGCATTAACATGGTGAGAATTTCAGGCATCTCTAGTGTCGTTGAATGAAAATATGGAAATTTTAAATTTTTGTTACACTATAAAGATTCATTAAATCGCTTTAAGAGAAGATTCCACAATATCTTCCTATATAAGTATTTTCAGTAGCATTTACAGTTAACTCACCACACAAAATTATTACAAATTTATACAAATCAAGCATAAATATATTTACTCTTTTAAATGTAATATAAATATATATTTTAAATATATATCCACACTGTTCATTGTACTCTCTAAACTACACTCCGTCCAACTATCTGGGGATCTACACACTGAAGTGGTCAATTTGCTATGCAAACTACAAAAGAAAATGCAATAATAGGTAAATACCAAAGCATAAACCACTTAAATCTACAAACACACACACACACACAGAGAGAGAGAAGTGCATAAACATACTTAAGCAAATGAGGCAAGTGGCAAGTGTGTGGTAATTCAAGTAGCGGCAAGAAGAAGTTTGCTGAATAACTCCAATAACTGCCGCACAGAGCCAACCAGCTAACAAACAACTAAGGAGATACTTACATATACATGGATACTAGAGTGTGTTTGTGTCTGTGTATTCGTATCATAGCAAACGCTATGGACAGCCAGGCAACTGAATCTTGAGGCTGTTAACTTAGTACGGATATGCAACGTAATATTAGACTGAATTGTAGACTTGCTTATTATGCAATTGTGTGTGCGAAGTGCTCGAATGTATGTGTGTAAGCAAGATTTATGTGCGGTTGTAGTTGCACTTGCTTGGACAGTTGTTTGACAGAGTTATACACGAAAGGCACAGTGCACTAGCTGGCGGTGGGTAAGCAGCAAAGCTACAAGCATGCAAGGAGATTCGAGTGAGTTGCTACTGTAGTTGTTGTTGTTGTTGACGCTTGTTGCTTTACTGCAGTTTATGGACTCGTTTATAGTCTACACTCAGGCGCACAATGCTCATTTTGTTTGGAATTTTGTCATAGCTTGGTTATTTGGTTTACTTAATAGCAGTTGGCAAAGAAATCGCTGCAAAGGAGGCGCTCGCTTTATTTGTAAGGCATGTCAGGGGGTATGAAGGAGTTTGTTGTGCTGAAGTATACTGTTTATAAAGACTTGGACTTGGCTGAAAACAATTATTAAGTAATTGCTTTGCATACTTTTCAGCGCCGATTTGCATGCATGCAAAATTATTGCAAGCAAATCTTAATAGACTTTAAAATACTATTAAATAATGTTAAGATCAAAGTTTAAATTTTCAAATATTTTCTAAAATAATTTGTGAGATATTGAGATATTTTATGCAAGCCATTGTTGATATGACTTACTAAAACGCTTACATTGCACTAGTTGACTTTTACAAATAATTATACTCTCGCAACAGAAGTTGCTAAGAGAGTATTATAGTTTTGTTCACATAACGGTTGTTTGTAAGTCATAAAACTAAACGAGTTAGATATAGGGTTATATATATCAAAATGATCAGGATGACGAGACGAGTTGAAATCCGGATGTATGTCTGTCCGTGCAACGGATAACTTGAGTAAAAATTGAGATATCTTAACGAAACTTGGAACACGTATTCCTTGGCACCCTGAGGAGGTTGCTTTGGGCAAAATCGGACCATTGCCACGCCCACAAAATGGCGAAAACCAAAAACTTATAAAGTGTCATAACTAAGCCATAAATTAAGTTAAGTTAAAGTAAAATTTGGAATAAAGTATCGCACTAGGAAGACGCATATTTGGATGTAATTTTTTTGGGGAAGTGGGCGTGGCCACGCCCCCAAATCGGTTATTTGTATACTATATCTCGCAAACCAGTGAAGCTATATAAAACAAACTTTTTGCAGTCGGCTCCCTTACGTACCCCACCACACACCATGAAAATAATTGAAATCGGATAATAACCACGCCCATCTCCCATACAAAGGTTAGGTTGAAAATTACTAAAAGTGGGCTAACTCACTAACGAAGAACGTCAGAAACACTAAATTTTACAGAAGAAATAGCTGAAGGAAGCTGCACTCATATCTCAGGAACTACTCGACCGATTTCAATGAAATTCGGTGAAATCGGTTCACAACCACGACTACTTTCCATATAACTCAATTTTCAATTCTATCTTATTCCTTCACTTTATAAGATACACATAAGGAACCAATGAAGATAGCGGAATAAAACTTTGCACAAATAGTGCATATCATCTCTGGCTTCACTTGTGAAAAAATTGTCGAAAACGGACTATAACTTTTCAAGGCCCCAGATATCGAACATGTTGAACTCAGCGCCTAAGGGTAAATTTTAACCGAAAATATAGGTAAATCTCTTAGACAATTTAATGTAATTCAGAGGAAGTTGTTTTCTTCTAATAGTGTGTCTCTGTTCCAAAAATTATTAAAATCGGGTCATAACATCTCCTAGCTCCCATATACCTAATTATAGGTTTTTCAAAAAAATTCTGGGCTTTATTCCTCATATATGTATTGGTTAATATGTGAGATATCTTAGCAAAATTAAGTGAGCGTATAGACTTGGATATTGTGTACCTTGCTGGTGAAAATTAATGAAATCGGTTCAGGAATTACCTCAGCCCTCATATACTACATGTGACGATGTTCGTTATTCTATTAAACTTTATTCCGAATTTATGGGTAAATTTGTGTGTTATCTTAATAAATTTCTTCAATAAATTGCGAGAGTATAAAATGTTCGGTCACAAACGAACTTAGCCCTTCCTTACTTGTTTTTTTTTTAAATTATTTTTCTAAATGATATTTTAAAATATTTTGCATTTCGCAAAATAAAGTTAACTGTGTTTCTAATTTTCTATACAAACGCTTAGAATTCTCTATTTTATTATTATTTTAATACATATTTTCACATTTTAATATTCGATTTTATTTACTTTTATCTGCCAGCATATTTTTTTTTGCTCAATTTTATTGCACAATATTTTCTTTACTCATGCTGGCACACAATACACGCCTCACAACGCCCGCAGCCCTTTGCACTTTAAGCAATTACTTGCACAAATATTTGTTCTTACTGCCAAAGTTAAAGTTTTATGCCGATATACATATTATTTCTTTTTCCCAATAAAATTTCCAATAAAAGCAGGCAAAGCGCTTTAATTAAAATTGTTTTCGAAATATTCAAATATTTCTTTCAATTTATTTACCAAAAATGTAGTGTAAGAAGTGTTCGTTTCTACTTATATCACTTTTATTCGTTGAGCATCGAAGGCTTTTGTGTGAAATTGCCTAAATTTATTGCTTTTCATTAAAGCAGTTTGCATTTTATTTAATGTGTGCTCACAGTGAGAGACAAGTGAAATATAAATTCAATTTATTTTTGTAGAAAATGGAAATTTCTTGACACATTTCTATATATTTCGTGTATCTCTGTATATGTATATAACTAAATCTATCGATGCATTTTTGCTTATATCCTGGCATTTTGTACACTAACAATGGCTATTTGTTAAATTTACGCTTGCTTGTCGGCAAATATTAACATTGTATACTTTAAGCTTGCTGACAATGGCTACTCAACTGTGAATCAGTAAAGTTTATGTGCAGAGAAGAGGAGTAATACATATACTATATACATACATATATGTAGAGTAAACAAACAGAAATGTATGCTATATATTTATACCCTGAACAGGGTATATTAAGTTTATCACGAAGTTTGTAACACCCAGAAGGAAGCGTCGGAGACCCTATAAAGTATATATATAAATGATCAGTATGTTGAGCTGAGTCGATTTAGCCATGTCCGTCTGTCTGTCTGTCTGTATATATACGAACTAGTCCTTCAGTTTTTAAGATATCGTTTTGACATTTTGCAGATGTTATTTTCTCTTCAAGAAGCTGCTCATTTGTCGGACTTGCCGATATCGGACCACTATATCATATAGCTGCCATACAAACTGAACGATCGGAATCAAGGGCTTGTATGGAAAACTTCCGCATTTTACTACATATCTTCACGAAATTTGGTGTGAGTTATTCTTCATAAAAATAATTTAATCTCCGAAAAAATTGTTCAGATCGGTTCACTATATCATATAGCTGCCATACAAACTGAACGATCGGAATCAATGGCTTGTATGGAAAATTTTCGCATTTGACGGGGTATCTTCAAGAAATTTGACATGGATTACTGCTTAAGGTATTAATATAATCTCCGAAGAAATTGTTTCTAGCAAACAACTCGGCTAAAAATAATTAGTAAAATGTTTTCTTTTTTTTTACTTACTTTTTCTTACGTCTTTAGATTTGCTTAAACACATAGTTACTATAAGAAATGCACCTGTGAAAGGTATATTAGCTTCGGTACAGCCGAAGTTAATGTTTTTTCTTGTTGTTTGCTTTTTTTCTTAAAATATAAGTCTATCTTATAGACAATGTTCTTGAAGGCTAAAATAAATGCATAAAATACTTTTAAAAATATTTTTTTTTAAATCTATGACCTCAAGCGCGTCATTCGGTAAAAGAATTATCGCTTAAAATTAGTTAAAACTGAAAAATATTTAACAATTCTAAATTTGTAAACAAAGACTAAAAAATTATATGGATTTACCGCTGAAAGCCTTTGGAGATATGTAAATCCAATAAAAAGTTATAAACGTTTAAAAACCTTTAGCTCTCAATATACGATAAATAACCCCTTGCTGTGCCCCGTACCACCAACGCAAATGAAATGAGTCAACTCAAAAAGATTTGCAGTCAGCCACAATGTCCAGCCGATATCATAAAATAGTTAATTCACACTTTCCTGCATGTGTCACACTACACCACAGCACAGCACAGCACAGCACACACGTTGCATCATTAGCTACATAAAAGTTATTAACTTGACCTACACTTGTTGGTGCAACAACAACAAGCAAAAAAATGCAAGCATACATACAGGCGCATAGTGCAATCACTGCACTATCAGTTTTCGCTCGCTTGCACTAACCAGCAACCCAGCAACCCAACCGCCCACCAGCCGCCAAGTGTGAGGGCCAGTGCCAATGGTAGACCAACACATTTCGTACATTCCGCGCTGTTAAGCAAAACCGAAAAACCCAATATTTTACATGAAGTCAGACAACCGCACGCCACAGTGTATGCTACCCCAAGCTTGCTATATATGCGATATGTGTGCGTTTATGGTAGTGAAGTGTCTATAAGCACTACTTTGTGCTTGTCGTTGTGTAGTGCTGTGTGGGAAATTGTAAAATTCGCTATAAGAACCAATGCGAAGTGGGTGGATTTGTGCACACAAATATACATTTAGGCGCACAAACACTCATATGTGTATTCTTGTATGTGCGCTCGTATTATATGGCTGCCGGTCATTTTACTATGTGCAATAACTTTTCAGGAGCACACAGTTGTGGACACTGCTGTCGGCCTGGGGCTGAAATTTGAAGTCACCCATATATGTATGTGAGAGAGTGTGTAGTTTCAGCTCATTATCTGCAAAAACTGTGTATGTATGTATACAGCATGTGACAAAGAGCACTACTACATAAATATATTTAACTAAAGTAAATTTGTACGCTCTCACGGCTCGCAGAAGCACACTATGCTTATCCAGGTGTACAAATTCTATTTTGTACAAATTATCAGCCGAAAATGTTGAAATTATACGAAACACACGCCAATGAGGTGTTGTGAATGTGGACTAGTGGGCTTGTACTCGCTGTAAATATCAGTGAATCAGTTTATATGTCTTTATAAGGAAGTACAGTATCCAGTGCGACTATCCATGTCACTTCGCTTCAGTTCACTGCATTTCATTTGAACTCAGCTAAACTGTGTCGCATTGAGGTAGTACAACAATACATACAAACCTATATACTCGTATATAATTACGTTGAGCTCTACCAACCACCTACTCAGCAAAATTACGACATAAATTTGAAAAATACAAAATTTATGTTTGACAATAAATACGTTTTGACATTGCTTTGCTGCATTATTCTCAACGCCTTCCTTTTGCTACTGTGCCACACACATATACATACAGACGCACACATTTATTATGTGCTTGTGACTTGTTTCGCAAATAGCAAGTGAATTGCCAAAATACTAGTAAAAGTAATTGTGGAATTATGGCATTGGCGCATAGCGTGGAATTGGGTCACATGCGAGTGGTTTGCGGTGTCGTTGTCGTTGACTTTTACTGTCGTTTGCGGTTAGTCTTTAACCTGCTGCAGCAGTTTCTCGTTGTTCGTCAGTGAAATTATTTATACCTCACACTACAGCGAGGTGTTATGTTATAACAACCTAATCAACCTAATGCGACTCCTAAAAATATAAGCATAGCAGATACCAAGTCACCCATCCCAATAAAAACAAACCCAACATCACACGAGACTTCAAAATATCAACCTAATCAACCTTATGCGACTCCTCAAAATATTAAAATCCTCATCCCAATAAAAACAACCGTTTCTACTTCTCAAAATATTAACAAACCCAAACTCATGTGACCCCATAACCTCAAAAGGTAAATAAACCCCGGCCAAAGGTCTTTGACCTCACCCCAAAAGGTAAACAAACCCCGGCCAAAGGTCATTGACCTCTCCCCAAAAGGTAAACAATCCCCGGCCAAAGGTCATTGACCTCATGCCAAAAGGTAAACAAACCTTAGATGAGGTCAATGACCTTTGGCAGGGTTTGTTTACATTTTGGGATCACGTGATGTCGGTTTGTTTACTTTTTGAGATCACGTGATCTCATGTTTGTTTACATTTTGGGATCACGTGATGTTTGTTTACATTTTGAGATCACGTGATGTCATGTTTGTTTACATTTTGGGATCACATGATGTCATGTTTACATTTTGGGATCACATGATGTTTGTTTACATTTTGGGATCGCATGATCTCATGTTTGTTTACATTTTGAGATCACGTGACGTCATGTTTGTTTACATGAAGGGATCAGTGAGAGGATCGAGTGATGTCAGGTTTATTAATATTTTAGGATCATATGACTAATGTGGGACTGTGTGATGCCAAATTTGCTCTACTTGTTGATCATGTGATGTCGAGTTTGTATATGTTTTATTGTGTCATTTGAAGTCAGAGGTTTTTTACAGTTTTGGGTTTATGTGATGTCATGTTTGCTTTCACTTTGAGGGCTCGCGAAGTCAGGTTTTGTACTGTTTTTCGAAGCTAACTCAATGCAAATGTGTACAAATGAAAAGAAATATTTGGTTGTATATGAATTGATGTGTATTTCCAAATATTTAATTGAAATACTGCTGCGGTTTTAACTTGAAGGTGTCGATAATGAAAGCTCAACTGCATAAGCTTACATACTTTGCTGTTGACTTTCACCGAGCAATCCTTGGAAATCTATCTACCCACAGCAACAAGACAAATTCGCTTTCATTGCAGAAAAATTACAACCGTGGAATCTGTGATCTGTGATTTCATTTACCTGAAGTTGAGCAAAGATATATGTTTGTATTACGTAATGAGTTAAGCGGTGAAGAGTGAGGGTGAGTGATTAGCGAAGCTGAAAACTCAACAACCAACAAACTTTTAAAACATTGACTCAGCCAAGTATAATTATCTGCTACATATATAGACAAACAGGTGTGTGTGTGCGAACGCCGGTAGCAATACTTTGCCACGACAGTGCTAGTGCTTAACTATTTATTTCATTTACTCGTATTTCCTTTCATTCGTTTGTCACATTCGCTGCTCCGTTTGGCACGCGGGTCATCTTGACATTATTTGCCATTTGGCCAAACTAATTAAAAGTTGCCGCATGACTGCTGGAAAGAAAATGCCAATGCAGCAAAGAGGAATGCAACAAAAGAAAATAATAACGGTTGAAACAAATTAAAGTAACGGTACGCAACGGCGCAAATGAAAGGAGTGAGTAAGCAACAATTAAAACTACGCCCACGCTAAGTGATTGCTGGGCAACGGAAGAGCGAAAGGGCGAAAGGAGAGTTTGAAAGTCGCGGTGTCTGTACCTTGGTAGAGTCAGGGAGTCAAACACGCCAACGCAGCGCGATGTTAATTTCAAAGATGGTGTTTGCATATTTGCGTATTTACTTTGCGATTTACCACAAACGCGCGTCTAACGGTAGTCGGTGGCATAAAATGTGGCAGGTAAACAGGCGCTGCGAAGAGTTGTAAGGAAGAACGCATGCGAATATTACTCATGAAATGAGTGAAAGGCTAAAGATTTGCTAAGTAAACAGCAGTGAACGACACACTCACAAGCAGTTCAAACGCAGGCACAGCCGCAGGAAATGGTTGAGTTGAAGGACAACGTGGGTTACGCGCTCTGTGTGCGCAGCGTTGCCTTGCTTCGGTGATTTGCCTTACTTAACCGCTGATAATTGCAAATTTTTACGCACTCAGCTAAATTAAATGAAATGATAATAGGTATCCACTGCTGTCAAAATAATTTGCGCATTTATCCAAATGGCAAGAGCGCTGAGCTGACTGGCAGGTGATAATGATTACAGCGGAATTGCGGTGTGTTAATTGCGTTTGCCGGTAATTAGTTGTAGAAAAAATGTCAGCGGAGATATTTCTAGGATAGAAATTGACACTTTAGTTTACATTCATTTATAGTTTAAGCTGAAGTTGGTGTTAATTAGGAGAAAGTACTTTAAAGCTGGTGGTCTTATAATGTTCATCATACGCCATTTAGTACCCATGAAAGTTGGATAAAAATGTATTGAATACATATTGTGTCAGCAGTATTTAATGTTTTTTCTTTGGCGTTTGACGAATGAGTATATGCTATTGTTTTAGCAACTGTGGGTAGAGTTATTGGTATTGTATAAAACTGGGTTTCTTCCAGTAAATGTATTTATCGTAAGTTATGCTTTGTTTGGGTTATGAAATAAATAGTTATTGTTGTTGTAGCGACTAAAACATATTTCTGAAATAATTTTGAGTGATGTTTTAACAGAAACTGTCTTTAATCGGTTGAAAATAAGGATCCGTTCCGCTTGTTTAGGCAGTCTTGTTCTGGGAAAAGTCCAATGTTTCATGATTCTCTTTTAAAATATGAAAATTCATGATTCTCTTTAGAAAGTACAAAAGACTAAGACATGCAATTGAAGGAATTTAGACAGTAGTATAATATGCAACTTTAGAAAGAGCTGAGAAGATCCAAGATTATAGTAATTATCACAGATCTTGCGCCTTTTCATTGTAAAATCGATTAGATAGAGTTTGGAGTTTGTTTTGCGTTAGAAGTCTCTCATTTTGTTACTATATAGAATCGATCTGAGTTCTATCTTTTATTGTGATGCAGAGGTTGAAATATTTAATAAGATATTAAATGTTGCTTATAGGTTTCTGGATAAGAATTTCCGTTGAGAAGTATTTGCAGGAGTAATACATTTTAAGTTATCTTCTATATAATGGAATCATATCACATATATGTAATTTAGTATAGTTTCCTTTTGAGACAAGTTCTGGAAACTCTGAGGCATACTAATGGCAGTCTATAGAAAAGAAAAGGTCTGTTTCTGATTTGAGTTTTCCTGCAGAGAGCTTTTTTCGGAATCCAGAGAGCTTTCATAATTGATAGTTTTCTATTTGGGCTAGTTCTGGAAACTCTGAGGCATACTACTGGCAGTCTATAGAAAAGAAAAGGTCAGTTTCTAATTTTAGTTTTCATGCAGAGAGCTTTTTTCGGAATCCAGAGTGCTTTCATATTTCAGAGTTTTCTATTTGAACTAGTTCTGGAAACTCGAGGCATACTAGTGGCCGTCTATAAAAAAGAACAGGTCATTTTTCGGAATCCAAAGAGCTTTCATATTTGATAGTTTTCTATTTGGGCAAGTTCTGGAAACTATAAGGCATAATACTGGCAGTTTATATAAAAGAAAAAATCAGTTTCTGATTTGAGTTTTCATGCAGAGAGCTTTTTTCGGAATCCAGAGAGCTTTCATATTTGATAGTTTTCCATTTGGATTAGTTCTGGAAACTCTGAGGCTGGCAGTCTATAGAAAAGAAAAGGTCTCTTTCGAATTTTAGTTTTCTTGCAGAGAGCTTTTTCCAGAATCCAGAGAGCTTTCATTTTTGATTTAATAGAAAAGTGGACAAAAAATGTATCGAGTACTTTATTTTATAGTTAATCATCTGTATAATATTTATAACTTAACAAAAATTTAATAAATTACAAGCTTTTAAAATATCATCCATTTACTATAAAGCACTTAATGTGCATAGTTTTAATAGCCACAATTCTACTTTCCCTTCAAAGCAACCAGACTACACCCACTCAACCGACAACCAATGATCATTTCAATTTGTTAAATGCACCAAAAATCATTGCATAATTTAAAACTTTCCTTTGCTCAAAGCACACGAGTACTACAGGAGAGGAGCTGGCACTTAAACTTTTTGGGCAAACAATGAAGTGTTTGCTTGAATAGTTGGCATAGTAAGTAGAAGGAAAATGATTGTGTGCGGCTAACTGTAGTCATGGCTCGAGCATAGCTAAGATAACAATTGAGCGGCACTTGGGCAAGTTGAGTGAAGGATACCGAGACAAAATGGGCAAACATCAATTTACAACAATTATAGCGCCTTACACTTGTGCGGAGAGTTTGAAGGAGTACGCCTCGAGACTACGAGCAGCACTTGCTGTTGGACTAAATCACAGTTGGTTAACTCAAAAGTGTCCAGAGGGGAAAGATGTGAGGAAAATTTCGGTGATTTTACAAAGTGAAAGTGCACTTGACTGGGAATTGTTGCTGGGAGGGATGTTAGTGGCGCAAGTGTAAAGTAGATAGTTTGAGGTGTTGTGGTAGAGAGGAGATATAAAGAAGTATAATGTGGTATATATTTTCATAGAATTAATTATATAGCAGTAAATGGGTTTAATATTTAATAATCAATAAACATTTGACTCACCCGTTTATTATGTTTGCTGTTGAACTGAAAAATAAAACAGAAAATAAAAAAATATTAAAATAAATTTAACATATATTTTTTTTATTCATTGTATGATACAATCGCTCTTTAAATGTGTTAATTAAATAACGAAATTCATTCGAAAAATATATGAAAATTATATCATAATTAAATTTCCATTTAAGCGGAAAACCGACGCTCAAAAAATGTATTGTTGCAAATAAGTGTCGACATTTTTTAATTAAATTGTATTAAGTGTTTGCTGTTAAATTATTTGGCATTGTTTCCGCTTGCAATTTTTATTGTTTCAGCAATTTGAAGCGGAAAATCGCCACTCAATGCATGCGTATGCGTACTGTAAACAATTGCATGCCGACAGCAACAATATTTATCTAGCGTTATTGCAACAATAACACTACTACATAGTGTTGCCACATTTATAGAAAAAAAAAACTCACGCGTAAAATTTGGCATATTGTTTGCTTAATATTTTTTTCACGCTACTTACAATAATTGCGGACAACTAATTAAGTATTATTAATTGACTAACCAACTAACGAGTGTGAATGTGTTTATTTGAATTTGAAATTAATTGTTGTTGTTGTTGCTTAGGTAAATAACAAGTTTATTAATTACATAACTGATAAAAATCGGCATTCAAGTGCAATGTAATGTTATTTTTTAATTTTTTTTTTTTGGATGAATGAGAGTTTGAAGCTAAATTGTGGTGAGTTTTGGGTGAGTGAAATGTAAATTTTGCGAAAATAATGGATTTTAAATTAAATACATATGTATTTCTAATATTTTTTAACAATATGCCAGAGGTTTATATAATATATGGTCACTTGAAAGGCTATGAATCTGATAAATTTAGTTTCCATCCGAGAGATTTTGATTATTTAGTCGATGAATCTCGAAATGGGTGACAATTATCTATATTGTTTGCCGAGCAGCGTGAAATAAGTATCAAATACTTTAGTAAAATACGGCTGTGTTGAAATTTCACACTTCGAATCTGGTTCGGTTCCATTCGGAAGCGTAAATTTTTTCTCTCTCACTCTCTCAATGCTTTCGAGAAAACGGTTACATATGATTTTTCTATTGAAGTTCCCAATTATGAATTGTCTAGTTGTCCCAGCCGACAGTATTAAAGGTTCGTAAAGCTTTAAAGTCCTCTGAACGGACTATTGTTACAAGAAGAATTTAAAGAATTTGTATTCTTTAATCTCACAACTTGTTTTCAGCCTTCAGAGAGTGAAAGAAAGAGATAGAAATAGAAAAAACGAGAGAAGAAAAAGATCAAGGAAGATAGAAAGAGAGAGAGACAGGAGATAAATTGCTATTCAATCTGATTTACCGAAAAAATTGTTTTCAGTCTCCTAGACAGAGAGAGTGAAATAGATTCTATCTACAGAAAGAAAGAGAGACAAAGAGAAATGATGAAAAAGAAAGTGTGTGAGAGAAAAAGAGCAAGAGAGAGAGAGTGCGAGATAAGTTACTATTCAATTGGACTTACTGTAAAGCTCAAAATTTTTAGAGTGAAAGAAAGAGATAGAAATAGAAACAACGAGAGAAGAGAAAGATAAAGGAAGAGAGAAAGAGAGAGAGAGGAGTGAAAATTTGCTATTCAATCTGATTTACTGTAAAATTTGTTTTCACGCTCTTAGAGAGAGAAAGAGATAGAAACAGAAAGAACAAGTAAGGAAGGGGTAAGTTCGGGTGTAACCGAACATTTTATACTCTCACAATTTATTTATTTAACTTTATTTATATTATATAATACACAATTTGACCCACATATTCGTCATATATACTGTATAAAGTCCATTGAAAGTTGGAAACCATAATATTAGGTTTGAAGCACCGAGGTCCTCGTGCTTGATATATGGGGCCTTAAAAACCTATGGTCCGATTTCGGCGATTTTTAGAATGGGACTGCCACACTATAAATACAGTATTTGTGCAAAGTTTTGCACCGATATCTTCACTAGTGCTTACTTTATATATTGTAAAGTAAACGATTCAGATTGTCTTTAAAGTTCTGGTATATAGGAAGTAGGCGTGGTTGTGAAGCGATTTGGCCTATTTTCACAACATATCATTGGGATGTAAGGAAACTATTACAAACCAAGTTTCATTGAAATCGGTCGAGTAGTTCCTGAGATATGGTTTTTGACCCATAAGTGGGCGACGCCACGCCTATTTTCCATTTTGTAAAAAAATCTGAGTACAGCTCCCTTCTGCCATTTCTTATATGAAATTTAGTGTTTCTGACGTTTTTCGTTAGTGAGTTAACCCACTTTTAGTAATTTTCTACCTAACTTTTGTATGGGAGATGGGCGTGGTTATGATCCGATTTCTTTCATTTTTGGACTGTATTAGGAAGTGGCCAAAAAAAAAAAACGACTGCAAAAAGTTTGGTTTATATAGCTCTATTGGTTTGCCAGATATGTATAAAAAACTTAGTAGGGGGCGGGGCCACGCCCACTTCCCCAAAAAAATACATCCAAATATGCCCCTTTATAGTGCGATCCTTCATACCAAATTTTATTTCCATAGCTTTATTTATGACTTAGTTATGGCACTTTATGTGTTTTCGGTTTTCGCCATTTTGTGGGCGTGGCAGTGGTCCGATTTTGCTCAACGAAAGCAACCTTCCTATGGTGCCAAGAAATAAGTGTGCCAAGTTTCATCAAGATATCTTAATTTTTACTCAAGTTACAGCTTGCATAGACGGACGGACGGACGGACAGACAGACATTCGGATTTGAACTCCACTTTTCACCCTGATCACTTTGGTATATATAACCCTATATCTAACTCGTGTGAACAAAACTATAATACTCTCTTTAGCAACATTTGTTGCGAGAGTATAAAAAGAGAGAAGGAGAAGGGAAGAGAGAAAGTGTGTGAGTAAGGAAAAGAGAAAGGGCGAGATAAGTTACTATTCAATCTGTCTTACAGTAATGCTAAACATCTTTAGAGATGATTGGGTTGTATCGGATTACTTGCGAAGACTACTAATTACGTTACATAGCTTAGAGAACATAATTACTTACTAGTAGAAGTAAAACTGGAGATTATCAATACTGTACTCAAAGCAGCTCCAAATAAACTCCATTCACTGCACCATAGGCGTCTTCACATAGAAGAATTGGAATTTATATACCATAACCTCAATATGTAAACAAATTACTTTTATGACAACCGGATTCTCAGCCCATCAAGGACTTATAAAATTTAACCTCGTACCAATTTATGTGCAGACACAAAGTATTATCTTTAAAATTGTGTCTTTATACGGCAAAAACCATTATCTCTCTCTTGCATATCATCAGCCGTTTGTGCCCCACTGCTGCACATTTCTATGAGTATTACAAGAGAAAATGTAGGACTTCAATGAGCGCATGATAATAGAGCGGAAAGGAAGTAAAACATAAAGATTTCGGTTTGGTCATTTCCACAAAAAAACGCCACAAGCGAAAGTTCAGTAATTAAAACTAAGCTGACAAGAAGACAAAAAGATATAACAACGTGATGTCATTTGCTGTTTTTGTTATTATTGTAATGATATATGTAGAGCTGAGTAGATTTGAAAGGAAAATGCATACAAATGCTGGGACTAAAGCGTCTAGCTAACCACTACACAGTGCACTTTGGATGGGAGAAATGGGAAAAGCGAGTCAGTCGTATGGACAAGGACGGTTAGACTCCCATGCCGTTGGGCATTTGTTTGCGGTTTTCTGTGCACACAGACAAGGCTGCACAGCAGAAAGGATGTTGACAATGGTCGTAATTGAAATTAAGTTGGTCGAAAAATTTGTTGCAATCGCAACGAGCTTTGAGTTGAACGAAAATGCATGGAAAGGAAGTAGTAAAGTAAAACAGTTATTATCGCTTGTGTGTGTGGGAGAATGTCAAAAAATGTCCAAAGCCAAATGCAGTCTACATTTAATAGTGTTGAAATTTCTATTTGCATGACATTTTATGCTTGTATGAATGAGTGTCCATGTGTGTGCGTGAGGGTGTGTTGTCGCAGCGGAAAAGGAAACGGGGTCACTTGCAGCACGTCACAGTTAATTTAAGCACTTGAATACATTTCCTTTGCAATTCAGCACAATTCAACGTCATTCTATGACGCTTAGCATGCGCTTCATGAGCACTCACTCGCCCACTAACCGTAACTCAATTCAATTGCAACTCAAATGCATTCATTTCGTTTCCATTTCGTTGCGCCACGTTGCTTGTGTGTTGCTGTATTTTTCGGTTCATCGCTAGCTGTTGTTGCATGCAACATTGACTCCAGCACCGTCCGGCAGTTTATTTCGAAAAATCAGTCCACTGACGTCCTGCTAAACGCTTCACTTTCATCAATTTTTGCCACTGCGCGCCATCGCCAGTGTGTCGATATGACAAAGTTTCAGCGTTGCAACATGCCACTAGCTGCTTGCTATTGTTGTAGTATTGTCGTGCGCCTGCTGCTGGTGTCGTTGCTGTTGCGGTTTGCGGTGACATGCATGCGGCGGTGGTGGTGTCGGCAACAACATGGCTGTGTTGCGCACTTGTAGTCGCTAAACCGCAAGAAGTTCTGCTACATTTTGCTAAGAGTTTTGCGTACAAACTCATGAGCAGTTCCTTTAGACAAGAGTTACCAAAGTGCAGCGCGAGAGCTTTGCGAAAAATTTGCTTTTATTAAAGCTAATTGATTGAATTAAAGTGAAACTGCAAGTTTTATAAATTTAATGTTAAAGGAATCTTGTTTACTCATATTATTGAAGACTCTTCAGTCCGAAGCTAAATAAATTGATTTTGAGGGTTAGAGATCCCTTTCTGCTTAAGTAACGAAGAGCTTTAAGCCTTTTGTTACTATCTGTAAGACCTTCGTTCAATTGTTGTTGCAATAAAAAGAAGTATAGGTGGATCTACCTTAGGTCTCTAACATTTTGGCATTTGGTATTTAGTTTTAGGTGTTACAAACAACCCTCAGGTGAAGAAAGCGATTGTGTTAGGCTCAATGTTGGTTGGGATTGTCATTTCGTGATCCCGAAGTTACTTTTTTGTAGGGGTTTCTAAAAATTTACTTCATTTGTTACACAGGAACAGGAAAAATTTTTGCAGAAACTCTGAAACAGGACTTCCGGTTCCCGGTAAATTATTTCCGACTCACGAAGTCACAGGGAATAAATGACCGATAAAGGTGTTTTCCGGTTCTGGGTAAATCATGAAAAAACAGGAAATGAAAGACCGTTAAAGTTCCGGGTTTACATTTCCGGTTCATATCGGAACCGGACCGTAAATTTGCGTTTCCGGTTAAACTATTCCCGGATCTCCATTCCGGTTCGTAACGAAACAGAAAATGGAAGACCGTTAAATATCATTTCCGGTTCCGGATTTCCATTTTCGATTCATATCGGAACCCTTGAGAAATTCGGAGTCCGTGGCCTCAACTTTAAGAACGCTACGTCCAATGTATGGTCGTCATAATCGCCCTGTCTGACAGCTCAATGATAACGGAATATTTTTGGACTGAATTGGATGATATGAACTTGGACAATATGTGGTTCCAACAGGACGATGCCACAAACCACATATCGAATGTCACAATCGAATCTCGAAATTGGGTTCAGCGTCTGTCTGTGCGTTTGCAATCGTGTCCGTGGTGGTCATGCAAAAGAAATCACAGGAATAAAGCAACTTTTGTAGGGCTCTAATCCTAATCTTCTCTAACCTGGAGAAGAAATTTGCCCATCGACATATTTAAGGTCCAAAAAAGTTGGAGGTAAATCAATAGGCTTCCCGCGGACCTGTATGATATGAAAATATATAAATTAAATATTTTCAAAGTGTAAGTTCCTTATGGCCACGGGTTATAAAAACTTCAACTTCAAATCTACAGTTTTTTCGAAAAGCCGCCAATTATTATTTCAAATAGTTGATTTCTGAAATTTCGCTAAAACCTTTTATTATTTAAAAAAGTCTTTGTCCCGAAATTTCGGGATTATTATTTCGGAAGCAACAACCGCGCCGTTTGTTCTGCTTTTTCCCGCATGGATAAGGAGGCGAAGCGAATGGGTCTGGAGATGAATGAGGACAAGACGAAATATCTCATGTCATCAAGCAAATAGTCGGCGCATTCGCGTCTTGGCTCCCACGTCACTGTTGACAGTCATAATTTCGAGGTCGTAGATAATTTCGTATACCTGGGAACCAGCATCAACAACACGAACAATGTCAGCCTCGAAATCCAGCGCAGAATAACTCTTGCCAACAGGTGCTACTTTGGACTGAGTAAGCAATTGAACAGTAAAGTCCTCTCTCGACGAACCAAAATCAAGCTCTACAAGTCGCTTATCATTCCCGTCCTGCTTTACGGTGCAGAAGCTTGGACGATGTCAACATCAGATGAGACGACATGTGGCAGCTCAAGTTGCCTGCCGCATGGCTGACTCTTTTGAAATTCTTAGGAGTTTTCGAGAGGAAAATTTTGCGCAAGATTTATGGTCCTCAGAACATTGGCAACGGCGAATACCGCAGACGATGGAACGATGAGCTGTACGAGTTATACGACGACATTTAGGCATTATTGGTAATATTTGTCGCAAATAATAATTACAGGTCTAACATAATCGATAAATTTTATTTGAAAACACTCTTAAAACTTTAAATATTGAAAATGTACTAGTTCCGAAATTTCGGGATTGTCATTTCGATATCCCGAAATACATTTTCTCAGTGGTTTATATAAAATTTGACTTTATGTTTAATATAATATTTGTATCGTGTAGTTGTAAGCATGTAAGATTTTTGAGAGTTCAAAGGGTGAAACATGGATGCAGTCACCAAAACTCAAACTTAGACTTCCAACTATAAAAGCTTTATTATAGCTATAAGACATCAAGTCTAATTAAAATGCTGCTATAACTTTTAGGCTTACAAAACAACTGCAAGAATCAACAAAACCTTCACCTTCCTTGTCTACATTCGAGACAGTTTTGAGAGTTGAGTTTAGAGCTCGCAGGTAGTCATTTCTGTTTGTATATGTATGCACTTTTATTAGATTTCACTGTCTTTGAAGTTGTTGTTCGTGCATATACTCACACGTTTGTATAACTGTATATATATACGTATGTATATACAATTTCTAACTGTGTAAGTGCTGTGAAATGAAATCAAAACACAATCAAACTCGAAACTCAAAATCAAATGCAAATTAATATTAAATTTGTCGAGCAACTTAAATTTGAAAGCGACAAAACAAATCAGCAACACTAAAGCAATAGTCAACAGCAGCTACAGCAACAACAACAAAAACAACAACACACCACTACATATCAACACAGCAGCAGCAGCTGCGCTGAGAGGAGGCAGTGCGGCAGCAGCAAAGCATGCAACATGAATAAATTCTGGTGTTTCCGTAATTTTTTTTTTTTTGGAAAAGCTGCTGCCACTGCCAACAGAAATAATAGCAACATTGAGCGCATAGCACAGCACAGCATATTAAAATCGAATAACAGATTTTCAGTTGACAAATGCCAAAGTGCAAATCAAATTTGGTTGACTCTTTGCAACGTTGATGGCTGGTTGATTGGTTCACCCCGGTGCCGGCACCGGCAACAGAGTACGCTTTGTCGAGACAAACATATGTATATGAACTCAAATATATGCATATGTTTTGTCATTTTCTATGTTAAATCAATTTTTGATTTATTTTATCTCAAAACAAATTTTGCGAGCGTCAAATGTGTTGAACTTCCGAGTAGTTTGCATGACAGGTGCGTATAATGGCTGGCAAATTTATGTGTGAATATGCATGTGTGCAAATATGTGCAGGGGCAATATGCGAAATATGCAAAGTGTCCAGCATTTGTGAAAAACACAATTTTTCGAGCACCCAAATGGAGTAGCTTTGTTAAGTTATTGCGTTCAAAGTTAGTAAAATTGTAGCAAATTGAGAGCGAGTTATGTGTGTTTGCGTTCGAAAGCTATAGATTGTTGTATCTTGTATGTTCTCTGATTACTTTTTTTACTCGCTTTTCATTTCATAAAGAAGACTTGTCTTACAATCCTTAACGAGAATGTTGGACAAAAAGGGATTAGTTAGTGTTATACTCCATATGCAAGGTGTGTTCAAAAAATAACGGGAATTTATATTTTAGTGGAATGAATGAATAAAGTTTTCTTAAAAAACATAAAAGGAAATTCCCGTTATTTTTTGAACATACCTCGTACTAACTTTTTCGAAGGTATCTAATTATGTACTAGTTAAATAATACTGGTACCGACTACTCGATGCCAATCTTCAAATGGGAAAGAAGGTTCGGAGTTAGGTGTAAGGCAGCCTTTCAAACTACCGTATTACAGCAGTATATTTCAAGCGGAGGTGTTTGCTGTATTAGGAAAGCCTGTTACTCTAAAGTTAATATCTACGTAGACAGTCAAGCAGCAATCAAGGCCATAACCTCGTATCACATCTCTGTCAAAAGCGTATTGAATACCAGCGTGGCAGTGGACGGAGTTGCCACGAAGAAATGGCTACACTTCTACTGAGTGCCAGGTCGCAAAGGCATTGAGGGCAATGCTATTGTAGACGAGATTGCCAAAAGTGGTGTACAACTGTCATATGGAAACAGCCAACCTAACATTGACAAACCCATGCATTGTCTATACTTTGATTTAGACAGGAGCATGGCAAGGAAGATCACAACGCGCTGGAAAAATATATAGCGGGGTGCAAAACAGCTAAAGCCATGTGTAAATGGGTATACCAGAAATACACAAAATTCCTACTGTCGCCCGATAAAAGGAACTGTAGGAACATGGTTGGAATTCTCACCGGTCACTGTCTGGTGCCTTTAAAATGGGGCTGACGGATCGAGATGACTGCAGGAAATGTCAAAAACATAAGAGAAACAATGGACCATATCTTGTCCTGCATTGTCAAGGCAACGGCTCCAATATTTTGGGATCCCACAGTACGAGAGTCTGGAAAAGGTATCGTTAGTAAAACCTCATAATCTATTAATATTTGCGACAAGCGCAGGCATTCTAAAGGATGACTACTCCTCAGTAACTACGTGACGGCACTCCAACTGGTATCGCAAAGAACCATAACTGGTCCATGGGTGGCTTTCGCCAACCAGACTAACCTAACCTAACCTAATCTAACCTAAAAAAGTACTTCGCCTAAAAATATGTTACCATTGACGCTATACTGATTGTATTAAGGTTAGAAAAGTAAAACATTCGTGAAATATCTTCAGAGACCCTTCGCAAATTCTTCATTATTTCAGAGTAGACCGATACGAGTTTCAAACTTTTAAATTATTCAACATAAATTATTCGGTTCGAGATGAATCTGGCGAAGCTTTGCAGGGTTTCAACAAAAAGTTATTTCCTGTCGTTCGCCTTTTCGGTTCTATGAAGAGATGATCTGACTTTCACCCGTTCGTTAGTGGTTTATTGTTGGCTCACTGAATAGAATATTCTTTTATCTATGCTCGCAGCGTAGTTTATCGAATGGCGACTACTTTAAAGGCGACAACATTAATGTGAAGAAATAAATAAATAAAAAAAATTAAAATTCCCGTTACTTTTTGAACACACCTAGTATGCTGGAGAGCAGTTGAGGGATTTTACTTTGATATGGTACGTAACCATTTAACTCTTGCCAATAGGTGCTACTTTGGACTGAGTAGGCAATTGAACAGTAAAGTCCTCTCTCGACGAACCAAAATCAAGCTCTACAAGTCGCTTATCATTCCCGTCCTGCTTTACGGTGCAGAAGCTTGGACGATGTCAACATCAGATGAGACGACACTAGGAGTTTTCGAGAGGAAAATTTTGCGCAAGATTTATGGTCCTCAGAACATTGGCAACGGCAAATACCGCAGTCGATGGAACGATGAGCTGTACGAGTTATACGACGACATTGACATAGTTCAGCGAATAAAAAGACAGCGGCTACGCTGGCTAGGTCATGTTGTCCGAATGGACGAAAACACTCCAGCACTGAAAGTGTTCGATGCAGTACCCGCCGGAGGAAGCCGAGGACGGGGAAGCCCTCCACTCCGTTGGAGGGACCAGGTGGAGAGCGACCTTGTTACACTTGGGATCTCCAACTGGCGCCGAACTGCGAAGGAGAGAGAGAGAGGTGGCGCACTATCGTCGATTCGGCTATAACCGGCTAAAAGGTTGTAACGCCAATCACATACATACATACATGGTACGTAATAGATGAGGCTCGATAAGTAGCCTCGTTCGGTTTCGTCCCGATTTGACCTGAGCTAGAGTTGATTGTCAGCATCTTTTTTCAGCAGTTTATAAACTATCAATCTCTTTTGAACAGTTTAACTAACAATAACTAACAACACTATCCCTTACAAGTGACTAAAAGCCTTTCTGTAATAGTACTCAGGAAAGACTAAACTAAAGGGTTATCATGAACTGAAATTTCTGCGTAAACTTAAATATGTAAGTCCTTGTTGCTATGAAACTATCTATGTAAATCTCTATCGAGTGCAATATGTTGCAAGAAGAATGCCTGAAATGCAATACACCACTAAGAGAATAGAATATGGCTGAAGCAGGCAAGCCAGAAAAAGGTGTATTCCTGTAAAAAAAAGTAAAAATGTGCGAACGTTCTAGGAAATATGCGGAAAACAATGTATTAGATTAAATGCACTGATGAGCATTAGAAGACTATGAAAAAGAAAGGGGTTAACTGTACATAAACTCAGCGATGGATAGAAGATATCTTAAGAGAAGGATTTTATAACAAAAAGAAAATCAGCGCAAAGAAATAGAAATTGTCTGCATATCAAAATAATTGGTAAACTGTACTCAGCATCCTTTACAACCCCTGCCAGTGCGGATAATAATATTTTCGCAACGACTGTAGCTGCATTTGCAACACTAGTAGTAGCATTGTAGTGGCTTCCGCAGAATTCAGCGCAGCGCAGAAAATGAAAATTTCCAAAGCGTTGACATTTGAGTAGCGACAACAACAAACAAAAGAAAACTATGCAACGCGCCAACAACAATAAGAACAATAACTTGCAGCAAAAGGCAGTCAAATGTCAGGCCACGCAACGTCAGAGTGGTTGCCAATAAATTGCTAGTAGAGAATGGAGAATGCAGAATGTGCTTTATCTTTTTGCGCTGCTGAGGCTTGTGTGTGTGTGTGTCGACCGTTATGTTATTATGTGTGCCAATTTTGCGATATTAAAAAGGCAATATATAGTGAAAAATCCAATATGCACTTTGCTGATCCGATTACATGTGCAAAGTTGAAGTGGCGCCAGGCAACGCACGTTACACGCGAGCTTGATTGGATGCTGGAAAATATGCGTCAAAAAACTAAAATAAAGTAATGCTGAGTGATGAGCATGGAAGTTTTTAGGCAATAAATCGGGTTTCAGCGGTGTCGAGGAGAGTTTTGTAATTTTGGGGTGTGACGATAAAATGTAAAATTCATCAAATTAACATATTTTAATCACTTTTAGAGATTTTAATCACTTTAATTGGTGGAAGAGTACCTGAATGCTGTTCAACAAGTGAAGTCTTTTTCGGGTTTTAAGGCACGTCGGATAAGCCTTTTTATGGCTGAACTAGGTTTAGTGAGGAGTGACAGAATTTTTCTATAATTCAGATCAGGATTCTTAGTCCTACATTTCCCAAAAGTCGTCTCAAAATGAAAATTCAGTGAAATTCCTCAATACGGCCGAATCCACCAGAGCCTCTTCCTCCTTTTTGCTTTTTGGTGCCAACTGGAAACACCAAGTGAAGTCAGGTCACTTTCTACTTTGCCCTTCCAACGGAGTGGAGGCCGTATTCTTCCGCGGCTTCCTCCTGCGGGTACTGCAACGAATATTTTCAGAGCTGGGGTGTTTTCATGCATTCGGACAACATGACCTAGCCAGCGTAACCGCTGTCTTTTTATTCGCTGAACTATGTCTACGTCGTCGTATAACTCGTACAGCTCATCGTTCCATCGTCTGCGATATTCGACGTTGCCAATGTTTAGAGGATCATAAATCTTATGCAAAACCTTTCTCTCGAAAACCCCCCAAGACTCAACGGATGTTGTCACCGTCCTCCTTCAGTGCCATACATGAGAACGGGAATAATGAGCGACTTGTAGAGTTTGGTTTTTGTTCGTCGAGAGAGGACTTTACTGTTCAATTGCCTACTCAGTCCATTGTAGCACCTGTTGGCAAGAGTGATTCTGCGTTGGATTTCGAGGCTGACATTGTCGGTGTTATTAACGCTGGTACCCAAGTAGTTGAAAGTATCTACAACTTCAAAGATATGACTGTCAACAGTCACGCGGGATCCAAGACGCGAGTGCGCTGCCTGTTTTGTTTGATGACAGGAGATATTTCGTCTTGTTCTCGTTCACCACCAGATCTATACGTTTCGCTTCCTTATCCAGTCACTCTTATAAAATGAACAAAAAAAAAACGAACAAAAATAGTGCTGCAGTAGGTGTCCGGTTATGAGGAATTTCATTTGTATGAAATAGCTTTACTTTCATTTACCTACCCACATTCGTAGCATTCGGATCCTCCGTAGGACTTTATTACAGCAACCAATTATTGGACTTCTGTGTTATAAGCAAGAAGTTTTCGTCTAGAAGAAACTGTCATCTTTAAGTAAGCTAAAATGTTCCTTTACCGCAGAATTGCCTTTTCGTTGTGAATATTTACAACCCTTACGATACAGATTTGACCCTAAATTTCCAAACTTTTGCATTACCAATTATTATGATTTGCCAGTGTGATTTATCTATTTTGCCAAGTTTGCAATAAACAAGGCAATAAATCAAGGAATATACGTGTCACCACAAAGGCTACAGCAAACCAGTCTAAAACTATGTAAATGAAAAATTTAAGGAAAAATGCATAACACAGTTCTTATTCCATTAAATTATGATTCAACTAATTTATTTAATTGCTAAGAAAGGTGGTCTGAAAAAATAAGTCTCGGTTACTTTGCTGATAAGATGTCTTTCTTTCAACACAGTCTGACCGGATATTGCTTTTTCCTTCAATCTAGCTGACATCAAATGACTTCTAGGTCTCTAAGGAAGGTCTTTATAAGATAATTCTTATTGAACCCAGATCCAATTGCTATTCGATTAAAATCTTGTTCTTAAGTCATTCAAGTATCTAAATAACTTTAGAGTCTCGACTTAACAAATAGATTTCTGGCGCTGCCACTGAGACATAGATAGAACGAAATTCGTCTTTCATTATACTGCTCAAAGAGAAAGAATTGCAACGAAAAGTCCCGCAACAGCTTGCATAAGCGCCACTGCATTCAGCCAGTAATTATAAGTATTTTGATTATTGCAAGTGAAAGATGACATTATTACGATCATTAAGACGGTCAGCGGTGCTCCAGCAACAAACACACGACGCAGATTGCAGCGCGGCGACTCTACTGGCCAAAGCTACACTTCAGTGCGTCCGCAATGTCTCCAGCGACTGCGTTTAGCCGGTTTTTTAGCGCACAGCATGCAGCCGACCAACTGTTTTTTGCGCTGAATTAATAAATGTTTGTGTGTGTGTCAGACGATGGATGACCTGTCGTTTGGGCGAAGCAGCGAACGAGCAACCCAAGGACCGATCGTGCGATCGACGGCTGCTTTGGTGTTTGTTGTGAGCCGCTTTGGAGTGCGCAGCCGGTAATTGTCACCCCTTCGATCCGCAGCGGTGGAATGCGAACTGTAGATCTAGTCTTCATGTGTGTTTGTGTATGGGAGCTGGTGCGTGCGTGCATGCGTGCTCTGGTAATAGCCGCTCAGTTGGGGACACTTAGTCGCTGGCGATCACTAAGTCATCTGCCCGGTCGGGTTTTGCCAAAGCTGGCAGTGACTGTAGAGTTACTTGGTTGTTGTTGTTGGTGATGTTGTAAGTTCATTTGCGTTGCGGCATATTCAATCATGTCAAGTGTAATAATTTCACGTGCAATCGAACAGACACACACGTAAAAAAATAAAAATAGAAAAGCAGAAAAGCTGCTTTCCGAGTGCTGTAGTGCTGGAAAATACTTCTTCTTCTTAGTGTCCCTTCTTCTTACTGATTTTTATACCCATCATGCAAACATGCGAGAGATACTTGAGTTTATATTTTTCTAACATTTTCGTTTGGCGAGTCGAGAAGATCTCCTGTTTAACAAAGGGACCTCAGCGGCCCTCAACAGATTCTTGAGGCGTTCTTTCCAAAAACCTTACTTCTAATTCTTCTTCTGTAGACTCGAAATTGACATTCCAAGATTTGTATAGCCTATAGACACTAGAGCGTTTGTATGGTGATTGATCCCGGTTCCCATGTATCCCTCGGGAAATAACCAGTCATCAAACTTATAAGTTGTATCCACATCCTTGGACAGATGAATGCCAAATAGAGCTAAATGGTCGTGATATTTACGAAGTGTCTTTCTTTGGTCTCTATGAAGAAGATCTCCTGCTCCGTAGATCAGAAGATCACTTTGTTAAACTATATATTACATCTTTGAAGGTTCTTTGTCCAGCAAAATTATGCGTTGGGTTACTGTACTTTCTTAAGTTCTATTTCCTCCATCTCTCGAGTACCCGTTAGACCACTCACTACATTGTAGCTCTTCCTATTATAATATATCAGTGGTGGCACTGTTTTGATATATTGATCCAGCAGCCAATGATCTACGACGATTTATGCGGTGCTGTCGTTACTGCCAAGCAGTGCTTCCAGCTTCGTTGTTCATGCTCGGTTCAGGAAACTCGCAGAAACGAAATATTAACAACAAATATGGTAAGTGCTCGCATGCAACAACACTGTCATTGCCACAATTTTCGTCGCGCCACTCATGGAAATGTCACACACCGTTTGTTGTTGTACATATATTACTGTTGTGAGTTTTCCACTCAACCTTAGTTGCTGCAATAACTGTTTTTCTGCGCACTTTTTTTCTTGCTTACTGCGTTATTGTTGTTATTGCTATTTTTTTGTGATTTTCGTTATGAATTTATTATGTGACGGAAGTGGTCCACAAAGTGTCCGTCCATGCTGCGAACGCTGCTGCTGCGGCTGCTGGCCATTTGTTTGGCGCTGCTCTTTGCTTCAGCTAATGTTTTCTTGCTGTTGTTGTTGTTCACTCTTCTAATCGTTGTATAAATCTTCATTTTGTGTAGACATTATGTCATACGAGCTATCAAAACTTTGAGTTAAGACTTGCCACAGTAGAAAGGTGCCACAAACGAGTTCTGGAGAGAGTGCGATAAATTGTGTGTGTGTTCTAGAAAGTATTATAGTGAGTTCGGGAGCTTTTTGAAAGGGCAACGGCTGAAGTGGTTCAAAGGCATTAATGGAGTTTGGTAAGAATTGTCAATTTACAGGAATGAATTAGAGAATACTAAAGAGAGAGAAATGGAAGGATGAAGCAATATGAAGCATAGTAGAGGGAAAGACTGAATTTGATCACATGAAGTTGGTTGTTGTAGAAACGAGTTCCAAAAATGTGTGCCAGAATTTGACCACATGAAGTTTGCTGTTGTAGAAACGAGTTCCAAAAATGTGTGTAATAAAGTTAATTTATTTCTTTAAATCTTTTTCTTTTGTTTTAATAAGAATCCTATACTACTCTTCCAAGCTTATCCCATATCAATATCCGCCCAAATTATGTTTGTGCGAAAAAACTAAGACAAAAGATTGCAAGAAGATTGGAAAAAAATCTCCAAAAATGTACGCCAAATGCGAAATTCATTGGAGCGGAAGATTGACTCCAGCGCTTCATTAATTTTGATCCTTATACATATAATACTTATATGAGAGAGTATATAATGAAAAGGTGATACAAGAAATCACCATCATCATCAGGAAGTGTCAAAATAGCGCTCAGCGATGTCATAATAATATAAGTTTCATAAAAGATGAGAGGTTGAGAGTATACAGTTTATTAACCTTGACTCATGAGAGTTAAAGGGAACTTCTTATGAAGAAGGGATAGTAGTATTTAAATAAGAAAAGGCTGTTAAGGCATCAATCCCAAACCACTGATTTAATATTTTTGGATAGTTTCCGGGAAGCTGGTCCATTTCCACTATAAGGGTGTTATCGTATATTTAAAGTATAAAATATTAAGGGTTAGTATCAGGTCCGACAAAGAAACCTAAATATATAAAAAATTCTTATTTATTAAATTTAAAAAAGAATTTGATTTTCATACACACTTGCTGACATTTAATACTGCCACCAAATAAAATAAATCAAAAAAAACTCGAAAAAATTAATGTTTCGCCACATCTCCATGACACCTTCGCGCCCCAGTGTGCGGCAACTGAAATCATGACATACCCACATCATGTCACAACATGCCACGCGGTTGGCAGCATGCAGCGGCAACAATCGCAACACTACAACACGACTTTGTGGCATGCCACGACAGGTAAGGTGTGGCGGAATAAAAAAGGCGAGAAACAACTTTGTGGAAATATGCAGGCCCTCCTGCGCTGTTTTATCGAATTTAATTTTTATTTTTGCCAACTCTTTTTCTCTGGATTCCCACTTTCTACGCCTCGCAAACAAATTAAAAACATTTCCCATGCTCGGCGTTGCGTTAATATGCCAAAATTATTATTATTATTATTATTTGCATTATTAATTTCGACACGCTTGTGTTTCAGCGCCGATGCGCGCGTATCTTGCATTGATAGCAGAGAACTTAAACTCCGCCAGATTGTTGTTTTTGTAAGTAGGTTTTTGTGGTTTCTGCTGCGGTTCGGTACTGCTTGACGTTTTACGAAACGTTTTGCGACTTCTTACCTTTTGGTCGCTGCTTTTACCTTCCATCTCCTCCCTTCATGCTGACACATATGCTGTCAGCGCCGGTGATAAGCTGGCGGCCGTTCTAAATGGGCGCGGCTGGCGTGGTGTGAATGTATGTGTGGCAAGCTGACGGCTGACGCCTCTGCGTTTTATTGTGCCGCACGTCAAGTTTTATCTTTTTCTCTTTTGCCAAATTTGTTTAAATCTCTGCTTTCTCTATAAAACTTGCAATTCGGCGAATTTTTTCCAAACTTCACTGACGAAACTGTTATCAGCCGCGGTTTACTTTAGCTTTGCCTGCCTTTGTGGTGCTGTTTGCAATTCTTTTATGTGGTTCAGCTCTGCTTTTCGAGCATTTATTTCTCACATAATTATTTTTGTTACAAACAGTGGCAACTTGGCAGCCGCAAAACGTTTTGTTGCCGTGATAAGCTGGTGCACTTGCCACACTTTGAGGCACCGATCCAAGCAGGTAAGCCAGTTGCATATGCAAGTAGAGTGATTTGGACCTTGTAGGAAATAATTACGGTAGTGTAAGCTGACATTGAGCAACACCAAAATCTCCGTCAGTATCGGGAAGGACCTCTCCGAGCCGTTCGATACCAGACGAGGTTTCAGACAAGGTGACTCACTCTCGTGTGATTTCTTTAACCTGATGCTGGAGAAAGTAATACGAGCTGCAGAGCTAAATATAGAAGGCATAATCTTCTATAAGAGTGTACAGCTACTGGCGAACGCCGATGATATCGATATCATTGGAAACAACACCCGCGCCGTTAGTTCTGCTTTCTCCAGACTGGATAAGGAAGCGAAGCGAAATGGGTCTGGTGGTGAACGAGGACAAGACGAAATATCTTCTGTCGTCAAACAAACAGTCACTCTTGCCATCTGTCATCATTCCCGTCCTACTTTACGGTGCAGAAGCGTGGACGATGTCAACATCTGATGAGACGGCACTAGAAGTTTTCGAGAGAAAGGTTTTGCGGAAGATTTATGGTCCCTTAAACATTGGCAACGGCGAATACCACAGACGATGGAACGATGAGCTGTATGTGTTATTCGACGACATAGACATAGTCCAGCGAATAAAAAGACAGCGGCTACGCTGGCTAGGTCATGTTATTTGAATGGACGAAAGTGCCTCAGCTCTGAAAGTTTTCGATGCAGTAACCGCTGGTGGAAGCCGAGGAAGAGGGAGACCTCCACTCCGATGGAAGGACCAGGTGGAGAGGGACCTGGCTTCGCTTGGTATAACCAATTGGCGCCAAACTGCCAGAAGGAGGGATACGAGGCGCGCTGTCGTGGACCCTGCTATAACCGCGTAAGCGGTGTCTACGCCAGTCAAGAAGAATAAGTTGAAGACAACTTCACCCTGGAAACGGAGATTTTGTTTAAGTCTATTAAACGGTCGTTGAGTAATGTGTTGGAAACGGACCCAGCTTTATTGAAGGCCTGTGTTAATTTTCGTAATTCTTAGAGTAGATTCCTACAGAAATATAAATAAATCAAGCTTTTCTCACGGAAGTATTTTTTAAGTTTAAAGCTTAGGAGCTTTCATGACTCCTTAAAAGCTCCGAGAGCTTCCCTTTTCTGGGAAGAATTACATTATTCTTCAAGAAACACAGAAAATATGTTTTTCTCATGGAGCTTAATTTAAGCTTAAAGCTTTTGGAGCTTTTTTGGGAGAGAATTTTCTTCTATGTATGCCTGTTTAGATCGTATACTAATATAATATTTCTGAGGCAGATAGGTTAAGGATGTAGACCCTCGACTATTTTCTGTAGTGTTAAAAGCTTTAAGCTCAGTTGCATTATGATAGTGTGTAAAGCTCTTCACTATATTTTCTTAAATATTTTGAGAATGGTAATTGGAAACTGTTTCTCCTTTCCCTATTGGGGCTTTGGAATGCATTCTTCATGCGCGGAAATTAAAAAATAAATTTTTAATGAGCTTTGTTTGTTATTGTTGTTGCTTTGGTTGCTGTCATTGATTGCATTTGAGCGTGTGGGACGCGACTGACAGTTTGATAGCAGCATTTTCGAAATATGGCAAATATTTTGGAGGCAAAAATAAGAACGAGAATTTTGTGAGATTGATTGTTTAATTTTATTTTAATTTGGAATTATTTTTATATTCGTAGTGGCAAATAAATGAATACGCTTGATAGCTGCTCTGAACTTTAAGTAAGGAGGCTGAAGACCCCGGAATTTTAGAGGGTTTTCAACAAGGTGACCTTCAAATTAGTCTAAAATTAATCACAACTAGCTAAAAGGGGTGTAAAAGGAGTTTTCGCATAGGTTAAAGATCTAGCTACGTATTCTCAGTAGTTAACGAAGTTAGTATCAAGACACTCTTCTTGAAGCATGAACCACTAACATGAGTTTGTGGTTCCCAAAAATGCATGTACTTCTGTATATTATATGAAACGCTAGAAGGAAATCTGATGAGCTGCTTCTCCAGATTTATGCTCCTTACTTAAGGAATGAGTAACTACTAGAAGTCTCAAGCTTATCGCCTCGTTCAGGTGACATTTTCGTAATGGATGCGTGTACAGATCTATGACTAAACCATCGCTCTCTATGCGTGACACATTGCAACGCTTTATCGCCAATCTGGCAACGGCGACGTTGACCCAACCCTTGCCGGAGTACGCAGCAGCTTGGAATTTTGATTGAAACGCGCGTCATAACAACGGCATGCAAATCACACACTTTCATAATTTATCAAGCGCTTTTTCGTTTTTTTTTTCGTTCGTTTGTTTAGAACTTAAAACTAAGAACTACGCATGTCGGGAAAATTGGCTACGCTACAAACAACAAACTGCAACCAACAACAACAAATGGCTGCATATAAATTGCAGTTTGGCATGGCAAATGAAGACAGCTGAATGCGTTCGGCACACACACGTGACATCGCGACATCTCTGCATCGGAGCACCTAACATACAGCTCACACACCGCTATGTGGTACCATATATGTATATGCGCTTGATTGGTTGTTGCACAAATGCAACGAGTCACCGTTGGCGCAATCAGTACAAACGCATCACAGCAATCGAACTCATAAATAATCGGTGACGCGACAGCAATAGCAATAGCAACAAAAAAAAAACAAACTCGCCAGCAGATGCATAAAATAAAGTCAGACTTGCAGCGACAACAACAGCAACAACGGTACTAATATTGAACGCAGTTGTTGCAACACTTAGGCAGCATTTGTGGGGACTCCATAAGGAGACACATGTGTGTGCAGTTGACTGCAGAATCTAGTGCAAATCATGACGGAAATCAAGGTGAGCGTGGCAGTGCGTACGAACCGCTGTTGGGCCAGCATCCAGGTAGCTAGGCAGTAGTTGCGACCAATAGTGACACCAAACATTCCCGTACGAGTCAATTGCACATGGAAGAAGGAATGCTGAGTGGACCTAGAGGCAGGCGGACGGTCCTGGCGGTAGCTGTGACTCAGCCGTCGCTAAGAACTCGCTGTCACAGCGGCTGTGTGGCTTTCGCTATTTGCTGGCGCAGTCGGTGTCACCGTCACCATCACGCATGAATGAATGATGGCAATGGTGATGCCGTTGCCGAATGCTGATGTTGTTGTCGATATTGGTAAAAAGCAACATCATGCAACGCATAGCGGTTGGTCGTTGCGGCAAATGTAAGGAACGTGCAACAAGAGGGAAAAATCAACATTTTGGACTGCAGTTTTTAGTTGAGCGGAGCTTAGTAAACAAGTTTTGTCTGTAAAATATGTTTGTATGCAAACCCTCCACGAGAAGAACACGAACACACGGAATTGTGATGAGTACGTCATAATCGGAACTACAAAAACAACAAGATGATTGAGGATGCAGTTACCATTTGCTAAAAACATAACCCATTTGAGTATGTGAGAACCTAATGTCCGTGGCAGGATGCGGGTATCGCCCCTAATCTCATTCCGACGAGAATCTTAGTTAAAAGGATTGCTGTTTTCTTTTAAGGAGATGTTCGCCCCTCAAAAAATTGGTATTCCATTACTTTGTATATAGAGAACTGGAGTTCTCTGCCACGATATGAGTTGCGCTCGCTGGTATTTGATATATCTGACTCCTCAATCCACAATTTAGCTTTGTTGGCCTGTCTACAACGAATGGGTTCCTCAATTGTTTGAGGGAAGAAGTTCGTTACAGTTTCGGAGCCAGATACTGCAAAATTAAATTAATGACAACCTCCTAGTCCTACGTTACCGTCGAAAAAATTAGTGAACAACGGTTTATCATGGAAATCCGAATGTTCAATGGTAGAAGATCCTCGGTTACAACAGAACTCGACTCCAACAACAAATTTTACAAATACTTGCATCAATCCAAAGGGAAGAAGATCGTCTAGTTACTGTTTCAAAGTTATTACACACAAAGACTCCAAATTTGAGTCCAGGTCTAGGTGGGTATTAACGGTAACGTAATATAGGAAAACAACGGTCTATCTTTGAAATCGAAATCCGAATGTTTTACTGTAGAACACCTTCGACACGGAGCCTGACTCCAACAACAAATTTTTCAACTAACCGCATCAAAACAAAGCGAACCGAAAGCTCTCGTCTCACCAATCAAAATTACCCACAAAATTTCAGCTAGACCCAACATACCTTGTCACAGTGGAAGAAAGAGGCTTTTCAAAAAGCAAAGCGGTAATGGTGCAACAACAAAAACAAAGTATTGCAATCACTGCCAACAGTAGAGGAACAACAAATAAACGAAATTATGCACTCTAAAAGCAACAACGCCACACATTTAGGTAACCTCGCAACAAGCATAGGCGACAAACACTGCTGCAACGGCAATGGCACAATTTGAATTATGACACTGAGAGCATAGATAGTGAACACATTTTAGAACACAGTGTCGGGAAGCAGCGGTAGCCGACACATATGGACTCAGCTAAATACCAGTTAGTCATGCAGGTAGATTGGTTGGTTGGCAGCAAGGTACCCAAAATGTAGCCAATGAAATTGTAAAATCCTTGGACCATAACGCGCGTTGATGCGCAATGGTGCAACGAGCGCCGCCGACTGAGTGTTGGGACCACAATGCCATTGGCATTTCGCATTGATTGCAGCCGCATGCACGTCGACCAGACGCTATTCCACACATTATGCGACCGCTGCTGTTGCTGCTGTTGTTGGAGTTGTTGCAGTAACTGCGCCATTAAATCTGTGTCGGCTACCAAACAAACCTTCAGCGCGCCGCACAGTTATGAGTAGTTATGCAGCGCGAACGACGGCACATTGTTTGTACCGCGACGGCGGCAAATGTTGTTTGTCGCCGTTGCGTCGCTTAAAATTGCCATATTTAAGCAAAAGTGCGGCGATAAATCAAATTGTCACTCGTCTTCTGCGCTCTGCTACCGCGCGAGCTGTTCCTCAGCTTTATGGGTGCTTCGCAGTGATGTACGCATTGCCACAATCCGTGGCCAGCAGACAGTCGCATCCGCACATATGCGACTGTGCAACACAATTCATGCCGCATGCAGAATTGCCGTCGCACAATGAAGCGCTGATGGAGTTATGCATTTACGATGTGTTAGTCTGGCAAATATGCGTTTTTCTGCGTGAGTTTTGAATTCATTAATGTGCCAATGCATTGCGGTTGCACAAATCATATATGCGGTACTCCACTCTATTATTTCGAATGTGTTGCTTGCGGTAATTCGTTTGACGTTAATGTGAAATGGTTGGTTTGTAGAGAGGTGTTATAGGGAGAATGGATAAATGAGACGCACGTACTCATACTCTCGGTTACAACATGTGGTGTAACGGAACTGACTAAATAGTAAACCTTTTGACCTCTGCCGGCAATTCCTAGTTTGTTATCCAAATCCTACCAAGGAACCTTCCATCCAAGATAAGTCCATAAGTTCCATGGACCCCGAAATTGTTTTAGTCTGCAAAACTGTAATCTCAGACTAGTTCGAAAATTACAGATAAGGTTGTATTGGGCCTCTCCGTGATGCAAAACACATATCCGGTAAAATTGCGGGTTCCGTTTGATAAAATATTATAAGATTAGGTCCTAGTTAGTAATTCCGAAACCCTCGATTTGTCGTCCCCATGATTTATAACCGGCTCGAGAATCCCAACTATACCGCTTTCCTCATAATTATTGGATTTCTTGTCGTTACAACAGCAACACTTTCCATTAGTATTAAGTTTCTTTACTACAGACCCTACTTTCATTCTAATAATTTCTCCTTGAAAAACTTGAAAAAATGAAGCAAACTAATGACTGCTAGGCCAAGATTTCATCTATCGGAGCTAACACCGAAAAACACGAACCTGAGAACCCCTTAATCTGCGATCTTTCATATCTCTTGGAGAAAACTGAGTTAAACTGTGGCGCAATATAATGACTATGTGGGGTGTCCATGAGACTAAATGAGCTAAAATGAGTGAGGTATAAGGTGGTATTCTGTTTATATTTAATCCTTTATAAATTTTCAGTTCATCTACAGAGGTATCGAGTATGTCTTCGTACAATAAAGTCCCTTCCACCAAGTGTGATGTCCTCAAAGATCTCGGATCTCCGTATGTGTGATATTGATCGGTATTACGGAGTGATGAATGGGATAAGGATGTATGGAGCGAAGCTCGTGAGTCTATAGAATTGTCCGAATATATTTAATATATGTGGCCTGGTCTACGGAAAGGGGGCTTAGGTGTCAAAAAATCAATTTTCAATTTTTAGTCGATTCGGATGGAAGATGAGATGCTTTTTCATTTTTTCATGTTTCCCAGAAAACTAGTTTTTCGCACGTTAGCTCCCTTTTCGTAGACCAGGTCACATATATTTGTTTATGCCATTGAAAGACCGAGTTCCTTCCCAATTTGTGGTCTCTCTGAATAGCTGGTGATTTTTACGAAAAGCCTTCCACCACGTAAACCGAAAGTCCCCAAAAAAGAACGGAAATCGCAATTGGCCACACTCGCGGCATTCGCGTGGAAGTAATGACGTTGATATGCACACCTCGGCGAAAATGCACCGTTTACGTTGCGCAAACGATACGATTTGAACTCAATAAGCACTCATTGATGTCAGCACATCGATACAATTGGCATTGTGATATGAATCGTTGCAATATATCGCATGTTGCATGTGTGAGCGTGTGTGCATGCATGCTGTGGCGGCCGATTATGTCGAGATTATACGCTCCCCAATTGTATATGCTAGTATGAATTGAGCAGGTATATGTCGGGTTGGTGTGGCTTTAAACACGTTAAAGTCACAGAGAATAACGAAAATTTATAACTGACAAACGAAAATACAAAGCGACAGTTGTGGGGAGCCAAACAATGAAGTATCCAGTCCAAAAAAGAAAGGAATAAACGAAAAATTAAAAACCCTTGCGATCACGTGAATTATTGTGGCACAGATCATAAGCGCTCAACACGTTCGATCGCTTAGGATTAAGCTGAGCGGCATTGAAGAAGAAGCGCGCGCGCGCTCGAAACCAAAGCCATAAAGGAGGGGCACACAGCGGTGTCTACACATCTGCACATATGCGCGAAAGGTGTTAAAATATCTCCATGGGCCACAGAGGTAAGCGGCGTTCCACCAAATTATTGAAATGACAATGACTCCGAATGAGGCGCACCAGCGAGGCCGGCTTTGTTTGCGCTCCCAGCGCGCCGTTCTTTAAGCCGTCATCGCGCTGTTGCTGCTGAGTGTAAATTGTATGTGCCACACATGCCACATTGTCGTTGATTTTTGGCAATTGCAATTTAATAGGCGACGACATCAACTTTGTCACGTGGTTGCCATAAATTTGTGAGCCTCCCGAACGAAGCAACAACGAATAACAGCGATCGCACCACAACTTGAGATTGGTATTGGCACGGTGCTTCCACTGTCTCTGTTCTGCGCGCACTCCTTTATACCGCTAAATAACTGAGAATATTAACTCGGCTTTAATCCTTTCACTTTATCGCTTTTGCGAATTTCGGTTTTAGATTTGCGATTTTCGATTTTCATTCTTTATTGTTCTGCATGATCGATTTACGGTCCTCACAGCTGTGCGCTTTGTTGTTCTTTGCGGTTCCGCGCGTTCGCTTCCTTTGAATTGCGGGTGGCTTGAGTCGGAGGTGTTTGCCAAGCACGCTAATAAATTCAAATTTGGTTGGGATAACCAAAAAAAGAGCAAAGCGGGAACTAATGACAAAAGCTGCTATAAACGTGAGTCCTTTGAGTGCGACATTAATTGGCTTTGATGGGCAAACAATGGCGCTGTTCGGTGGCTTTGTGCCGACCGCGCTTTTGGTGGGCGGTAGGAGACGCGCAATGTCGATTCGGAGAAAGACGGAAAATAAGTAAAAAAATATCAGATTTTCGAAAAATTCGAAGCTTATCTGAGAGCTAAAGAGTTCTGCAGCAGAAACATATAGACTTGGATCACTTCTGTTACTAGCCGAAGTTCAGTATCGTCTGAGAGGTCTATTTTTCTGGAAATCCATTTACATTACATTAAGATTTAACAGTCTTCTAATAACAAAATTCAACAAATCATCTCACTAAAATATTCCGAAGCAAGCTACCGCGCTACTCTACCACATATTAATCACCGTTGTGAACCACTCATACTTAGCTTGAGTATCATATATATTTACAAGTTTACATACACAAGCTTCTGAAGCACTCCTTACTTAACTTAGCTTAATCCAAGAGCTGAAACCAAAGTGTCCAATGCCAAATGTGCGAAGCCATCGATTATAATCGAAATGGGATTGTAAATCAAAACGCCTTGAATGGCTGAAGTGCAAGACTTCAAGTTGTTGGTTTGTGGAAGTTGTTGTGATGGTGACACTGGCGTGGCAAACATATTTTCTAGGGGGGATTCTTTAAAGACACTTCAATTTAATATTTCATAAATACTGCGAGATAGGCATTCAAGAGCTTAAAGCTCAGACAGCGATTTTTAGTTTGAAAGCTTGCTTGTTACGGCGGAAACTCCAATTGAAGTCATAACGGTGTGATATTGAAAAGCTGAAATTATATTTATAGCGTGTACGTGGATCCAGGGTTGGAGTTGTAATCTCGAAGCTCACCATTTTTACTCTGAAGAAACTTGATCCGATAGAGATTGACCAAAGCTTTCTCTTAATGAGGCTCCTGAAACCCACATACTCCGCACTCCCACTCCGCAATTTCTCCATCTCCGCAAACACCAAGTGAAGTCAAGCAACCGCACGAAATCTGCGTGTAACTTTCAAGTGCCATTCGGATGGGCGCTTCATTATCGCGAGCAGACGCAAATTGGCCTATATGCCGTGAGTGTGCGAGTGTTCGGTCATCAATTGTGTCTCCATTTGGGCGCATTTGGCACAACTTTTTTCACTTCACACTTTACTTTTCACCAAATTGTTTGGGCCGTACTTAAATATCTGCTATTGCTAGTTTTGGGTTGCCATTTAACGCTGAAACTTGCGCCATTTGGTGGGGAGCGCTGTCGCCTGAGCTATCTCACTGCTGCTCCTTTGTGTTCGTGCGCTAACCTTCAACGGGTTTGGCGCGCAGGTAAGGAAGGTGAAGTTTGTGCTGTGATTTGCCACATGTGTGCAACAATAAGAACTTCGGCAATACCAACAACCACATAGCGAGTTCAGGGAATCCACGTTAACAATGGCATTGCAGTCAGCGATTTTGGCGCATTGCAGTGAGCTTGCTGGCTGGCTGGTTGTTAAGAGTACAACGGCGTGCTCGAAGCAAAATGCTCTACGCCTCGCAGATCGCCGCCACAATTGCTGCTGTAACGGAGTATACGACACGTATATGCGCGTTGACGGTCTTCCGCTCTTTGAATTTAGCCATCGGAGTGCTTGGCTTGGCTGCTGTATTGTCGGTGTGTTTGGCTGGCATGTTATGATTTCTGCCGATAATTTATGAGTTCATTTTTGTCATTTTCCCTTTTTTATAGCAATATTTTATGCCGCGTTTAGTTCGAACTGGCGTATCGATGCTATTGGTATCGGCGTAAGCACTACTACGAGCCATTTCAGTGTTGCTGACTTCAAGCACCGGCTACAATGGCACTCCGCTCTGCTCGTCACAAAGGTGTTTTGATGTAGTTTAAACTAATACGGAGGGCAAATGACTGCGGGCTAAACATCGCATAAATCATGTTAATCCAATTAAAATTATGGTGGACCATGAAAATGCGAAATTAAAGCAGCAGAAAAATGAAAAATGACAACAAATCACAAATGCAAGTGGAGCATAGAAGTAAGTGGCGGAGTGTAGGTAGAGAAAAATGCAGATTTTGATACATATATATCCTAATTATATGAGAATATACAAAGAATTCCATGGAAGATTAATAAAGGACCCTGAATTCATGTTGACAACAAAAGAAACGGAATATTTCTCATAACTAAGCCAGGTTTTGAGCCTGTCCCAAAGTTGCGCTTTGTCGACTCTTCATAGTTCTATTATATATTTAGGAGTTAACGGCATCATAAGGGACTGAAGATTTTGTATTGAAATTTGGTACCCCTGTCCTATATTCCCAAAAGTTGATTTGATAGCCGTGCCTTAGTTCATAACTAGAGTTTATCTTGAGCTTCCCACCAGTCTTAGGTGATTGTAAAACTCTTCATATATAGAAAATATCATGTGGAGAAAAACTTTTGGCATTCTCTACCAATATCTTGAAAGATATAACCTGAGACGAGGCATCGTTGACCACTTGCACTCTAACGCTGGATCTCTGGATGGACACCTCTCGCAAGCTCGGTAAATGCTGATTAACAAACAGAACGTGCTTGGTTGTGAGATCTTTTTGGCACAGAGTGGAACGCATGAGGTCTTGATCTTAAAAAGCTTCCCCTTGCCACGATAGGGGGAGTACTCACTGGACAATGCGGAATAGGCATACATACGATGAGGTTAGGAATATTGTAGGAAACTGTCATAGCTGTGTGGAGAAAGGCGAGGTGGAAATATCAAGTCATTTCCTCCTCCACTATCCAGTGTTCACAAAACTGAGGTTGAAACATCTCTTCGCATTTCATTGTCGAAATTGCCAGAATGAACATTAGCCACCTCATAAAATTTGTAGCCTATCGAATCGATTCAGCCATACATAACGATCCATACTTAGGAATCTTTTAGCATCAAAAGGGACCGGCGCCTTTAACTGTCCAAGTGGGATCTATTGCGATACCTCTCTGGGGGTCTGCTTTTAACCTAACCTAACCCGTTAGGGTTTTCAGAGTCTGAGACTTGAATGAGGTGACTTATTGAAGCATCAAAAAATGGAATTATGGAGGTAAAATCATCAACAAGGGACATTCGTGAATCCGAGAAATAAATATCAGTCCATATAGTTGAAGAAGAAGACAAGCAGCTAAAAGATACAGATTATGCCTTCAGCATAGTGAGAGATTATCTTACAGTAGTTTTGAGTGAGTGGGATGATCATTGAGCTCTATATAGGCCATTAATGTACGAGTAAAGTTCTAGAACTCAGCGAACTTAGTCAATACTAGTTGCTTTCGCGCTTTTATGGTGTTTCTACTTTGAATCTAAGACGCCGACCGAAACTCAGGTGGAAGGATGAAGTGGATGTGGACCTGACGAAGCTTGAAATCCCCAACAGTCGCCGTAGTGCGCATGTATTGCTTCCGCTGTTTTCCAATAGATTTCTCTAGGGTCAAGCACTGGTCGATTAAATCGATTTTTTTATATCGATCTTGGACATTTGTGTCAACATTAACCCAACAAAATATTTGTAGAGATCTGTTTACATCCCACACTTATTCTCAACTGAAAATGTCACGTTTTGAGCCGAATTCTCGACATTTACGGGAAATTTTGCTTTTATTTTTTAATTCCAAAAAAAGTGCGGCTGAGGCTCATTGAATGCTTTCGGATACGTACGGTGAGGCTGTCCTAAGTGAAAAAATCTTAAATTTACAAAAAAAACGGCGAAAGCAAAGTTAAGACCTAATAGAGCGTCAGGGTCTCGAAGTATATTAGATTATGGTGCACCAGAAATAAATGCACTGCCACTCGTATGGTCTTCTACGTATGACTCATAACGGCATATGACAAATCAAGAATTGAACTGCTTTTAGTCGGAAAGCTATCTTTCAACTGGCCACTCTTTAAATATAAATTTGTGCAAACCTTTTAAAAAAATTATTATTTCATTGTAAAATTGTATTTATTCAGCTGTAACCGAAGCTCAGCATATACGGTATCTCATTTGTTTATGGCAACTAGTCGCCATATTCTTAGAAGAAATTCTATCACCAGCTACGTACTCGCATTTATCTGCCTCAAGTTTTATTTTATACAATTTTATTTTCATTTTCGCCATAAAAGCGCCAGCATTGCTTTTGCAAATCTGTGAAATACTCTGTTGTAAAACAACAATAATAAATAAACATGTGTATGAATGCCAGCAACAGAGAATCCCTCCACTGTTTTTGTTGTTTTTGTTTTTGGTGTTGGTGCGTTGGTGTTGTGAAATTTATAGCAACTTAATTATTAATGCGGCTGACCGCGTCTCACGTAACTGAAACATGCAACAGCTTAAGCAAATAAAAAAATGCAACAACAGCAACACCAACAACAATGAAAAACAAGAATGGAATTACATAAAATCCGCGGGAAAAATCCCATAGTCAGTGGCGAAACGGAGACAGTGCAAGTGCTTGGGTTGCAGCATGTGCCAACACGAGTGAACATATGCAACAACAACACGCAGGCACATGCATAAAAATGTGCGCTTTTGTAAATATAAAATTTATATGTATGTATGTAGTAGCGTGTATATCTTAATTTTTGTAAATGTTTCGGCGTCAGCAACGCCACCTCCACCTCCGCCTCCACAGCCGCCACAAGCCAAAAAACACCGAACACCAACGCCAAAGTGGAGGCGGCTGGCATCAACAGCAGTTTCAGCTTCATTGTTGGCGCATCGGCTGCTGGTGGTCATAAAATCCAACCGACAGGCGGCGACGCATCCACAGCATTCTTTGGTTTGCTTTCATTGGTGCGCTTTTTCGTTGCCATTGCGCTGCAAAGGACACACATACTGAGCGCGTGTGTGTGTTTGTCAGCTTTACACTTTTTGCACACTCAGCGAAATTTCGACTTAACGCGCCGTTGGTGTTGTTGCTGCGGTTGCTGGCTGCTGGCCATAAGAACACTCATATGACTTTTGCAGATTTGTATGCGCCCACGCGTAAAGCGATTGGCCGACCGTTGCTGGCAAGCGGATGAATAGACACGGCCAGCATAGTGCAAGGCATATAAATATTTAATATGCATAAAGATACATACGTACAAACATATATTATTGTATTTGCGTATTATTCAAGTGTTTTTTTTTGTCAGTTAACAGAGCGCGTAAGCGAAAGCTCAAGCATAGTCGCATATAACACATTTACACCCATTGCACATGCAGATATACATATATACTATTATGAATTCGTAATTATGTAATTTTCACCGTTATTCTAGGTCAGTAGTTAACGTTTTTCGGTACTCATATATGTCACTTTCACCTGCAAATCTGGTAGTGAGTCCAAAAGCTCTTTATTTGAACCTTCAGTTATTTTTTGGAGAGTCAAACAAAATTTAAGTCTCCCTAATAACGGTTAACACTCTTTCTGGTCTTTGCAGTTTACTTGAAATTGCTTAAAAAGCTCATCTGAAAGCTTTGTAAGCTCAAAGCTCTTAAGAAGTAATGAAATGCTTAGCTTTACAACCAGAATTATTTGTCTTTGTGCTCAAAAATGTGAAACCACGTAGATGATCTTTAAGCTTTAAGTTGCTTCTTTATAGTTTTAAGCTTTTCTCAAGATTCCTCTTCATCATGGATTCGTTAAGGGGTTATATACAGTTAGAATTTTCAAAAAATCGATTTTTTTATTTCATTTTCTTAATGTACATATATTTAAGAATAAACACAGAAAATTTCATATCGTTCCGGTGAATATTTTCAAAGTTACAAGCAAATTTGAAAAGGCGTTTCAGAGTGCTTGGAAGTACAAGGTCCGAGCGGCAGCGCGTTTTTCTCAAAATGGTGTTTTCAAAGTCGGTGACCAACATTACTCGAAAACGGCTAGACGGATTAGTCTCAAATTTTAACACGATCTTCTTAAATATATTTTTTAGTAATTAATCGAAGATTTTTTCTCTCCGATAAATATTTTTTTTTTATAAACAATTTAATTCCGAAATTTCGGTGAAAAATCGATTTTTTTTTGAGAAACCGCCATTTTGTCAAAAAATTTTATTTTGCTTATTCCTTCGATTAATTACTAGATTTAACATTATTTTAACGAAATCTGTTTGGATTTGTAATTTCATATGATCCAGTTCCGAGATATAGTGGTCACCGCAAAACGTCTTTTTTGAGAGGAGCTCCTGGAGATCAGCTGTAGCTCTTTTTCAAATAAATATTTTTACTAGTATTAAGTCTTAAAATACAATTAAAAGATACCATAATATGTGTTTAAATTTTTGGATCAATAAATTAAAAAGTTTTCTCAGAAAAAATTCTGGAAAATACCCCTAAGATTTGAAAAGGATGTGAAAATTAAGAATAGAGTGTTTTTCCAATGTCTTTTTTGGTTGTTTCGAGGACAGAATTGTTCTTCGCATTGCTTATTCATTCTACTAAGCGACGATAAAATATATAATGGGCATTTTAGAATAATCTGTGGTATATTGAAAAGTATTTGGAATATATAGTTAACGAATCTGTAGAACCGTCTCCCACTTCATAGTGGTTCGTGGTGTGCAATTCCAAATCAGTTTCAAAAACTCTTGTTTTTAAGAGTGCTTAAAAGCTTTAGGCTATACATTCGCTGGTTAACATCATATTGTGCACTATAAATATGTGGGAAAATCGGGTGCCAATCGGGTCAGAGGTGTCAGTTTCAGTTCGATTAAAAATATGGAAATAAGAAAATGAGGCAGCATAGTAATTGATTTAAAAGTGATTCAATTGGATTATTTGTTCTCAACAGAGCCTAGATAGATAGATTTCATTTGAGGATCGTATTGCGACCTACGGTCTATTGTGCGCTCTCCTGTTTATCACAGTATACCATCCAGTCTTGTAGCTCTAAGAAAACTTAGTCAGGGAGTTAGTTTAGTTAGTTCCCTTTGGGGATATAGAGACCCCATTGCCTGACTCCTTAACCCCGCAATCGCGTGACATTCCAGGAGTAGGTGCTCAGGTGTTTCCGCTTCCAAATCACAGCATCTGCACAGGTCCGTTGAGCAGATGCCGAGTTTGTTCAGATGGCCACTGCAGACTAAGCCAGAGTAAAGTGACGCTAGTTGTCTCATTTTGTTTCTTGGGAGCGCTTTAAGTTGCAAAAAGATGTTTGCTTTGAGTTAGTTATAAAGTTGTATAGGGAATAAAGAAAGATCAGTAAATTAACATGCAAGAGCATGGGAAGAAATTGCGATTAGAGTATAGATTATTCACAAGCTAATTTCCACAAAGATAAGGCCATCGGAATGAGTCTAACTTACTACTACTAACTTCGAAGAATGTCTTATTAAGAAAGAGAAAGGAGAAATTTTTAAAATAGAACAATTCTTCTACTCAAATTTAAGAGAAGTTTCTGGAAAGCGGTTTATAAAATAATTTTTTGGAGAAGATAAATGAATTTTAATTACGACAACAACAACAATAATGACAACGTTTTCAATTAGAACAATTATTTACTCCGAGCCAGAAAACTCTTTACATATTTGTTGTTGCAGTATTCTTCCATCACATTATGTTGTTGTTACTACAACTACTAGAGTTGCCACATACACTCTCTGTCTCATTAATTTTGCTACTACCTATATATATGTATGCTTGTACTTGAAGTTTGATGAACACCGTGATCACTGTCCGTCCGCCGAGTTGATTATCCCCCAATCAACAACACTTTAAATGCACTACGTCATTGTTGCAGATAATCGTCGTCAATCCGACTGTTGGGCCACTGCAACTTCCACGACACGCCGGGGGAACCCTTTAACTGCAACAACACATCTATATACGTAATAGAAAATTTGTTGTTGCTGATATATGTATAATATTATTATATATAAACGATATTAGTGTGGCAATATTGCTGCAACTTTCATCTTCCGCAATCTACAGCAACAACTCTATATTTATTTATAACTCTTCAGCCTGGTTGTTGCTGTTTTAACTACTGAATGAATTTTCCATACAACTTTAGCGCAAGTCGTTGAAATCGTGCATAGCTACTCAATGAAAGAGCAACAACAATAGCAACAACAACGTTAATATACACACTTATCTACTTAATAGAAGTGGTTGCGCTGTGCATTATATATATAATATGTTGCATGCTGCATGTTGCAGGCAGCCGCGTGCCCCTTAGCACATATTGCATTTACTCGTATATGTTGTTGCATATTATTTCAGCGGTTGTTGCTAGTTGCGCAATAAGCCGAAAAATCGTCTCAAGTTTATTGCTACTCGATTACAGCAAGTAATATAAGTTATGTTGTTGTTGTTGGAAATCTCGGTTTTCGGCTGCCAACTGTGCCGTGTCTAATTTTGCGCTGCTGCCAATGATGTTGTTCTCATTGTTGTTGCTGTCGCTGTTGTTGTGCGCTGCTGTCGTCAATCGCTGCGCTTGCTTTTTTTGTCGGCAATTTTACTAAACGCCGCGCTGTTATGCAGCTGATCATTAATGTTGTTGTCGTGGCACGGCCGTTTGTTGTTGCTAATATTAGTGTAATTTGCTGTTTTTATTGCTTTTAAGTTAAAAGAAAACTTTTTACTACTCTGGCTCTTGCCTGTTGCCCATAATACCTACATATATACCTACGTATATGTATGTATGTATACCTGTTGCAATTGCGGCTGCTGCTGCAACTATTAGTGTTTAGTAATAGACATTTAACGGGACATGATAATTGGGTTTTACTTTGAGTAGCTGTTACTGCGCTGGCAAAAAAGAGCAGGAAAAGAACAAAATGTCGGAAAATAGAATTTACTCTTCAGTTGGTACACGTCAAATGGCACGTGAAATTGCCTACAGTGTGTTGAAAGGGTTTACGGACATCTTTTTTTATTAAAAAAAAAAAAATTATGATTTAACTATTTCTATATAAACTTTTTTCTTAACTTTATGCTTTACCAAGAAAAGTGAAAACTCTCGCGAATAACTTTCGAAAGTCAACTTTATACGTAGCATGGCCTCAGAGCAACTTGAAAAAGGTCTAACGGAATTATGTATATGATTGGCGTGGAAACCGTTTAGCAGGTTATAGTTGAATCGATGATAGTGCGCCACTCCTCTCTTTCCTTCACAGTTCGGCGCCAGTTAGAAATCCCAAGTGTAATCGGGTCGCTCTCCACCTGGTCCTCCGACGGAGTGGAGGCCTTCCACTTTCTCGGTTTCCTCCGGCGGGTACTGCATCGAACACTTTCAGAGCCGGAGTGTCGTCGTCTCATCTGCTGTTGACATCGTCCACGCTTCTGCACCATAAACCAGGACGGAGCATGATAAGCGACTTGTAGAATTTGATTTCAGTTCGTCGAGAGAGTGCTTTACTTTTCAATTGACTACTCAGTCCATAATAGCACCTGTTGGCAAGAGTGATTCTGCGTTGAATTTCGGAGCTGACATTGTTGGTGTTGTTGATGCTGGTTTCTTAACTCTATGTTTTACCAAAAAGTTGTGAAAGCTCTCAGGAATGAGCTTTTTGAGGTCAACTTTATATGTGGCTTCTTCTCAGAGCACATCGAAAAAGGTCTAACTGAGGTATAGGGTTTCTCAAAACAATAAATAACAACTTCTCATTCTTATTTCCCGATTTCCAGTTCACAAAACTCCTATAATTCCGCTTTACTATAGTGTAGTCTATACGTCATTTTTTCGGACCAATTGTTTACAGGCCCACTAAGAATTTTAAAGGAAAAAATTTATCAGTAGATAAAGGTAAATTAGTAACTGTACTAAGTTAAGTACCATAGAGTATAGTCACTTTTTGACGCTCTTTTTGGACACCTTTCCGAGCTACAACGTCTACCTTGCTTGGACTGACGTTAATCGCCCCTTTTTTATATAGATAATTTGATCCACATTTAATACTTTTTTATAATCTTAAGTACCCAAGTGAACTATTTAAAAATCACCAATAATTCCATTTCTCTCCATTCCACTACCACTTTTGTCCTCACTCTCTCTCTTTATTTGCCACGCCAAAACACTTCCGGTTTAGCTTGTAGACTAGCGTCCGGTTGCAATAAATGTGATAAACGTTGACAAGCCGAACGCCATAGCGCTTCAAGTGGAAAAAATAAATAAAATAAATCTGTGAGACATACCGATAAAATAGCAACACAATGTGGGCAGCGGTGCGCGTCAACACGCAGCATGCGCCGGGGTAACAATGAAAATGTTGTACAACAAAAGCGACTGCAATCTGCAACACACTAACTGTGCAACTATTATAACACATTTAAGCCGCACAACAACAATGCGCAAAACTGCTGCTGGCAATTGTTGTTGTTTGCGTGATTTTTTTTTATTTGTTGCAGTAGTACGAATGAAGTTGCCGGGCGGTCGCTAGCGTGTTAGTGGGCATATGTAGCAACATGTTGTTGTTGTTGCTGTTGCTCATACTCGCTAACAACATTTAATACTTGTATTTCCTTTTTTTGCTTTATTGTTTCCTTTGTTGTTGTTATTGCTGTGCGGTTGTTGCTGATATCACCCGCGGCGTAAATCTTCTAGATTAATCCAATTTAACACTTTATTTAAGTACTGTTGTTGTTGCCACACTTGCAGCAGCAAAACGGTCATTTTGAGTGTCAACATTTAGTATAAGCTTGTGACTCTCACATGGCACTTGGTGTAGTTCGGGAGTTTAGTTCTAGATTTGGCTTAAATTTAGTAAGCTACCACTGACACGTGGATTATTTGAAGATTACCGAACGAGATCTTTAAATGTCCGCATAATAATATTGGAAGGCGTATATTTGTTTGAAATGTTGGTGAGCTCCCAGTGGACCTTCATTTTGTTGTTGTTGTAGTGAGAGAAAATCTTCCAGAAATAATTTTGAGGAATGCTACTGAGTTGGCGGTCGTTGGTCGAGTATAAATCCGAGTCCGTTCCGGTTCCCGACTATCGTGGGAACAGTTTGAAACCTAGTTTTGGAAACTCAGCTTTGTTTTTCCAAACAACTTCTGACATTGCTTCATATGGTTGCAATCAGTCCACGAAGGTTTTGTTTCAACTTTCAACGTTCTGGTGTCCGACTGTCGTGGGAAATAATGGTATCCAAAATAATCCGCAAGTTGTGGGTTCTCCTCTGGCTTTCTAAACTTCCTTCGGCATTGCCTTATCGTTTCGGGTTTATGACTGTCGTGGGAACGGTTTAAAGTCGTGATACCAAAAATAAATCGCCTGTTTCGGGTTCTGTTCTGGTCTCACCTAACTTCAATCAGACAGCGAAAGGTTTGTTGTAACTTAGTGGACGATCCTGTTGTATGACTTGACTCTGTCTCATTCTCCAAAGTGATTACCTATGAATGACATATGAATCGCTTGGTTCAATCTGGTCTATATATGGGTGATAGGCCAGATCTAATAGCATATATGACGGCTTATAAATCTGATGGTTGTCTTTGATTATCGAGAGGTTGTCTTTTTTGTGTAGTGGATTAAAAGTAACATCTACATTGAGCGGTACTTAAGTCTAATATAGTCTGTTTATAAATGTTCTATGTATCTCCACTCCAAATCACTTCATCAACAGTGAATCTGTCGGCGGTGATTTTCTAACTTCATTTCCTCTAGTTACTCTTCGCATTGTCTTGCAAATCTAAATCCGCTTGTGGGGACACATGTGGCATTAATTTCAGTCAACTGTCCACCATAAGCAGCATGCAGCTGTGTCGTCTGCCCTTCAGACATTGTCGTTACCACTTTATTTGTGACTACTTTGCTGAGTCGGCTGTCAGCCCTCTCCGCCCCTGAAAACGCACTATACATACTGGAGCTGTGCTTATATTCTTTTTTTAATTTGTTTTATGCTCATGAGTGTATTTTATTTCAAAACATTTTCCGACGTCCGGCGGCTGGCGGTTGACGCTTGGCTGCCTGTCGGTTGTTATTCAGTTTTGCACATTTTTTGCCATTTGCCGGTGTTGTTGTTGTTGTTGTTGTTGTGCTGTAGTGTCGCTCCGTTTGCTTGCTGCTTAGTCTGGGCGGTCGGTTGGCGTCTCGCGTAAGCGTGAATTTAATTAAAATATGCAAATCGCGTCATTCAAGAGCACAAGTGTTGAGCTTCGAGACGCAGATTTTTTGCTTTTTATTTGCTTTTGCAGCATTTTATTTTGCAACTTATTTTATTTTATTTTCGCCGCCACCAAGTGGTGTGTGCGCGTCGCAGTTTGTTGTCGCGCGCATTTTGTTGCAAGTTGCAATGTCAAGAGCTTTGCTACAAGCTCGCTTAAGTAGTTAAGCGCTAGGTGGACGTTTTGTTCACCAAACAGCCATTTGTCCATTATGAGCATTGCGTCAGTGTCTCCGCATCCCCGCCGTTTCTATTTAATTTATTTGGTGTTGCATGTAGAGTGCGGCCAGTGTCTGCGCTTGTGGCACATGTGTTGCTCGCCAACTTTGTATGTCTGTCCATTTATGTGTATATGTATCTCTATGTGTAGCACACTTGTTATTATTGTTGCTGTTTTTATGGCTGTCGTTTTGGCCATGAAACTGAAATTTATTGCAGTTTTTATTTCCGTTGAAGACGTTAACGTTAACACATTTCCTTCTTTGCATTTGCATTGCTTTGCCCTGCTCTACTCTGCTTTGTTCTCTTTTTTGTTTTGTTTGCGTATTTACTATTGCAACATGCGGCCCTTATTTGCATGTGTTGCAAGTTGCAAGTGCTTTATCGCACTGGTGGCATAGGCAAATTTCAGTTTTAATGCCCGGATTAGTGGGAGATTAAATTCTTCACACTGTCAGCTATTTAACGCCATAAATTCTCAGCTTCGTTTGCATATTTTGTAAAGTTGGGAAATACAAATTTGATATTACTCCGAGGAAAGTTCCGTCCGTTCCACAAGTTCATTAATGAACAAATCTTATGTCTAACGCTTAAAGGTTGAGGACCTGCGTGTGCTGTAGTTTTTTTTACTAACGAGACAGCTTTATTTCTTTAATATTGAACTCATGACTCATAAGAATGTGGAAATGTTTCTTGAGTTCTGCCAGAATAAAGGGTCGGTTTCTTTTCTTTACATTTTTTTGGCCACTCTTTTAATTTGAGACATATTTGTGGGAATAAAACAATATGAAGACATCATCTTCACATCCGCTAAAGTGAGATTTGAATAGAGAGGTCCCCTCTTTATCCAAATTTGGCTAAAAACTGTTTGATGCTTACAGCGACACCGACCTTCTTCTTCTTGACTGGCGTAGACACCGCTTACGCGGTTATAGCCGAGTCCAAAACAGCGCGCCACGTATCCCACTTTCTGGCAGTTTGGCGCCAATTGGTTATACCAAGCGAAGCCAGGTCCCTCTCCACCTGGTCTTTCCATCGGAGTGGAGGTCTCCCTCTTCCTCGGCTTCCACCGGCGGGTACTGCATCGAATACTTTCAGAGCTGGAGCACTTTCATCCATTCGAACAACATGACCTAGCCATGACCTTGGAGGATAGAGTCATATGTAGAAGTTCACGTAAGTGAGGAAAGTTTCTGACTGTCATTCACTTGGGAGCGGCCAGGAACGATTCTTTTACATGTGGCTCAAGCAGCTCACGACTTCCGGTCTTAGACCAAGTATCCTCTGGGTAGCCAACAGACATCCGTTTGGAGGCGCGCTAAAGTGAGAAGGCGAAACCCGTTTATGTGGTTGTGCGTAGGGTTTGGGACCCACCACATAAAAACACCCCCCAATGAAAAGGAAGAAACAGCCTCGGATGAGCGACACCTACCAGGTTTCTTAAAAATACAGTTTTCTTCGCAAATTTCATCGAAAATTCCTTCGAAATCCATAAATTCCAATGGTTAGTATATTTGCGGTGATTAAAATCGATATTTTATAATGAGCTTATAAAAATATATTTGAATTCTCGAAGCATTGTGTTTCTTCAAATGAAATTTGACTTGTAAAAAGATAACTTGTCAGTTTATTATATTTACAGATAACTATGTATTTTGGAGCCCATATTCAATCATTGTTTTCCTTATTGAAATAATCAACTATCATTTATGTGCCGTAAGCGTTACAAACCATATAATTGGATGTTTTAATTTGACAGCACATATTTATGCCACTTACAGAATTTACATAATCATGTAAGCGCAACAGCCTAATTATAATAAACAAAAATATTTTTTATCAAGACGAGACTCTGCCTACTAAATACACAACAAAAATCTAGCACTCAGCCAACAATCGATCACTTTACAAACCTACTTAGATCACCAAGTTCTATCAGCTAGAAAAAGTCTCGCGCAACACTTGTAACCACAATGAACTACGAGAAATCACCTTTCTAAATGTAACCAATCAATTATGAATGAACTGTAAACAAGTGACTTATTATGGCGCAGCTAATGAAGGCAGAAGAATGGAAGAAAAGCAAAACAGACAAACTACAACTAAATCAAAGCTTGACTTATTACAAGCGATATGTAAAGTTGACTCTTCTCTAGCTGAGTTCAAGCAAGATTTAAAGCTTTTGTTGTTGTTTTTTTAATGGTTTGTCTGTCCACTTTGCTGTATTTTAAGCATTTTACATATTTATTTTCGTTGACATAAGATTAATATGCATTTAACACCTTCAAAACGAGAGAGAAAGCTTGCTCGCGAGTGCTAATCTCGGCTTTGAGAGAACTTAGTCATTTGCTTAGTTGACTTTTCAAAAGTTGCGATCATTTCTTTCATATTTTAGCAGCTAGTTTAGTAAGGCAGCTTTGTTGTCTATCACTACCCACTACTTTCTCCTTTTGTTACAACTTTTTTAAGATATCTTAGGCCACACTTTGATATGTGTTGCTTCTACCATTGTTTCTAACCACACTGTGCCACATTGCTATCTCATCTTTTGTTAGCTTGTCTTCATTTAAATTCTCTAACTTTTGTTTTCTTTTGTCTAACCACAATTTTCTACATTTAAGACAATTTACAACGCCTTTTGATTAATGTCTGTAATAAACTTGACGCCGCGCTCGATTTACAACGTCATGTATTTAAGCCAGTAATATGTATATTAATTTGAGACGCATATTATAGTTGTTGTTGTATCTTATATATAGCATGTGCTTAGCACGAGTCAACTCCATTCAGCTTTATCAATCATTGCATCTCTGAAAAAATCAACTCTGTTACCAAAAAAAAGCCTTAAACATGAATTCCACACATGTTTACCATTAATATTGCAGAACTTTCTTTCATTATATGGAAATCTGTTTTGTATTACAGCACGAGTTAGCGCTGCTTTTGGGCTTGAGTTTGAAATTTGCGTAGGCTTTACAAATCGAAATCGATAAAAAGTGGACTTTGTAAAATTACATAATGCAAATTTTGGCTTGTCTCTCAATTACAGCGATCAATTTTCATGTAGAACAGGTCTAATGAATTACAAAACAAATGGTTTGAAGCTTTTCATATTACTCAGAAACGAAACTCAAAAGGTAATCAATGAAATTTTATACACAGATCAGGTTGCGCGCCTAAAAACAAACATGTTATAGATACCATTTTGAATTTATAAAGCAGAAAACATAGTTATTAACTGTATTTGAACAAGAACTCAATTAGTGTATCCAAAACAAATTGATTTTTACTCCAAAAATGCTTAAAATCAGATATTCTAGAAATTTTAAACTCAGCGCCATCTAGCGAATATGTGGCCTACATAATCCTGTTAACATACGCCAGTTGAAGTATGATCTTAATGAATATACTAGTAGAAAACTTCACAGATCTTAAGTAGCAAACCCAAGACATATCCAAATATACTCAAAAAATGCACTTAATTGGTCATTCTAGATATCTTGACCTCAGCGCCACCCAGCGCGTAAATGACCTACACCTTTTTCAACGCGTCCCATACGAAACTATTAGAATTCGACAGTTGAAGAATGTTGTTATCTTATATTCTAGTAGAAACCTCCACAGATCTCAGTGAGCAGACCCGAGGCATATTGAAAGATACTCTAAAAATACAGACAATTGAACCTTTTATAAATCTTGACCTTAACGCCATGTAGCGAGTATATGACCTACGTCTATTCAAACTACACCTACCCAAAACAGTTAGCACACTCAAAACATATACTCTAAAAATGCTCGAAATCTGGCATTCTAGAAATCTTGAACTCAGAGCCATCTAGTACGTATATGGCCTACATCTGTTTCAACGCGTCCCACACAATCCTGTTAGAAATCGACAGTTGAAGAATGCTGTTATCTAATATTCTAGTAGAGACATATGTACACCCACCTGCCTCTTCTCACGCATCCAATCCCATTCTCCATAACCAGTTCAAGTCACCACTGAAGCTTATACCACCGAGTGTTCTTTAATTACACCAGATACTAAATTCATTTGGTCTATGGCATTTTTGCCATTATTAATTGCCGTTGACCACCCAAATGGCAAAAATCGGCTGCAACAACAAGTGTCTGCGTCATGCGAATATTTCTAAGCAGAATATGCTTGCTGCAACGCACTTGTTGGCAACACATTTGCCACATGTGGCGTGCTATGAAGTTGTATGTGGCAGTAATTGCATAAAACTTTGCGGCAATGCCGGCCATTTCCGATACGTAAATGCGTTCTAACGCAGTTAAAAGGTGCTGCAATTTTGTCGGGTTTGACACATTGTCGCTGGCGCACAGCTGGACGTTGGTTATTTGTGTTTATTGCAAATTTAGGCTCCGAGTAAGTGCTGTTGGATTAGATGGTGAGACAGGTTACTGCTGTAATTGGTGAGAAATGGTTGCGGGGTCTTTTTTTAAGAGCCTTTGGTTAGCTTGGAAGATAATTCTTCTTCTTTATAGGATTCCAGTGTTACCTTGGTAGATATTTTGGAGTTATGGTTGTTTAGGAAAAGTGTGGTGCTCGTTGTCGGGGTTTGCGCCCCACATTATGCTTCGAATGTATGGATTTATGGTAAGAAATCGGTTTTAAACTGTCATTAGAGATATTAAATATGACTACTAATTCGAGGGAGAGGCTTTGAAAGATCTGTGAACGGTTTCAAGTGCACTCCCAAGAAATCTATAGACTAGTCTTTCTCAAACACGAAAGTTTATGTGAAGAGGATCTGAAATATACCTCCTAACTCGAGGACAAGGCTTTGACAGACCTTTGGATTGTTTTAAGCTCACTCCCACGAAATCTATAGACTAACCTTTCTCAAACGCGAACCTTGATGTGAGGAGGAACATAAAAAAGCATTACCATGATCCATATCTTGTTAAAAAAAGTCAATTTAAGAAAAATAAGCTAGGGTATATAAGTAATTCAAGTAAAATTAGTACATAGCAATGTCTTTCTTTGACATGCTCCTCATCTATGAGTTAATTGTAAATAATACTTTTATACCAAGAATATACACATTAACATACAGACACACCTACAATTGCTGGACATAAAATTTCATTGAATTCTTCCCATTATGCTTGGCATAAAACATGGCTTTAATGCCATATCGGAGGTATTTAATATCAGCCGATGGGCGCAAAGTGCAAGTGGCATCAAGCGCATAGCGAGTATACTCGTCTGTGTGGCAAGTGGAGAAAAAAGTATTCGATGCAAAAATATGCTTGTAACTATGTGCCGGGTTATCTATGGCTGTTTGGCGTTGCACGTTGCAATACACTTAAGTAGTAGGCAGCAGCATTGTTTGGTTGCATGCCACAGCGCGGCAAATTTATGAACCCAATACAGAATGCCACGCAGCGCAGCGCCACTATAAAGCCGAGGCAACCATGTATTTTTACATACGCATAGTTCGAGTAGTATCTATTTGCTATATCGTATCGCCAACAATTTATGTCCACAACATGCGCCTATCTAGGCATGTACTCGAAGATATTAAGGCACTCGAGTGCTGAGTATGCTTAGCTGCCAGTGTGTGTGTGTGTGCTGGAGTATGCGAGATATTTAAGATATCCTTTTGCATATCAGGAACAGATAAAACACGCAGGCTTGGCAGATACATAGGCAAAAAAAATGCAAAAAAAAAGAGAATAAAACGTATTCACATTTATTATGCGCACACATAGTACACACATGCAACGCTGTATATCCATATATTTGCAATTTTTTTTTTTGCACACATAAATTCAATACATGCCTATATACTCGTACTTACACAACGTGCTCGTAGTGCATTCGAACCTCGCCTAGCGCTATCAGGTTGAAAGATATTCTGAAAATTACCGCTACGTCGCGCTTGACAAGTGTGCTGGAGTAGGTGGCGCTGCAGTGAAAATGCTTGTGTTCGGCAAACGCAAGGCTTCAGTTTTAAATTTTCATTCGGAACATACGATACGTGCAGGAATATCGGAGAAATTGCAGGAAATTTTTATTACAGTAAAGTGTTGTATTTCGTTGAGAGAGGAAAATAATTTTAATTACAATAAAAAATAGAAGAGAACTCAGTGGAGAAATAAGAACTGGAAGGTTTGAAAATCTACAATTTCAGATGCAGTATTAAGTATAGAAATAGACCAATGGATAATAATCGCTAATAAATGCTATTTCCCGCTAAGTAGGTAACTAAAGCGTCACAACCTCGATAGTTCGGTGAAAATTGCAATCTACCGTACATTGGTGGTTCCTGTGCTAACATACGCCAGTGAAAGCTGTACGCCCTAAAACCAGAAGAAAACAAGTTATAAGTCTTTGAACGAAAGGTGTAGTACAGAAGTTTCGGACCCGCTACCACGGGCTACAGAACATGCATAAGCACGCCGATATTATCCTCATCAAACTCAAAATTATACTCCTAAGCAAATTCTACTGGTGATATGCAGAATTTGCTAAAACAGAGAGAGACCAAAACTTAGATGGATTGTTAGTGTGGACTAAGACGCTGAAGCGCTGGAATTACGATGCTGGCGAATTCAAGCAGGGGATAGATATTATTGGAGAAATAAATTGCAGCAAGCGAAGACCCACACCGGGTTGTGGAGCTGATGATGACGAGTAAGTTGTTGTAAACAATTATCTAAACCCTGTTTGAAGCGAAAATCGTCAACGAGATCATCTAAGGGAAGTGTCAGAAAACAAGCTGTATCGACGGGGTCGGAGCAAATGGAGAGGATTGTTAGGTGGAGGAGTTATGGATGGGTTCGTTTCGGCAGACAATAGGGTGGTTAGTTTCGAGCTGGAACTCATTGCACGCTGTGGAAATACTATTAACATCTTAAAGTATGGTTGGATCATAGGAATATCTTAGATTCGATATGGATATTTCTAAAGAATAGAAGATATTGCAGCAGATCTTTGTAAAAGTCAAGGTAACTCGTCAGTCAACGTATTAATATTCATAAATCAATACATTCTCAATAATGAACTAGGGTTCTCATTGAATTATGCGGTGTCAGATGTAGTCTGGTACTACTGGCTATAATTGTATTCATATATCAGTTGAGGCAATATTTAATACAAAGCTTTTTCTATCGGTGATCCGTGGAAGTAAAAGCTACAATTTTAGACGAGTTTTTTCTTATAGTAGGAGCGTCTTAACTTTTTCTTATGAAGAAATGTATTTCTTATAACATCACGGTGAGCCAAAAAGAGAGAGTGAAGCTTGGATAGACCTTACATCGTTAGATTGGATAAAAAGAAAGCCGAAGAGAAATAAAAATAGTCCAAGGATTAAAAGCTTATGACTTAGGCCGGTTGAGATATCGTTACATTGAAACTAGCTAGCTTGTGAGCGAATCGAGGTCTATTTCTCTAGGATGAAGAACAACTACGCTTCATTTGGCGTCAATTGGGAGGAGAAGAACGTACTGATATGGGAAAACAATAGCTTAAGCGGTTGCTGTGTCAAAAAATTTGTTGATTTTTTCGTATTAAAATTAAAAATAAGCAGATAATTATGAAGATGAAATTTAATAACTCACAAAAGTGGTCTACAAAGTAAAATTTGCCTTAAGTCCTCTACCTACACACCAAACCAAATAATATACATACCTTACAGCAGAAAATTTAAAACCGCCAGTCTTGATTGATTTGTCTTCTTTTCTTTCACTACTTCCTCAACTGAGTATGCAGTACTTAATTGAATCAACTCCCATCTTTTGGGTGGCTTGGCGCGCTCAAAAGAAATCTCAAAAATGTCCCCACAACAGCTTCATTGGTGGCAAAAGCGATTATTGCCTTTTAATAAACACTTTACTTCTGCTTGGACTTGTGTCTGCTCCACTGCAGGGCGCTCTTCCACTTTCCATGCATTGAATATATGACGGTAAATGACTGTTCGCGCACTTAAAAATGTAATCGATACGCTTGTCTGTAACGCATATTAATTGCAATGCCGGGCCGGCGAACAACGCGCCGCACAACACACACGTGTGCAACTGTTGCGGTTGCTGCTTCTGCTGTTGCGACTGCTGCTGAGGCAGTGAAAGAATTTCAATTTGTTGTCTTACTGTTGCTGCAACTTGCGCTGCTCACTGTCGCTCTGTCGAACGCATTGCCGCATTGCTGGCACTTTTGCGCATTTTTAAGTAGACGCCAAGATGAAGAGCGCGACAAAGATATGCATGTAAATAGCTGTGCGGCAGCGTAATGCGTGCATAAATAATAAATTTATAAAATATTTGCGCGCGAACGACATGTTGCAACATGGGCGGGTTGGCGTTTTTTGGGCAACGATTGGGTGGCCTCTTTTCCGCTGTGGTGTTGTTGCTGTTGCACTTAAGTGAATTCCACGTAATTGTAAATGTATCTGTTGCATGCCACAATCCTTTGCATGCGTTTTGTGTCGATAGCAACAGCAATGCATTGCTGCAACACTTTTCTTGCGTAGCAAAGAAGTGAACACAACAGCAATCACACGGAAATTTGTCGTCTAACTGTGTGTGGCGAATTCGTGGAACATGCAACAACACAGTGTTGCCACACAAATTTTATTACTTGTAGTCTATAATCGTATTACTACAACAATTCGCGTTCGCAACTTGCTCAACATGCGTAACTGTTGTTGTTGTTTCCATTTATTTGCTCCAATAGTTGTTGCGTTGATTTGTTCGCCTTAGAAAGTCGCGAATTACCATTTTTGGTAGCAACTAACTGTCGCTACTGTTTGTTGCGTTTCTAAGCTGTTTTTGTTGTTTGATTGCTGCATGATTTGTTGTTGTTTTTTGTGTATTATGTAAAGCACCACCCATGCGCTGCCGGAGACATAAATTTACTTGCAAATGATGTGACAACTTATGCGCGCAAGTGGGTGGTTGCTGCAAGGTCTCATGCTTGACTCAGCTAGTATTGCGGAGACTCATTCGTATGTTCTAACATTCGTGGGTTTCTTGTGATAGTGCACGAAAGAGACGAAAAGTCGGGGCGAACTTAAGCAGTTTTGAGTCAGACAACTCCCATCTTTAAATAAATAAAATTTATCATTCTTAAGAAAATTTGGTCGAAAATGTTTGGTGTCATAGGTCTAAGCGCTAATCTGTCAGAAAAAGAGAGGTCCTCATTTATAAATAATAATGTTGAATTCTTCAAGGTCCTTAAGATGAAATATTTTAGTGTTCGAAGAAGACAGTAGACATTCGAAAGGGACTTTTATGGACGAAGTCTTAAAATAAGGCAGAAAATGTTCTCGGATAAAAGTAAAACAATTTGGAAATTGTTTTCATCGATTATTTTGGAAAATAGAAAACCATGAATAATGGCTATTAATAAATATAGCTTTACAGAAATAATTTAAGATAATTGAAGGAGGATTGGCGTACGCCGATGATCTCGATATCACAACTTGGAAACAACACCTGCGCCGTTAGTTCTGCTTTTTCCAGACTAGATAAAGAAGCGAAGTGTATGGGTCTGGTGGTGAACGAGGACAAAACGAAATATCTCCTGTCATCAAACAAACAGTCACCGCATTCGCGAAGATTTATGGTCCCTTAAACATTGGCAACGGCGAATACCGCAGAAGATGGAATGATGAGCTGTATGTGTTATTCGACGACATTGACATAGTTCAGCGGATAAAAAGACAGCGGCTACGCTGGCTAGGTCATGTTGTCCGAATGGACGAAAGTGCTCCAGCTCTGAAAGTGTTCGATGCTGTACCCGCTGGTGGAAGCCGAGGAAGATGGAGACCTCCACTCCGATGGAAGGACCAGGTGGAGAGGGACCTGGCTTCGCTTGGTATAACCAATTCGCGCCAAACTGCCAGAAGGAGGGATAAGTGGCGCGCTGTTGTGGACTCGGCTATAACCGGGTAAGCGGTGTCTACGTTAGTCAAGAAGAAGAAGAAGAATTGAAGGAGGAAACGGGAACCAAAACCGATTGCATTTAAAGAAGAAGAAAGTTAAAAGACGATACACAGTGCTACAACATAATTGAAATGATGGAAGAATGCTATAAATAGAGACTCGAATTGTTTCCAGATTCATATCCGTCTATATCCGGCTTTCGGCGACTTTTTTCTCTTCTCAGATCTTCAAAGAGTGTACGCTGGTAAGGAATTTAGCGACAATGGGGAAGTAATCTTGGAGGCAAAGGCCTATTTTGAAGCAAAGAAAGACTTTCTAACCACCCTAACCCCTATCATTACTTATTGCCACCAAAAAGTATACCCTAATAAATATCTCAAAGTTCGCCCTAGCATCTGCAACACCTTCATGAGCGCGTTACACCGTGTGACAACTGTGAAATATGCCGCTAGACATTTGCGTTACTCATAATGCACGCATCGTTGATAGCACTGCAACAGCAACAACAAAGTAACAATAAAAACAACAGTCACTACAGCGCAGTTGAGGTGAAAATAGAACGCGCTCACGCTAGAGCTAACGATGCGGCAGCGTTGCGTGGCGTTGGCAATGTTGTGTGTAGCCTGATGTGTCGTTGATTTGCAATAGAATAGTTGTTGCTGGAGTATGGTGCATTTTTGCTAGGCACCTTGGCATTTTGCTGCTGCTCTGAATGTGGCTTACAACGCAACGCCCTTGCTGCCGCACATACTCACAGATGGTTGACAGCGTAGCATATGTGGCACGTCGCAGGCAACCAAAGCGACGGTGAAATGGCACACTTGAAAACGCACACTTACACAAGTGGAAAGGGAGCGGCGAGCAGGAAGGTGGGAGCAAGCGGAGACATCTGCCACTGCTGTTGGTTTCCTGGCAAAGATTGTGAATTCGGGATTTGTTTATGTTGTCAGCTCCTCCGCAAAATTTCGTTAGTTGCCAACACAGCGTTGCAGTCAACATGCTGTCAGAGGGGAGGGGAGGGGAGGCGCAGGCGCTGCTGCATGTTGAGGCGGCTAGAAATTCTCTGTAGTGATTGCAATATTTTTGGGGCGCTGCAGACAATTGCTTGTTGATGTCTAATGTTTGCACTCGTTGTTGCAACATTTTATTTTTGCACCTTTACGGCTGTAACAATTATCTCGCGCTTGTTGTTGTTGCCGCGCACTGCGTGCATATTTTACCGCAGATCTTTGCTTCTGTTCCAGCCCACGCAAACAACTGCAATGAAATGCTGTGAGGCGAACATTGCTATTGTTGCTACATTCGAAATGAAATCAGAAAGCGAAATCCCCGGCAAAATGCACCAATTTGCTACCTGAAAAATTTTACTTTATTTTCACTTCGCTGCTGTGGCGCGGCTACTTGTTGTCGCTACCGTATGTTGCACGCATTTTCTGTACGCTGCTACCTTTTTGTGTTTGCATAACAGCAACATCAGTTTCACCGCTCACGTGTTGATCTCTAACCGTCACAGCTAGCCTAGCCTGCCCACACTGTGGTTGCTGGTAGCCCGCTGTCTTCACTTGCAACAACTTGCCGTTGTCTGTTTGTGTGTCTCGAAGATGGAATCTCTCTCTTTGCACAGCATTGTTTTCTAGTTTCCCTCGTATGACGCTGATTTGCAATTGTAATTCATAAATTTACAATCGCTACAATTTTGAAAAATTCTCATACACAGCGCTGCCTATCTTTATTGTTATTGTTATTGTTATATTTCAGTGGTGCAACTCTTCCACTGCAATTGCTGTCAACACACCACTGCATATTGTTTCTCTGCTTCGTCTACGCTTGTTGCCAAAAGGCTGTCTTGTCCGTTGTTCACGTCAACTGAGGCTTATATCGCTGTCATGTTGCTTGTTGTTTGTTGTTGTTTCTACTGCTGATCTGTTGCATTTATGCAGAGGCCTATGCGTTAAATAATTGTATTTTGATTGGCGTTACAAACTAAGTGATTGCTTCACATGTTTTTTGCCTAGTGCGTTTCGACCCACTGACTTTCAGTAGTTTGGGTCAAACTTGGTAAGATAGTGCCGCATGATTATTTTCTGATTTCTTTGAAGTGGTTGCATTGGCGAACAGAAATACCAAAACTATGTATATCTTTTAAAGTTTTATTACTAGCTATTGAATATTGATATTTTATGCAAGCAATGATGTACAGACCCCTTTGGTCATAGTTTCAAATGTACTAAGATTAAACTGTAACTTAAAGTGTAACTTTCAATTGAAGTGTCTTGATAACTTACCAAAACGAATTTCGATGTCTCATTTTATATATTAAATTGAGAATAACTACATAAACTTGATTATAAAGTCGGAATATCAGATTATATTAGGTTGGCAAATATCACCCTTCCGCCTCCACGGACAGCCTCTTTTGAGTTCAACTTTACACCACCAAGGGCGTTCGCCATGGACTGGAACAGGTGGTAATTACTTGGCACTATGTCCGGGCTATATGGTGGATGTGATAAAACATCCCATCCGACGTAGCTTCTGATGAGTCATCAACGAAGTTTGTGGTCTGGCGTTGTCCTGGTGGAACACTACAGTTGTTCGCAGTATATGGTAGAATTAAGCGTCTGGCCATATGGGAACAGCTCATTATACCCTTCCAATCACACCAAACACACAGCAAAACCTTCCTGGCCATCAATCCCGGCATGGCCACTGTTTGGGACGCTTCACCGGTCTTCGACCAAGACCGTTTTCGCTTGATATTGTCGTATGTGATCCATTTTTCGCCGCCAGTCACCATCCGCTTCAAAAATGGGTTGAGTTTGTTCCGTTTCAGCAGCATATCACAGGCGTTGATTCGGTCCTGAAAGTTTTTTTGCGTCAAATCTTGCGGCACTCAAACATCAAGCTGTTTGTGTTTCCAGCCTTCTGCAGATGGTTTAAAATGGTTCTCCTGGGCGATGTCACGAGATGCCACATGTCGGTCTAACTCGATGTTTTCCATGATTTGTTCGGTATTCGTCGTCACAGGTCTCCCGCCGGCTGGCTTATCCATGGTGTCGTTTTCACCCACTTTAAATCGTCGAAACCATTCCTCCGCAGTTCGACATATGTCAAGACCTTTCAAGGAAGTATAGTACTGCTAGATACCTGCTCTGTAGCGCCTAATACATAGCCGCGAAATTCAAAAGACAAAAAGACGGAAGGGATTTGCCAACCTCATATTAGAAGTTTTTCTATGATTGAAAATAATCAATAATTTAATAAATAATATTTATTTTATGTGGTTCTAATACAATATAATATAGTTTTATAATACATTTTTATATATTAAACAGTGTTTGAGATATTTGCAAGAAATACAAATCAGACTTACCCAAATACTAATTCAACTTCGATCATGAATTCCGTAATTTAAACTTGTCTGCAAACTATAAATTAAAGTGTTAAATGATTAAGATTTGTTAATAAAGTAGGTAAACTCACATGGGATTTTGGGTAGCAGCAGTATCGTGCTGATTTCCAATGAAGTTCAGTTATAAGCTTGATACATCTAGGTACCTGTAATAAAATAAGTCTCGGGAAGATATTACTTATTGTTAAAAATTCTCAAATAAATACTATTTTTTCTATTACATTTTTAAATATTTTTTTTTTATATAATCCTTAGATAATAAGGAAACTAAACTATCTCAAACATGCCTTTGACAATATGCATATATGAGAATAGAAACACTACTATAGACTTAATAATACTCAGAAATAATTTCAGTTTTTCTTCCAAAGTTGGGCTCTTTTGGAGAGCAGAGCAAATTTGATGTACTTCCTCTCATAGCCAACAACTTATATATACTAGTTTCCGCTTCCTTCCAACTTTGAGCAAGTTGTTCTTTGTCGTCTCTCATATATATATTTTTAGGTGACATTATGCACACCATAAATTTACACTCATTCATTTCCGTTTGAGTCATTTCGCTGTTGTTACTTCTTCTACGGTCCAAATCTCAAATCATTCTTGCTAGAAGTATACAGTTATCTAGAAATTATTTGCTCTTCTAAAGATTTTTATTCTCTCTAATTTTTTTTCTCCAATTACATGATATCCAAGGTTAAAGTCGCAATTATTTACTCATGAATTAGATTTCATACTACCCTCTCTTTTCCAATTACGACTACTTGAAGAGCGAGAGAATTCAGCGGAAGAAGCATTCAGGGGAAACGGAAATGAACTAACTGACAGTGACTGTTGTTGACGGTTGTGGAACAGTTAAATTGAAATTAAAGAGAGAGTATTGAAGAGAAAATTGTACGCAAGATAAAATTGATCAGCCATATGATACGAAAACGCTCTGATTGCTTTTGTCAATTTCTCAACATGTAAAGCTTTGGTTATTTTTACACTCGTATTAATATGAGTATCTATTTCGAACTTTCTAGAATCACCTTCAGCAGTTAGGCTTATGTAGATATCTGCATACATACATACAGTATATGCAGACTTATATGTATGTGCGAATATATGTATGCAAAATTTACAATATATATCCACTTTTATCCAATTTTCATTAGTGTTTATACTCTTGAAGTCCAAGTAAAACAATATAAATAAGTATCCAATAGTTATATAAACACTAATCCTTAAGAAAAATATATGCTCACATATATACTTGAAGCCATTCTCTACTTTATAGAATATTATCGACTCAAACGTTTCTTCTTATTTACGATTCACTAGTCATTTTCACATACTCTCAAAATAACTGTTTTTTTTACAAATATTTTAAATATTTTTTCACTATATTTTATTAACACTTTAACGCAGATTTTGAACCGCGATGCTTGAATTAGATGCGCACACATCCACTGCAAATATGAACTGACCTCATCTCTTAATACATTTCCGTTATTGCTGGAAGTGTACCGCTATTCCATATTGTACTTGCTACTATGAAACCTTTTATTTCCCCTTCACTCAATTGCAAAAATAACAGTAGTGTTACTCCGGCTGAAAATCGAAACTTAGTACTCAATCATAAAAGAATTTATATTCGTCTCCTCGACATTACATTTCTGTGAAATTAGAGTTGTAGAATCGTTCAGAAGAAACTCACACACACAATAGAACTCTAATAGACTAGTAATCAGATGAAATCTTGCCCCTTTCTCATCAATTGACGAATTCAGGAGAAATTAACGCTGATTACAGGATTTCATTTGAGACTATTACTCAAAATTGAATGACACTAATTTCCGCTTCCTTCCAGCTTTTGCTAATTGTACTCTCTCACGCTCTCACTTTTTGAGTTGCGTTAAACACGCTGCGCACGTTACAGTTCACTCACATACGAGTATGTAAGTATTTACATACACTCTTTGAGCTGAGCAATTAAGAGCGCTAGCGGAAATAAATTTTACTCTTCCTTCAAACTCCTCCAATACTTTTTATTTTTGCAAAGACAATGCGCTGGACTTTGGAACTCAAATGAAAAACAAATAAAGAGACATAAGGAAGGGGTGTCATACGCAGGTGCATCAGCATTATTTACCGTTACCAATTCACTCTTGGAAGCTGACACGCATTAGAGTTTCGGTTTTTGCACAGGCGGACGGTTGTTAAACGGTCGGGAAATAAAAATTAGTTAATTTCGGGAAAAATCGGTTAATAAATTATGAAAAATAGTATATTGCAAAGCGAAGTGATTGCCGAACAGCAACGTAAGTGTTAAAAAGTGAAATAAGTGTGTTGAAATGAAAAAAAAAACTGTGTATTTAAAGGCAAAGTTAAAAAGTGTTAGCTCATATAGCAGATCAATTGTTTAGGATTAGCTTGGATGTGCTCGTTTCTGCTCGGATTATGTAGATTTGTACAAATAAGCATATAAATATGTGTTTTACATATTTGCTTACGGTTGTTTGTGCACACATATGTATGTATGTATGTATTCTTCCTACTTCGCTTTGTGGAGAAATTCGAAATTCACTACTCCTCATTCGCTCTTTTAGTTTCCATGTGCTCTCTGCCAAGTGTTGCTTGTGCATACATGCATATGTATGTACGTTTGTCATCTTGTTGTGATGCGAGAATATTAAGAGAATTAATTTCGAAAAGAAGAGCATTGCGTAAACGGAAATGAACAGGAAGCTTTTTGATCGGTATACAAGTGAGAGACTTCAAATTTTTTTTGAAAGTATGAGAAGATTTAAGCGTTAGAAATTTGAAGAGCTTATTGATAAATCTTAATATGGAGTATTAACAGACTCAATATTTAACTAAACGCTCTGTTAAACGCTATGCGCACATAAATTTGCTCTTTGTGAGTATACAATAAAAACAACAAAATGAAAGGGAAGCGGAAGAGTAGTAGATTGTATATGGGAAACGGAAATTAAACAGAAAATTGAGGGCAGTATTTAAATGAGAGTAGGAATGAAGAGTGATGAGCATAAAGTGTTGAGAGTATTTCACAATCTAATAAACTGTATTTTACTAGTGCATAGTTTCTAACAAGAGAGGATATAATATTTTTTCTGTGTCATTATAAAAATATTTTTTTTTTTTAAATATGATGTTTAATGTCATAATAGTGTTTCTAAATGTGTAAATATTATGTGCGAAATATTAAGTAAAAAATTTAATTATCCGTCGTTCGAAATAAAAAAAAATCGGCGCAATTACGTAAAATCCCATAAAAATGACAAGTGGAGGATTGTGGATAATACTGGTGAGTTTCACAATTATTTTTTACAATATAGGTTCATATATAAATATTTAGAAAAAACAATATTTACTCAAATTCGTACATCGAAATTTTTTATGCTGCAAATATATAATATTTTTTATCGTAGAGAAATAAATAGTTAAGCGCATTTAACAATAAAGAAAATATTGGTTGGCAAATATCTCCCTTCCGCCTTTTTGTCTTTTGAATTTCGTGGCTATGTATAAAGCGCTACATAGCTCGTATCTAGCTATACTATACAACATTGAAAGGTCTTGACTTAACCTACAAAACGATGCTAGGTGTTTTGATGGATGGTACTCTATAACTTCGAACTGCGGAGGAATGGTTTCGACGATTTAGAGCGGGTGAAAACTACACCATGGATAAGCCAGCCGGCGGAAGACCTGTGACGTTGAATACCGACGAATTCATGGAAAACATCTAGTTAGACCGTCATGTGGCATCTTGTGACATCGCCCAGAAGATGGGAGTTAGTCACCAAACCATTTTAAACCATCTGCAGAAGCCTGGATATACAGAAAAGCTTGATGTTTGGGTGTCGCATGATTTGACGAACCTAAAAAACCTTCTGGACCGAATCAACGCCTGCGATATGCTGCTGAAACGGAACGAACTCGACCCATTTTTGAAGTGAATGGTGACTGGCGACACGAAAAATGGATCACATACGGCAATATCAAGCGAAAACGGTCTTGGTCGAAGGCCGGTGAATAGTCCCAAACAGTGGCCAAGTAGGAATTGATGGCCAGGAAGGTTTTTCTGTGTGTTTGGTGGGATTGGAAGGGAATCATGAGCTGTTCCATATGGCCAGACCCTTAATTTTAACATCTAATGCGAATAACTGTAATGTTCCACCAGGACAACACCAGACCAGAGAAGACTCGTTAGAAGCTACTGGAGCTCGGATGGAGGTTTTACAGCATCCACCATATAGCTCGGACATAGCGCCAAGTGTTTACCAGCTGTTCCTGTCCATGGCGAACGCCCTTGGTGGTGTAAAGTTGAACTCAAAAGAGGCTTGTGAAAAGTGGCTGTCCGAGTGCTTCGCAAATAATGAGGGGGTTTCTAAGAGGAGGTATTATGAAGTTGCCGTCTAGATGGAAACAGATTATCGAACGAAACGGCGCTTATTTGAACTAAATCCGATCTCTGTAACACTTTTTATAAAGCATTGAATAAAGAGCAAAAATGCGGAATAGATATATTTGCCAACCTAATATCAAGTTCAGAAAAAGTTTAGTATATTTAATTCTTGTAGTTTTACTGCATTTTGTCTGTAAAAATTACTTTTGAAACCAATTTTGTTCGTAACTTATGCATTGTATACTCCCCCAACTCTTATTCCCGTCTCATCAATTCCATTTCGTAATCAGTAACATATGTATGTATCGCTCGCTTATTATTCATCAAATGAAATTGCTTTAAGCGGCTACCGGACATTACATTTGCCATGCAAAATTAATTGCCACATAATGGCGGTAGTGATGCATGTTGAAAGCACAATAACAACAAATGTCAAAAACGATAACAAATTTAAACTGAAATGAATACGATAACGGTAGCTTGTTTGTTTACCGTTGGAAAATATGCAAAATGATATAAAATATGTAGGCAGCAACAAATTATCGCCAGCAATTAAAGGCAATAAACATAATTTAATTTTTTACATACTTATATAAAATATATTTGCAATTAACAGCCGCGGGGCGAAAAATGAAAAATGCAAATAGCGAGGGTGAATGGTGCATATGTATTTGTGTGTTTGTATGTATATTTATATTTATTTATATTTTCATTATGTACAGCGCAAACAATTAAACACTACAACAAGTTAATACAAAATTGCGTATGCAACAATAATAAAAACAATTGCAAGCATTTAATAGCGGTATGCTGCATACATATACGTTGCCCTCGAGCCTCGCTTGGTTGTTGCAGTAGCAGCTTCTACGTGTTTGCGGTATTTTTGTGCGCGATAACGGCAACTAACACAAATATACGTACATACATATGTAGATATCATAAATTAAAAATCTCACATTATAAAGTGATAATGAAAACAACAAAATTGCAACAAATGCGTTAATTTTGTGGCACATATATGTGTTTAAGCTTATTACAGTCTGTATATATTATTTATATACATTTTTATATGTTTGTTTAAGCATATAAGAGATTTATATATACTTTACGACGAATTTTGAAACTGGTCCGAAAAGTACTAGTTTGTAACTAGTCTTGTTAATTTTCGAAATACACTGAAAAGCGTAAAATTTATATAATTTATTTATTTATTTGTAAAATTAGTTAAGAAAAGAGGATAAGCAAAATCGGTGACTAATATTTTTCTATATAAATATGGAATGTACCGAACTAAGTCCAAATTGTACCAGTCAAACTATGTAGTTTGCACTGCAGGTTATATAAATGCTTATATAGCATTTGTTTGGGCGTTCACGTTTGACCATAGCGCAATTTCATTGCTAACCACAAATGGCGGCGTGGCGGCAATTACCGTTGGCTGCCATTGAAAATGAATGAATGATGCGGTTTGGTCGTTTGAAATGTGTTTTCAACTTAATGTGTGCTTTATCAGAGGCAAATGCACGGAATTTATTTACAGTATTTTTGTTTTATTTGAATTGTGTTGATACCGTTAAGTAGGGTGTATCATTAAAAGTCAGCTCATGAAAAACAATAATGGATTGCATTTTTCATTCGGTGGTGAAATAAATCGCTTTATTTTGTATTGGATTTCAGTAAATCTTATCAAGAAGAGTATATGTTGTTGTGGGGAGTATTGAATGCCAACAATAAAATATCTCATTGGTCTGTCGAGATGATTCGAGCACCTTAAAGAGGGTAGTAAGTGGTTTAAAATATATAGCAAATGGTCTAAAAGTGTCTAAAATATATACGAGGTATTCTATATTGTTTTATACTCACATCCATACTATATAATCCATATAATAGACTTCCCTTAGCAATAACTATGCCACAATTGTTGCACGCATTGCCAAAAAGTTGCAATTAAATATATTTTTAGGCGCCAAACAAAACAACAAAAGCCTAAAAAGTTCACTCATTTAGTTATATGTAGGCAAGTTCAATGCAGTCGCCAACAATATTTCGTATGGCCCTACAATTGTGTTAGCAGTAACTGTTGCAGCATTGTTATGCGCCCATATTAGTTGTTGGCTGCCACAATTGCAATATTAAGTTGCATTTATGTGTGTGTTGTCCGTAAATATTTTTTTGTTTTGTTTTTTTTTTTGCAATTCATTGCGTTTGTTTCCATTTGCGGCCACAAAAACACATTAAAAACAAAATAAATTCGTGTTTTCAATTTCACGCTTGAAAAAGTTTACTAATTAGATTTGCATATGATTTACAAAAGTATAGAAATTATTCGCTTGCAAAATGCATTTGTTGTTATAATAAAAAAAAAGTTATTGCAATAAAATATTTTGCTTAAAGTTGGTCGCAAATGTGTATTTGGTTCATTATTATACTTTAAAATTCAGGCCATTGGAGTAAAATGGAAATAAATCTTTAGTATCTTATTCGATTAACAAAAAAATGTTTGAAGATTTTCACGAGGACGTTGATTTTTCGTTCAATCGTAGATTTATTGTATATTGTAACCTTAAGATTCCCACCATAAAATAGCCAGCCTTAAATGGCCCTTCTAGATAAGAAATAAACCCGACTTGTTGATCCAACAATCCCAGGCATCTGCCTTACAACAAGTTTGGAAGTAGCGAATCCATAATATTAGTATGTTCAAAGAGGGCATTACTCGATATGTGATCGTTAGAATATGTAGTATTCGTCATCTCTCTCTCTCTCTCTTAACCTTTCACCTTAACCTTCATTATGAACATATCCTAACATTTATTTTAGTGGTTCCATGAATCATTTAATGGTATGGTTTGAGGAAGCGAAGAAAAAAAATAGAGTTTGAAGAATAGTTTAGGTTAGGTTCTATGGCTGTTCCAAGGGGTATGGTGCTTTGTGAATCTGACATCACACTCCTTGATTAGATATTAAGACTCGACAAAGCGCCCTAAAGCTACTGTAAATCTTCAGCGATTTTCCACTTCCATATCCGTTAGTTGGCGCGGTTTCTTTTGATTTTTTTACATGGTGGGCCCCAAACCCAACGTAATACAATGTTTTGTACAACGTTAATATAGCGAGCCGCTTGCTCCAAGACAGACGCCCGCTTGCAGCCGCACCTACTGGTGGACAGACGCTGCGAACCTTGGCGAACCCTTAAACTGAATAAGTCGGAGTGGCCCCACTAAGGCTCGTTTTCTCTTAGGAACACGTGACCCTGAGTTCCACTCGTATACCGCATCCCGCTCAGGGTTGCTTACGTTGCCCAGGGGGCTTGACGTGGACGCAGGAGTAGGAATTGAGCATAATATGAAAACTGCAACTGGATACTCAGAGAAGCTTAACACTCCAGCACGAAAAATGTGCCACACGGTACCCACTGACGGCCGACGAAGAAAAGTACGACCGAAACTCAGGTGGAAGAATCAAGTGTATGTGGACCTGACGAAGCTTGAAACCCCCAACTGGCGCCGTCGTGCGCAATGCAGAGACGACTGGCGAAGGCTTAAACCGACACCCGGTTCTAGTGTCAATTGATGATGATGAGTTGGCGCGGTTGAGCTGATTTCACTTAGTCTTCCTCCAGGCAACTTCTGCAGCTGGCATCAGCTAAGATTTTAAACCTAACAGCGTGAATTCAGCGCTTATCCAGCTCAGTTGAGGCCAACTATCTAGTAGTAAGCCACGGTAGTCCAAGTGTTTGTGAATAAGTCTCTAAGAAATATTTTAAAGATTTCTTGGCAATCCCAACACACAAAATGTTCGCCGAGATGCTCAGGGAATCCAATAGCCGAGGAAATGAGGTTGGCTGGCGCATAATTTACGGAAGGAACTGGATGAGAACTGCAGACAATCGCTGGAGTTGAAAACACAAGGCAGCGGAAAGCGCGGGAGGCCTAAGCTCACTTGGAAATACACGCTTGAAATGAAGGAACTTGAGTCAATTGGAAGAACATACAGCAAACTGAAAGACCTATCAAAAAATCGAGAATTATGAAGACACTTTGTTGCGGCTCTATGCCCCTCAATGAGCCAGAGGAACTAAAAAGAAGATAGAACCTATTGGGAATCGTAGAATGAGGAACCATTTCTTCGAAATATATAATTTAGAAGTCAAGACTTTTGAACATACTTGAATTCACGAAATCATTATTTGTGAAAAGAATTTCGACTGTGATATTTACAAGAACAAAAAACAAGAAGTAAGCATAATCTTTATTGTAACAAATCATTGCTTATCAACATTTTAATAAGCTTTATGATCATTGAAGCACCATTATCAGCAACAATTGATCTGTTACCGAAATGCATATTCAAACTATAGTAATGGAAGCTCCCTGCCACAAGGAATTTAATCCCTTCACGAATATCTGAAGAGCAGTGTAAGCCACACTCAAAAGCTGGTCGCTAACTCGCGCGCCTATCGATAATGTCAACGATTCATTAGCGTTGCGGGTAATTTAGATTTTCCCATCATAATTTGCATGCGATTTTGGCCAAAGGGAAAAGTCATGCCAACTATTGTAGCAAAAATCAGCAAAAAACCCAATAACAAATGCAAAACAGCATTGTTATTGTAAAGCAAACTGAATTGCTTAGTTTTGGCAAATTCACGGCTGTTGCTTGGCCAGGCAGTCGACTTGCAATCGGCGATCGCTATCGCCAACCAGGCAGGCAGGCAGCAAGCAGCGCATTTCATCGCCGCAGCGATCACTGGCCGGACTCTGGAGCAGTACGCCGCGTCGATTTGCATAGCCAGGAAGCAAACGAGGCGCATTCGCTACGGTTGAAATTGAAGAGCGACGAATGGTTGATTTTTTCCTTACCTTTTTTGTGAATTTATTTCAAGCGCGCTTGATTTTTTTTTTGCTTTGAGCCACATTTGAATACAAAAGCTGCTGACTGTTTGTTGGTGTTTTTTGCTTTGGAAAATTTTATTGTGATTTTTATTTGAGTGCAACCACAAGAGATTCATTTACGATCAGCGCGATCGATCTTTCAATCAACAGCGACATCAGTTGTGGCAGTGTAGAAAGCGTGCAGCAATTGATTGCAAGTTGCAAGCGCAGTTGCTTTGTTAAAGCAGCAGTCATTGAGCTGTGGTGTCTTCCACTGAAACTTTGTTTCAGAGTTGATTTGCAGCAGTTTGCTGCCACTTTTTATTGCTGCTCCAAAGCTCAGTTTTGTTTTTGTTTTCTTTGTTGTCGCACAGGAGGGCGCATATTTGCAGGCCAGTTTCGCTTGCTGCTTTTCATTTGCCTGTCGCTGGCTTCATTTGCCTACCAATACGGCTAGTCCATGGGGACGTTCCGGCTGCAAAATGAGTCTGTGACTCTGGTAATGGAAAAAATAACGTTGAAACTGAATTTTAAATGTTTTGCTTGCATCAAAATTCAATCAAAATTAAACAAGCAATGCGACCAGCAAAAATCCAAAAAAAAAATCACAAAAAAAGGCAAAAACGAACTGGAATCTTCATTGAGTCGCAGCGCCTTTTAAATATTTTTTGTATGTATTGCAAAGCTGCCAATCGCCATTGTAATGTAAGTATTGAAATATACAGCAAAGAATAAAATAAAAAAATAATCGCGATCGCTGCATTTTAATAAATTCCTGAGCGCATAAGCAATTCCACCGTCGCAAACGAGATCCATTCGCTGCTGCCACAATGCACACTAAATCAAGATGATGATTTGTCGACTTCAATTTGGTATTTTTACATGCCTCTCTGCCACAGTTTGTGCCACAAACCAAACAGTATAACAGTCGCTTTGTCCATTTAACTGCCACTAGCCGCGCTCTTCCGCACTCTTCTGCGCTCGTCTCCAATGCTACTACTCGAAATACATAGTTGCGCCGCGCGAGTGCGATCAGCATGTCCGCTAAATTGATTACGTTTGGCAAATTAACGTGGCATTTACCAGTGTCTTTAATGACGATTATCTACTTTAATAGGAAATATTTTAATACTAAATACTGCTAACTGGTGACCCGAACGTACATATATATTGTGGCACGATTTTTGTTTAAAAAAATATGATTATGCAACTCATTTGTATTTAATAATAAATAATAATGCTTTAATTAATTTTGGTTAGCTAATAGACACTCTAAAAAAGAATCGCAACATTATTGAAGAGCCATTGGCATATTTAATATTTCACTGTGAGCTCGACCATATCGGAATTTCTTACAATAACACTTTTTTGGGATACTTTTGAGTGACGCTCTTAAATAGTTCCATAAAAAGTCTTTTTACTGGGTGAAGCTCAGTTTACTACTTCCAATTTAGCCTAGTTGTACTGGTTCCATCCGATCTGTCAAAAAAGATATCGGAGTAATACTTTGAATAAATACTGGATTTATAGTGTGACAACGCTAGTCTGAAAATATCCGAAATCGGACTATAACTTTTCAAGACACTAGATATTGAACATAAGAAACTCAGTGCTTGTGGCTAATTTTTTTACCGAAAATATCGGTGAATCTCTCAGATATTCTAAAAAAGTTCCAAGGATATGTGTTTCTTACAATGTGCGTTTCTGTGTCAAAAATGGGCAAAATCTGGACAATACTACTTCTAGCCTCCATATACCGCATATACAGATTTTTGAACTTCCGTATATAGCGGTTAATATGTGAGATATCTTAACAAAAGTAAGTGAACATATACTCTTGGATATAGTGTAGCTTGGTAATAAAAATAGTTGAAATCGGTCCAGAAATTATATCTTTAGTCCGAATCTATGGCTCGAATAGTGTGCTAGCTTAGGCTCAACCCAAGACGTCTTTTCTTGTCTGGTACGACAACCTGCCATAGTTTCATAGGGAACAACCCACACCACACAAGATGAGACATTAACGGTTGGTCTAACCCACAGCAAAATATAATATATATTTATGTCTTAATAATCAAAGTCGTTTTTGACTAATCCCGTGTGAATTGAGCCTAAGAAAACATTACTCTTTAATCCATGTCGCGTTTTTTGGTTCTCAAAATAAATGTTTTCGAATAACTGTTCATTGAAACAGAAGACTATTTGTACGAAATTATTATTGTACGAAAATAAATATTGATACTTGAATTCGTTCACACCTCAACCTCAATGAAATTCTCACCCGGTTCATAATTAAACTCAACCTAACCTCTGATTTTTGACTACTTTGAGCTGGACTGAGTCAGACCGCGAATGTTATAGACATCTAGGAAGTACTTTTTGGCGTCTTGACTTGTAATAAAATATTAATGAAAATTAAAACACCACTCATCATTTCTAATCATACCTAATCAGTTCCATTTTTGTCACCATAATTTCTATTAATCACATTTACCATATATTTTAACTTACCACAGCATTTCCTAAACCCAAGAATGCTGTAAAATTCTGTGAACAAATCTTCCGGTACAGCCGTTAGCATGTTGCCATACTTCATGCTTGGCGTCACATACCCAACGACGGCGGCAATTTTTGGCGACACTAGGGTCAGTAGGTGTCACGGTAATAAGTGTGCATCATAACTGCGAAAACAACACGCCGCCAGCGCATAAAGCCAAAGGGATTGTCTAAACGAAAAGAAAAAAAGAGTAGAAAACTGGAGCAACGACTAGCGAGCAACATGCAAATCTCAAGCATTTGGCTGAAACTGCGGCTAAAGGCAGCTGAGACAGGGAGTTTTATGAGTCGCGCACGTATGCGGTAAACAACAGGAGCCAGAGCCACCCACCTATATGCGACAGCCAAACACATATAGTTGAAAAGAGTAAGGAGTGAATGGAGCCGCTTGTTGCCAAAAAATAGGAAGCATTTAAATATTTGTTGGTATGCAAATGTGATGTACACATTACGTGATCGCGCCACATTTAACGACTGCTCGCTTGGCAAAAATGGTGAACATGTAACGTGTGCTTCGGCATATGTGAATACCAAGCAATGTGACGGCGCGCAATTCGGGGAGCAGTCAGCAAGGCATTCGCCAGTAAATTGGACAATTCAGTCAGCTGAGACGACTGCCGTTGACTATTGGAATTGGAGTCGATCATCAGCACGACAGTCGCGCAATTGCAATGAAATGAAGTGGTGGCTTAAATAAGACAGCAAATGGACGGACGCGTCGATGAACTGCTGTGGCATTAGACGCGATTGAGGGACTCAGCCGTAGATCCAGCAGTGCCTTGGTTAATTGTTGAACATTTTTCTCTCATTGGCTTATTTCAGTACTCGTGTGTGTATCAAAATTAATTTAAACAAAACTGTCCAAAAATGTAGTCACATGACTAGTGACTAATGACTAATGATGTGGAGGAAAAATAGGAAAAAATCTCAAAAAATGGTAATTAACTGTTTTGGCGGCGCATGTGGCATTAGCGATTTATTTAAAGCCACATTGCTGTATTTAAATAGTTTTTCTCCGGGCACTTGCTTGAACATAGCGCCGAGGAAGAAGACGAAGAAGCAGAGTACAATTATTGTAAGAAACGCGAAGCAAATTAGTGTGGAGTGTGTGGAAATGTGGTGCTGCAACGTATGCGAGTCAAATCAAATCTTTTCTGCTTGAACTATGACCTTTCGACGGCAATAGGCAACAGCTCGAGTGTAGCAAGCGGTCCTTGTTGCTAGCCAAGCCGAAGGTTTGCTGCACTGATTTTTTAGCATTTTCCACACTAACGCTAACTCTTCAGCTCGCTTTTCATGCTTCATTTACTTATTTAGGCGAATTTGTACAAATGTTCCAAAAGGTTCGCTGCTGTTGCTGCTGCTGCATTTCGGAAACGCTCTTGTTTAGCCACATTTACTGTTGGTCGCTGTCGCTATTTCCATTGCTGTTGTTGCTTTTCTTTTATGCCACCAATTCGTGCAATTCTCGTGCATCCGTTGTCCAGGTTACCAACTCGCTTGTTGTACTTCTTGCCCGTACTTGGGTACTTGGTGGAAATCAAAGCGTTTTGCTTGTAAATTCATACCGACCTGCGCGCCTCTTGCGCCGCTCTTGCGACGCGGTAGTGTTGTTACTCGTGGTAGTTTAGTCATTCGGCCGGCGTTGAATGTCGTGATGATGGCAAATTGTAAATAGTTTAAATGCGCTTTAAATGGCTTTTCAAATGCTACTCAGTTATCATAGAAAACTAAATGACATTAAATTAGGCAACGAGCGAGAGTATATTCGTTGTATTAAAGGGTCTATAGTCGGTAGGTTGGCGGGTTATAGTTAGTCGCTTACATACTTACATGACTTACATACAAAACTCGGGTTGTGCATATGCTTTGGGGGTGACAGGCTTGTAAAACTGTGATTCTACACTGTAAAAACACGCTTGTGTTGCAAGTGAGATTCATATACTCTAGAAAACTAGGTTTACAAGTAACCCATACAAACAAAAACATATTTCGTGTCCTTTATGAAATCTAAAAATAAAAAAAAAAATATTGACTCGGTGATTCCACCGCATCTTCCTTTAAATTTAAAATTATAGAGCTAAGTATTTGAGCAGAAGAAAAGAATAATTTGACAGTACATATAATCAAGTCCTGGGCGAGCTTAAGAATGTATTCAGTCATATGGACTTAACTTCTCTAAGACCTTACTGTTTTACTTCCAGAAGATCACCTATCTCTAAAACGGATCAGTATTCTGGCTTTTAATACAGAACATAGAGTAAACGTAATAGTTTTGTATCAAATGGGAGACTGTCTAGAGAGCTGTTGTACAAGCGAGCTCACTACAAAACAAATAGGACGGAAAGAAGAGGAGGAGTCAAGTTGTTACTACTGTTAGCATAGATCCGAGAAAGAAAAAGTCAAATCCAGTTGGATCCACTCATTCGAACTCAGCTTCTTTGTTCTCCGAGCCTTTTATGGTTTATTTATGAACCAAACCTCTATTACAACTTTATATAAAAAACAATATAACTGTATACATGAAAATCCGAATTTCAGTCTCTATAATCTATATATGGTTAAATAGGTAGGTAATAGTGCAGCCATATAATTTTATGAGTTCAATTAATCGTAGACCTAATAATTTACTGCTATCACGTTTCATCCTTCCGTTCAAACCACTTTGTGTTTTCGAAGAAGCTACTAATGTCCGATTGTTTCCTTACTCCTCTCTAATGGCATATATTATTGTAGGTCATTCCCATTCATTGCATGTTCTCGAAATTTCCAATGCCCCATTATAGTAGCTGTAATTCTGAAAATACTCTTCCTGGACCTATTTACTAAGACCCGAGTTCTTGTCCTATCATATTTTGGCCATTAGTGTTTACTTATTTTAGATTTGGTTGAATTTTTCCAATTGTTCTCAACTAATTGTTCGAATTGTAAGTTGAGCTCTCTTCTGATCGATCCTAGTGGGCATGGTATTAGCGCAGCCTCCGATACGTCTAAAACAGCTCGTGCCTTTGCCAACTCGTCTGCTTATTCGCTACCGAAAATGTTCCTGTGGCCGGAAACCCAGACGAAGACTTCTAGGGAGCTCAATGCCTTCTTACAGTTATGGACTATGCTGGAGTTAGTCATTGGCGACGGCAAGGCCAAGAGCGCCGCCTGATATCTGTGTATATTATTGCTTTATGTATCCTCTCGTTGATAAATGTTCGATATCCAAGAAAGCTAGGTAAGGTTAATAATTCTGTGTTCATCTGAGGTTCAGTATCAATATCTTGCGTTCATTCTTAAGGATATTAGAAAAATTTTGAAGCTCAGTGAAGTTATAAAATGAAAGCCTATAGCGAAAAACTAGACTATATAGGAAGGAATCTATATATTAGCTCATTGGACACATTTTCTACGTAAAGCCTTTAGAAAAATACCTTCTGAAAGCCTATAGAAAGAAAGAAGAGCTATAGAAAGAATCCCCAAAGCTGGAGTCAGATCTCAAAAGTTCAACGTCATTGTTTTCTAAGTCTCTTGGTAACTCTCAAACTTTTCCGGTGTTGTCAATTTAGCATAATAAGATGACAGACCACAGCATGAATTCCATAATTTTTCAAAGAAATATTTCTCCCAGTGCATTGCTAAACTTTCCATGCAAATATTACCGAAAAAATTGACCGCAAATCTGCGCCTTTTCATCTCTCCAGCGCAATGAGTACACCTACCTACTGCGCCGCGAACCCAGGCCAAATATAAGCCATATTAAAACCATTTAAAAAGCATTAATATTGATTTTTTGCAGCTACCAGAAAGTCAAATCAATACAGGAAGAAATGTAACGAATAAAATTTTGAAAAAAATTACAATAAAATGTGGAAATAAAAAGCCGCAAAATGCAAAAGTTGCATGCGATTTGAGCAGCGCGTTGTAACAATGGCGGCTAAAGTTCATGATCCGCAAATATGTTTTCGCTTTTTGTAAGCGATCAAAAATTGCTATAAAGACTCGGATTATTAGTCAGTGGCATGCGGAACATTTCCTGGTGAAATTTTACATATAATTTAAACAAAAAAAAAAGAGAAAAAAAATATGCAACACGTGGCGACACAAAATTTTTTTAACAATAATTGCGGTAATGTGAGGCAAGTTGTGCTTGTGGTGTCTTGTATTTGTTTTTTTTTTTCAACTGTTGCAAATGTTATTGCCGACAAATTATTATTATTGTGGGCCAACACGATGCTGAACGTGAAAGCGACCCCGTCTCTTAACAACTAACTGTACTAATCTCTGTGAGAAAACGCGACAAGGATTAAGCAGCAGGAAGCGCGCGATTTGACTTGAAAACGACAGCGACGGGCCACACAATGAGTTTGAAGGCGAAGAAAAAATGCATTTATTTCTTCGTTGATTAAGCACAATTTGTTGCAAATTTTTGTTAATAAAATAAAAAAAAATTTAAAGCGCCGCCATTTTAACCGCATTTTATTTAGCGTACCAAATCGACTTAATTTACTCGTAAACATGACTTAAATGAGTGCACTCCAAAGTCCTTACGGTTGCCCTCAGCCGCTCCTAGTGCGGCATTTTTGCAATTTCCAAGCGCCGACTGACGCTCTAAAGCGTTCGATTTGATTAGTGGCACCAGCAGTGCCCTGCAGCGGCAGTCGCCCTATTAGCGTCAGCCCTTTTTAGCCAGAACTCTACGCTTGCGCTAATAAAAGCAACAGATCACCACCAACATCAACGGCGTCAGTGGCGGCAGTCGCCGCAAATGCTTAGAATGCGAGCAAATAATTTAGATCACGAATTTGTTGTCGTATGCAAATTAATCAAATCTCTGGCAACAACGTTGGCTGCACTTCTTCTTCAACGGCAACAGCTTAAGCCACGTCGTCTTACAACTGCCAACTGCCACTGCGCTTGCGAAGCGTCTCAAGCGGATCACTCGCTGCATTGTGGCGCTGTGTCTGTTGATTGCTCACTCTTGCCTGCAATTGTCAGCCAAATGTTGCAAGTAGACGCGCAGTACTTTGAGCTCGTGTGCCAGTCAGTCAGTGCTGTGAGCGCGCGGTTACGTGGCCTTTGTTGTCAGCTTGTTGTGTTGACAATTCAAATCCGAAAGTACTACGTGCAACGCTGGCAATTGTTGTCACTATTTAAGTTGCAATAAATTGCATTTAAATGCGATTGCAAGTTGGTTGCTTCATTTTCTCCGGCTGCCCCAACTTGTGTCGGCAATAGAACGTGCAGTCGGTCGATTGATTTATTCTGTCATTGCCATGAGTTTGAAATTAATTATCTGCTGCAGTTGAATGCTGTAGGGTGCATCAGATGGCAATGAGGGTTTCACGTTGGCAGCTTTGTAATTAGGCGGCCAAAATTTGGGTTTCTGTGTTAGGTGGGAGCGTTTATTAGATACTGCTATATGTGGCGTCTATATCTTTGATATGTGCTTGAGAGAACTCGGTTTTGTATGTTCTGTTGGTTCAATCCCGCTTTGGACTTCGGTTTCTTTGATGTTGAAACAAATACGAAGACTCTGAAGTCTGCTCCGTGAAGAGTGTTTTCCGAGAGCGTTAACTTTACAAATGCTGTTGAGATATATCGTTTATTAATTGTTTAGCAATGTTAAAGTTCCGAAAGTAGTTCTGCCTTCGAGAATCTTCAGATGAAAAATTATCACTGATATTTGCATGTCTTAAAGGTCATAAGGTCAAGTAATACAGTTCAAACGAACCGATACGAGGTGAGAGATCCGTCGAAGTAGTAACCAGAAAGAAGATACACCTTTATAAGATAGTAATTTATTAATATAGTCTTCCCACAACTTCCTACAGATTATTCTTTTTTCGAAATAGTAAATTCTTCTCAAAGTTGAAGCTAGCAGAATTAGAGGAAGAGAAAAAGAGTGAAAAGACCTTATTGTTGTCGAATCGTGCCGGTTTTTGATCGGTATAACCTCACAATCGCTGATTTTTTGGAAGATTGGGAATAATGGTCCAGCCGTTGCAGTGACCTATTCAGTTTGAGGTTCCCGATCCTCAGGGAAAATGAGTTACGTTCAAATTAAGTTATTTGCAGAAAATTATTATTATTTCCTTCTCCAAGTTCTTCAAATCACGAGTTATGGAACCAGTTGGCGATTTCTAATTAGACAAAATATATAAGTTCGAGTTTTGCTCTAACTGTGATTTGTCTATCGTTAGAGATAAAGAGCGTAGATTCTATATTCTTTCTGGACTAGCGAGATATCCGAATGGAGACTTCGGTTACTGTCAGATTTTTGTAGACAATGATTTCCTGGAATGTATTTACAGACATAACTATCGACTCATCGTTATAAAAGAGCTTTTGTCCGATATAATCGGGTACAATAAAAGAGGAGAGGGAGAGCGAGGGAGAACTGCACTTTTGAAGACCTATGTGGTATATGGATTACCTTAGTGATATTTAAAAAAATGGTGTCTGGCGTTTATAAGGAGATCGATTAAGCCTCGGAACGATAGACTAGATACATACAGCTGATGTCAGTGCGATCGTCTTATAAGAAAATGTTGAATATTATTACTTTGCTCACTGGTTAAACCATATATATTACAGCATTACTAACACAAATCCGAAACGATAACGTCAAAGCAATGCTCAAGCATGATCGAACTTAATTAATTGCCGCTGATACGGTGTCGCTCCCGACAGATAACATTTAAACTGGCCCAGGCAGTGGGGAGAAAAATGTCTGTAGTTCCACTGTAACGCAATGATGGAGCGCGTGTCAGCCGCTAAATGTTGTAAAGTGAAAGAAAAAGAAATAACAACAAATTAAGGAAATTAATAAAAAATGCTAAAAATGTTTGTTAATTGTTGTTGTAATCACATAACTTTTAATTGGAAGAAAAATAATTCCAAGCATAAACTGGCGCACACAGGGTGGTCTAAGAGATAGAGAAAACTGAAAAATTAACAAAACATTGCATTTAAACAATTCAGCTTGGTGCGCTTATCTCAGATCGCGCTTTGTTTCGGTTGCTCGCTGTCTCTTTAGGCAACATGATGGAGCGTTTAGGTAGTAGCGCGACTGCGCGAAGCAAATCAGACTAAATGCATGCATTTAACAGCGGCGACATTTGCTTTGACTGCATTGGAATGACATGCAGACATGCCAACTGTTGAGGATGTTGCATGCCGCATGCGCTTTATTGCATATATATTTTACTATTTTTTTTACTTTTTGTTGTTGTTGCTGCATATTTCAGTATTTCTCTATTTCTCTAGCTAATTGGTGGTTGTAGAAAAATTTACGAAATCTTCCATTTGATCTCGATTTGCCGGAAAAATAAAATAGCATATTTCATATAAATTTTTTAACGTTTTTTCTTGCATTTTGTGGCCGTTGTGCGCCTGCGCTTTTCACTCGCCGCAAATCAATGAGTCTAGCGCTCGATCCACTGCTGCTCAAATTGAAGCGCTGATGACTTGTCATTGGACATGTGATCGTTGCAGTGGCACAAACGAGCCGAGCATGCATGCAATTTCGCAGGCCGCTTTAAACGATATATGTCTGTATGTATCTCCGATATGCATGAATGCATGTTCTCTGCCTTTCATGACTCCAACACAATCTGTCAGTGATGCGCCTCTTATGGCTGTCATTTACCGCTTACCATGTTGTTTGTGTTGTTATTGTTGTTGTAGTACGGCAAATGTAAAAATGAATTAGTAGAAATCAAACTGCCACTGAATGAGTAAATCATTTCATTTTCAACGACAGCTCATGTTGTAATTAACGAACGCTGTGCCGCATCGTCACATTGATAAGTCAGGCAGCCAGTGATCGGCGCGATTGGTTTCCAACGTCTCAGTGCCGCGCAGTTAATTGTTGTCGTTATTGCTGTTGAAGTAAATATAGTGCAGTGCTCCATTTGCGCTGATCCCTTACAGTAAGTCTTTCACAATCTTAAACACTACTCCGAGACTGCTCGCCTAATGATCGCTGCGCCTGCGCACTTGCATTATTAATTATTGTTGTACAGCATTTACTCTACTGTCTTTTAGTATTTGCGCTGCTTATCAGTTACATCACTTTACTTTGCGCTGACTGCTTGACTACTGCACGCTTGTTCATCAGCTTGTTCTGTAGCTATGTTCCGCCTAATTGGTTCCAATAGTCCCTACGCACAGTGTGACTGACATGAGAGTGTTTGCTTCGGAAATTGTTATGCGTCGCTTGTATGTAAAAGTCGATCGATTTTGTTATGTCGTAATTGCATTACATTTGACATTTTTCGAGCGCTCATGCAGTGCGCTTTTATTTGAGAACATTTCAATTAGTCGACGATCGGTGTTTATTGATCAGCCGCCAGTCGATTTTAGTTGCTTATGAATTGTGCAATGTGTCTAATTAGCTGGTGGTTCGCAGCTTACGCAATGCGATTTTTTAAGTAAATGAGAGACAATTGATAGAGTGACTTCGCGACTAGGTCGGGTATGTGCCAATCGATCGTTGATCAATGAAGATCAGTTGATGTGAAGTTTTGTCATATAAAAGTATGAATGTATGTTAAGGTTATATTCTAAAAAGCTTGTAGAATTGAGAATCAGATCCTTATTTACGTTAACACAGTTTCCAAAATTTATTTTCATAGCAAATCATTTCATTATGGGTACTTCCAAGATCTTCTATATTCCTTGATCAGTTACAGAGGCTTGAAAAGTATCAAAGATAAATACAAATCAACCTTTGATGGGGTTCATTTCGACTAACCTACTATGTAAAGAGATTTAGTACTCTCCTAGAGAGATGGAAATTGGGGTTAGATATCGGAAAAAGTGTCTTTAGGAGGGTTACTGGTGAAAATTTGCTTAATTTCCGACTTAAGTGCTTTAAACCGCTTTAAAATTAATTATGTGTCAGCAGAGACTACGGATATTTTCTATTTATTATGTTCCTTTGACTTTTCAGCCCTTTTGGCACTCAGCATTTATTCAGCTTAAGAGAATTATGGCTGAATAAAGCGTATTACAAGCTTGATACTCTTAGAATTCAATATTTTGTTATTCAGCGCAGTATTCAGCTAAATTTAGCTAAAGCTGAATAAGTGCTGAATGCTAAAATACATAAAAACAAGGTTCAAGATTAGTGCTGAGAAATCCAAATGATAAAACTGCTTTGATAAGATGTATTTCGAACAACTTACTATAAAAATAGTTGTGGTACTCATAGAGATGAAAATAAGGGATACCGGAAATTTTTTATTGGGAGTCTAACTGGTGAAAATGTTTCATGGATATTTTAAATATTTTGTGTTCCCTGCACTTTTTAGTATTCAGCACTTATCCAGCTTAGAAGAATGGAGACTGAATGATGCTTGTAATGCGCTTGGTACTTTTAGAATACAATATTTTGTCATTCAGCGCAGTATTCAGCTCATATTATCTACTGCTGAATAAGTGCTGAATATGAAAATACCTCAAAAGTTCCGTTCAAATTGCAGTCTGAATACCTATTGTTATTTTTATGTTCTTATTAAAGTCATTTCTTCTAATATAATATAATCAGTAGTCGAAACTTGCTGTTCAGCTCTGCAATTCTTAATTACGACCAAGTACAATTCCATTTTCTTTATGTGTAATTGCTTTAAAATCTTCTGTATTATTTCCAACCAGCATTTCTTTGACTTTCCACACACTTTATATCACTTTTGAAAGAAAATCTCTTCGTACTAACTACTTTAATATTTGCTTGGCAGCATTCTAACCTAAAATGTAATTAAGAAGATTTTAAATCATTCTACAACCACTTAAACGCATACATACACCCACACACACACTCCACAGCATGGAAAAGAAAGACAAAACTTTCTCTACTCGTAAATCCAAATATTTGCTGACGCTCTACAGATTTGTCGCCGGCAAGCGTACACACACACACACAGCCAAAGCACTCAATTTTATATATGAGATGCTGCTATTGTTTGTGCACGAGTGTAGATTTGCAAACACACACAGACATGAGCATTGCTAGAACCGAGTGGCTGCTAGTAAAACTTTCAATTTAGTACACTCCCGCCATGAGCTGCTGCTAAACCTGGTTAGCAAAAGTGGCCAAGAAAATGAAATGGACTCAAGCGCTGCAATGTGGGACATGTGTGGGTGTGTGTGTGTAGGCAAATGTCATATGCAAGCATATTTATGTACTGTGTCGCTCGCTTATCGTAGGCTCTGGCCAAAATTTTATGTTAGTACATGTTGACAGCGCGCCTGAGCGGAGCAGCGCAGTGCGGGGTAGGCGTAGATTAGAAGCGAGTGAAAAGGCGCAAAGACAAATAACTGTCATGCGGGCTGGGTTTGCGGTGCACAATGCTGCAGCTGCATAGAATTTTTTGGTCACAAATTTTAGTTAACTTCAAATTAAAGCGCCAAGCAACGAGACACAGCGGCAGTTAAGCCTTTTGACTGCATTTACTGGCACTTCTGCTTTACATGTGGAAACTGAATTTGTATAGTTGGAATTCTTTGCCGTCTTTTCGCTCGAATTGCTTACGCATTTTCACATGACCACTTCGTGCTGCCTATTAGCTAAGTAAATTTATTTTTCTCACCTACTTTTGAAGCAACTAACGAATCCAAATTCGCCTAGTAACTATTTACACAGCATTGTCCTTGTTGCTCTGTTGCGCTGTACAAATTGAAAATTTTCTCATAAACTCTGTGTGTGTGTGTAAATAAACTGCGGAGGGAAAGTGGAATTTTTCGAAAATTGATGACAATGCTGACAACGCACGACAATTTACAATATATACATGCTGATAAGCTTGTAAGCATACATGCAGTGTTGGCTTAGGCAAACATTTCTAAACATTGCAACGCACTTTGAAATCAATGAAAGTAAAACCACATAAAATCAAGCACACATTGAAATAAATGTCATGAAAAGGCCTTACTGAAAGTGGAATTTCTCCTCAGGCTGGGAAATGTTAGGTATGTTGGTGGATGGTTACGAGAAAGGACTGGTTGGGAAACTACTTCATTGAGATCCAAGTTTGGTAGTAAAGGTTTCGAAATGTCTTAACGTCGAAGAAAGTATATATGAAGATATCAAGTCTTAAAACTGGCCTTTGAAGCACGATTTCTACAGAGTCAAGTCTTCCTAAATTCGAAAGCTGGCAAGAAGTTCGAGTTTGATATGAAATTCCAAGACGATAAGATCTTTGGAATTATAAAGTTTTTAATCAGGTATCGGGAAAATCCGGAAAAACTTTAATGTCTCGCATTTCAGTTAAGTTTTCACATTCTTAAGGATTAGCGATGTCTAAATCCGAACAAACTTTGTGATCACATGAAGTTTGAACTGGATAAACCCATTCGTTCTCCATTCTAACATCAAATGAGAGTGGCAACAGAATCTAAATGAGTTTAGCAACCGTTGGAAAGCTAAGCTGTGATCTTAGAGGATCCGATCTAAAATGTGGAATCTAGAAATACTGCTGACTAGGTAATATCGGCTCAGACGTTACTAATATTGCATATCTCGTATGCTACAGTGTGAATCTTCTAGAATTAAGCAATCCAGAAATAATAACTTCGAGCCAAGAAACACTAGAAGTAAACGGGCCTTACAGAGCTCCGTCAGTTAGACGAGTATCGATCGTTCATCGAGTTGACCACATCTTTAATTATTTATTATATGTAGACCTTAGCATAAAATGAGAGTTCGAAAGTAATGTGTTCAAGTTCCAGAATCGTGGTGTCATGCCTCACGGAAATATCATATTGTTGGGGATCGGACAGAAAATTATACCTTCGAGCCAGTAAACAGCAGAAGTAACTGGATCTAACAAAGCTCGATAGAACAGATGATGTGCTGTCGGGTATCGAGTATCGATAGTATGTGGAGTTGACCAACTTTTTAAATGCTAATTATCGAAAATAATTTCGGAACTAGAAATAACTGGATCTAAAATAGTTCGATTCGACAGGTGCTGTGACTACGGCGGTTAGATGATAGATGGTTAGTACGTGGAGGTGGACACCTCTTTAATACAATGATCCCTAGCATAAAATGAACCAGTTCGAAAGTTAGTTATTTAAGTTGGAGAACCATGGTGTTATTCCTCACGGATATGTCTTGTTGTAAGGGATCGATCAGGATACCATGGATCACTAGTTCTTCCCTCTGATAAGCAAAGAGTGGATATCTGAGGATAGTACTGCAGTGTAGTTGAATGTAACTTATAGAGGATTCAAACCATTGACTTCATTAAAAGGAGTTCTCAATAAATATCATCGCCGGAGAAACAGACCAACTTTTGATGACCCGTAATCTGCCTGTCTCTCTTAACTAATACGTTCCATGATGCTTTCCTCGAACTGACCATTTTTTCCTACTTTTTGAATACTAACTTAACCACTTCCATGCTAACTGCAACTGCAACTCAGAATCACCGCTGGCATTAGAGCAAGAAGCTTCAAGAGAAGCATAAACCTCATACACTTATGCATGTGTTCAAATTGCAGTTCCGACAGTTTATTGATGCAGTGACCCAGACAAAACCGCCCAACAAATGTACACCTTTGACAATACATGCAGACGCACATACACTTACTGTAACTGTAAATATGTACTTTCTCGTATTTTTCACTTGACCATCAGTTGCAGTATTGACGCACTCAACTCGCTCGTGCACATGCCTTGTCTACGTTTTTGGCATTGTCAAAATGTTAACATTTGAAAATGTCACAACAACAACAATAAAAACAACACAAACATGATTATCAAAATATTAGCAACAACATGCAGCATGAGTAGCAAGTGCAAGTAGCACGTGCCACAAATAACAAAATAACAACAACACACAAGCCATGAAACAAAAGACTGCCACCAGGTGGAGCCACCACTGACAGTTGTGCAGCGAGAAGTGGGTCAAACTGCAGCAGCAACAACAACTGCTGCTGGAGTAGCAGCAATAACTGTGAATGACATAAATATGTCAAAATGCAGCTGTGCGTCCGCATGTATGTGAGTGTGTGTGTCGACATTTTTCCCCCAACTATCAACAGCTGACTGCAGCTGGCGGTTAATGTGCCAAGTTGCCTTTAAATTTGTTGCTTGCCATTTTTTCTCTGGGTTCCTTTGCATTTTGGCAGGAATTCCATGGCGTATACGCAACCGACTACCATTTGACTGCTGCAACTGCCATTATTTCGAATTTTATTCAATTGCATGTTTTATGTTTACCTTCACCATACATTTATGCTTGCTTGCATCTGCCGACATTTGCACATTTCGGCCATTTTGTCTCTGGACTATTTGCCAAGTGTGTGAACGAAATGCCGGAATTGCAGGTGACGCTCGACAACTCGACGTGGGCGCTGCAATTTCACTTTATTAGTCGTAAACTTGCGTAGTGTCAGTAGTAAAATGTTGCTGCTGTCGCTTGCAGTTGTTGCAGTTGTTGGTCGTTTGTTTGTGGAAGTGACATATGTATATATGAAGACATATAGTAGTTCTGTGTACTAAGACTGTATGTACTGCTATTATACTTAGGCGCTTAGCCAAGTGTGTGCGCTTTCTCCGTTGTGAATCATTGTTATTTACTTTACAGGCAACAATACATATATATAGAAGATATATATAGCCTATATTATAATAGTCCACTGACTGCCATCAGTGAACTCTCTACAATACACACACCTACTTTCAATCCTTAGCATTTATGAATGCTCAGCATCTTATAAAATCAACTCCTACTTCGACTCTTCTCCCCTTCATTTGCCTTTCACCCAAGTCCGTCTTTTATGCCAACGTCATTGTTATTGCATAATAAGTGCATTTCCATGAAGACAGTCTAGAAATTTGCTAAACTTTCACTACTGCTATTCACCTTATTTTCTCTCTCTCTCTCATTTTGCCCTTATTACCCTTATTTACTTTCCTGGCGAAGTGTTTACGCTTCGTTTTCTCTATGCTACAAATTTGCTACTTGCATTTTATGCTTCACTTGTCACTTGCCGTCATTATTATTATTATCTTCGAATATGCTTAGGGCTACACATGTGATACAAGGGTATATAAATACTTCATTTTCTAGGTGCTGAGAAAGAGTACAACTTTGGGTTTAAATATAGGTAGATTGTGAGGTTTCAGCAACAATTATATAAAAATAATTATAGAGTTTCCCTCTGAAGAAATTTAACAAGATTTCTCCACCTTTCTCATTCTCTCGAGGGATTATTTGAGTATCAGTCTTAAACATTAGTTGTCGCTTATTCGAGAAAGTATTCCCAATTCCATTGACATCTCCAAGTTCGCGGCCACCAAAAAATATTTATAGTGCTCTGGTATGTGATTGGCGTTGAACCTCTCTTTCCTTTGCAATTCGGCGCCAGTTGGAGATTCCAAGTGTAACCAGGTCGCTCTCCATCTGGTCCTTCCAACGGAGCGGCCGCCTACCCCTCCTCGGCTTCCTCCGGCGGGTACTGCATCGAACACTTTCAGAGCTGGAGTGTTGTCGTCCATTCGGAGAAAATGACCTAGCCAGCGTAGCCGCTGTCTTTTTATTCGCTGAACTATGTCAATATCGTCGTATAACACGTACAGCTCTTCGTTCCATCGTCTGCGGTATTCGCCGTTGCCAATGTTCTGAGGACCATAAACCTTGCGCAAAATGTTCCTCTCGAAAACTTCTAGTGTCGCCTCATCGGATGTTGACATCGTCCATGCTTCTGCACCATAAAGTAGGACGGGAATGATAAGCGACTTTACTTTTCAATTGCCTACTCAGTCCAAAGTAGCATCTGTTGGCAAGAGTGATATTGCGCTGGATTTCGATGCTGACATTGTTGGTGTTGTTGATACTGGTTCAAAGGTATACGAAATTATCTACGATTCGAAGTTATGACTGTCAACAGTGACGTGGGAGCCAAGACGCGAGTGCGCCGACTGTTTGCTTGATGACAGGAGATACTTCGTCTTCTCCTCATTCACCTCCAGACCCATTCGCTTCGCCTCCTTATCCATGCGGGAAAAAGCAGAACAAACGGCGCGGTTGTTGCTTCCGATGATATCAATATCATCGGCGTACGCCAGCAGCTGTACACACTTATAGAAGATTGTACCTTCTCTATTTAGCTCTGCAGCTCGTATAATTTTTTCCAGCATCAAGTTAAAGAAGTCACATTTGGTATCGAACGGCTCGGAGAGGTCCTTCCCAATCATGACGGAGCTTTTGGTGTTCCTCAACGTCAACTTACACCGCCGTATTAGTTTTACGGGGATACCAAATTCAGACATCGCGGCGTAAAGGCAGCTCCTTTTCGTGCTGTCGAAAGCAGCTTTAAAATCGACAAAAAGGTGGTGTGTGTCGATCCTCCTTTCACGGGTCTTCACCAAGATTTGGCGCATGGTGGATTTTCCAGGTTTAAAGCCTTAAAACGTTTGCAAGGGGTGTCTCATCCGAGGCTTTCTTCGATTTTTCATTGGTACTTCGTTTTTATGTAGTGGGTTCCAAACCCTACGCACAACCGCAGAAGCGGGTTTGCCTTTTCACTTTAGCTCCCAAGTGAATGACAATCCAAAGCTTTCCTCACTTATGTGAACTTCTACACATGATCCCATCCACCCGTGTTCTGGTATACAGACCGATATAAGAGATATGGGTCCTTCAGGTTTTAGATTCCAATTTCCTGACACTTACCTAGGGTAGTTTCAAAAAATCGGCATCTGTTTAATAAAACAGTGATCAAAATGTACATTGATTTGGACCTAAGATTTTTCCTAAGATTTTCATAATCACTTAGTTTTATAGTACGGTCCTTAATTCCTATGCTAAAGTCAGAGCTTGTTTAACCCCACGACTATAACTATGGGTATAGAATTAGTCTATTACCTTGTCAGTTAATGGTGGGATCCCTATATATTTAGCAAAGAATATAGTATGTATACTATAACTAAAAGAGAAGCAGAGAAGAGCATATCTAACATTATCGAGTCTTAAAATGAGCCTCAGTTGAGATCAGCAAGATCTTTCAGACACGAACAATGCTTGATGGTTATGATTTTTCAGAGAAAAGTCAATCCATTTATAAAAAGCCTTTCTTTAATATAGAAATCTTCGAAGAACTCATAAAAATTTCTTACAGGAACCTAAAATAGGTTGTGAAACACTGATCTCACTCAAAAAGTCGAGATTTTTTCAAATCTTTTGCCTGGACTAGGTATCTTAAGTTCAACAAACCATATTCAGCTTCAGTGCTAATATTTCTCAGCAACAAGATGAAGTGCAAACACCTACTTTTGTTAGCTTTTCAATTTATGAAATCTTCCACATACATTGGGAAGAAGAAAACACCGGCACTTCAATCTCACGAAACTTATTATACACAACAAAAACGCGTTGATGAGTCGATGAAATGATTTATTAGAAGTTATGCACATACAAATTTTCCACAACAGAGTGCAACTCAAACAACCTGTAGCATATGCATCAGCGAAGACAGGTCCACTGTTGATTGCGCCGTGAGGTGCGAGTTGCGAGTTGCGACGTGCCACATGAAGAGCCGCCGACAAGTTGCGGATAGCGGTGATGAGTAGCTGTTTTGAGTTGAAGTGCTCAAGTGCCGGAGATGTGTGCATTATGGGCATGTGCTGTGTGTAGCGCGCTGTTTGGCAGTTGGGCGGCGTGTTGCATGTGGCAAGTAGCACAAACGAAGTTTAATGCGTGGCACACAAGTTGAAGCGCCCACTCAGATTTGCATGACAGAAGACAGCAATTTGTAGACGCTTTCAATAGCATGCGAGTGTGTCTTATGCAGCCGGTGGCTGCCTTGTGCACCTACGTTGATTACTGCGCTGCCTCGTTGGTTGTATAATTGAATACTGAAATGGGATTTCATTAAAGCGTCTTCTGCCAGCACTCTTTTACTGGCTTTGCACTCTTCTATGCTCAGCTTAAACCTTTTAAAAGCGAAATTGCATTTGCCTCGTTGTATCTTGCATGCAACACATAGCGATGCTTAATATTTGTTTACCCATCACCACTCATTACATACCCAATTGATACCTGCCTCATACGCCGCGTTTTACTCCCTCTACGCTCTTCACTTCTCACAGAGTTTGCATTTTGTTAGATAATTTTCCTAAATAATGAGAATCCAATTAAATTCGTTTTGCATTTTTTGTTGCATGCAACTTTAACACTACCGTTACTTAATTCTTAAGGGATTTACTGCCTGGGAAAATGATAAATTTTCACAAAATGTGCAGTTACCTGGCAGATTTTTGCCAACTTCGATTAACTAACTCACTCTCTGTGGCAGGTGAGGCTTGTGGCATGCTAGTGTGCTCATATACGAGTACATATATGGTGGTTGAGGTGTTGAAATTTATTTTATTTTCTCTATCAGCAACTATTATTCGGCCACGTTTGTTTAGTAATGATTATAAATTATTGTGCAGGGATTTGCATAGCCATTAAAACTGTAAATTTATCATAATGTTGCAGTTGCAAATGGCTGACCTAAAGTTCATGCCACACAATTCGTTATAATAAGATCTAATAGTTTTTGACTAATTTTGGTATTAAATATGTGTACTTGAGAACTGGTATAAAATGGTATAAACTGGTATAAAATGGTATAAACTAGTATAAATTGATTTAAACTAGTATGAGCTGGTTAAAACTGGAATAAACTGGTATAATTATTATGTATTATCGACTGAGTGGATGATAACCTTTTATCAATGGCGTTCCAAAAGTTTTCACTTAAGGAATTATTTGAAAAGCTCATCACTTCAGTGAATATTTCGAAAACTCCCTGTGCTAGAACAATCATATTTTCGAGATCTGTTCGAAAAGCTGAGTATTAGACTCAACCAAAGATCTAGCCATAATCGATGTTAAACATTTGTGAGTTTAAAATCGATAAAATCGAACTGGGATTAAGTTAAATTAGATTTTCCTCGATTTCATATCAACATAATAGTCCATTTTATTCCAAATTTGATAGACAATACATTTTTACGAAATACATTTCAATAATATTAAATTTGATTGACGCGTAAACATTTTTCTTCAAAGTCCTAATCGTAGCTGCGAAAGCCATTTCGAACAGTGGTTCTAGTAGTTCTCACTGTTAAGTCTACTGAAGTGTCTTTGTGTGTTACTGCTTGGCACAATGCTCTAACTCGGGCCCAACACAGTTTGAAAATATCATCGCTTAGAAAGACGTCGACGCTTCAGTCTAGGCGGCTCCATAAAACGAACTCGGGTAGGGCGTTTTTCAAAAATCTTTCTGACATTAGGCTCCGTAGAGTCTGCATCGTTTGAACTTGAACCAGTAGGATTGTCGGACGCGCGATTTTCACGCATACGCATTCTAAAAGCAATAAGATAGTTTGAACTAAAAACAAATATATAACTTTTTCACCTGACTAGACTTGAGCTACGTACAACACCGATCGCAGCTTGCTTCTCATAGATAATGGTCAAGTAAATGCAGATGAGTAGTATAATGAAGATAATGATGAGTATGCCGAAGGCAGCGATATCAAAGCTATGCTGTAACAAGATTTAAAGCTATTACTGAAATAACGGCAGAAAATTGAGAGGTTCTCACCAGCGAGCACTCGATACACTCGTACATCTCACGCGAAACGCCCAAACTGGCGAAGCGCAGATCTTCACAGTGTGGAAATTGCTCAAATAACGGCGCAACAAAGCTCATGAGTGCTTTCGCAAGCAACTCACTGATGGTATCGATATTTTCTTGCAGCAGATTCTCTAGCGTATGACAGAAGTCGGATAACTCTTGTGCCTCACGCAACACACGCTTAATCAGCCGCGTTAGATTGTCGCCCGGTAGTTGGTTACGCAGATTCCCAGACTGTTGCGTCAGCCTAAATATGTTTGCGGCGATATTGCGTTTGAAGAGTTGTTCGAATACATACTCTCTAATCGTATTCAGATTGCAAGCGAGCAGCTCTTGCTTGGTGTTTTTATCCTCCGCGCTAGTCTCACCTATATTATAGCTGTGCAATGTATTATATAATTCATACCAGTTTTCCATGTTTAGTTCTTGTCGCACAACTTCAAACATGGCGCCCGAACGGTAAACTTTATCGAAAAATGTCAATTGCTGGTTAAGCTCTCGCGCCCATTCTTCCGTTTCTGGCTTGTTGTTGTAGTCGAGTATGTTGTCACATAAATCGTGCACCGAGTAGTTCGCGACTGAGAACCTAGGATTGTCTTCCGCGGGTCTCATAGAACGCACTTCATTATGTAAGCTACAGTAATGGAACTTGGTTGCATTACAGAATTCTTCATTTTCATTGCTGGAAAATAAAATAGCTGTGATAGGACAGTTAGAAAGTGGACCCAGTGTAAGTGGACTTACACTTCTCTGTGGTAATTGTAGTAGACGACGCCATGAAGAAAGTGCCAGATTACAAATAGGCAGAGGAATATTGAGGTAATGGAAATCGCAAAGATGATGCTGAAAAGTATTTATAAAGAGTCTAGATTAATAAAGCTCTTCAGCCGGTTAACAGAAGCTCCGAAAGTTGCTCGGCAGCTCAATGCAAATGTGTATCGCGTTTAGTGAACTCCACGAACATCTCTACTTACCTCATCAGCACATATCTGGTGATGACACGATTCCTAGTACCAATTACAAAATCTCCAAGGTAAACGCCGATCAAAGCAAGTATTATTAAAGCCACTATGCAATAGACCACTTCCAAGTGACTTATGTTGGGTGACAAAAAGAAGTCTGCCTCTGTCGACGACTCACGCTGAAGACGCGCAAGTTGTGCGAATATTTTAGCATCGAGCGTGGTGTACTCGTATGCTAAGTGTGAGGAGAGGAATCTTAATTAAGAGCGGATATTTTATGCACTCAATCTACTTACTCTTCTTAGTCACGGTTTCGTTGAAGTCCCTTCTCAGCATTTCGAAATTATTGTACATATTTGTGGTGAGGTTTTCTCGCATCTCATTCAGAGTTGAAGCGAAAAGGACTACTTCTAAGATTTTTGCTAAAATTTTATCGATGTTTAGGAGCTATGGGGAGAAAGGAAATAATAACTTTGAAATATATATACAAATATATCGTGTAAGTGTTATTGGAATCAGTTAAACTAGTCAGGGGTTAGGTTAGGTTACAAAGGCTTTACTCAAGTTAGATTTTGAGGCTGATCCTCACGAAAAGTGTCGTCCTAAGATGAGGAACAACCACTTAATGGATTCGAGTACTGCCTAGGACAAAATCTAAAACTATAGGATATATTCAACCGAGCAGTGGTCGATCTTTGGCTGATGATATGGAATAGCCGGGTCTTTTAGAATAGACTTATAACATTACCATCACAATCTGCTGTTCATTGGCCTTAAATTCGCTGAACAGTAGCCTGGAATAGTCATTGAAACTTATGTACTGCAAATCCAGTAAGGTTGTGGTGTTGCGATAGAAGAAACGGGCATCTAGAGGAAAGAAAGTAAAGCTTTTGAAAGATTACTTAAAACAAATGAGAACGGTTCTCAAAAAAACTGGAAGTATTGTGGAATTTTATATTGCATTAACAGATTTAAATTTGGAACGAGAAGGAAATAATGTCAGAAGTGGTAAATATCGTACGTTGCCTTGGGGTTACACTTATATACTGTTCTAAGATCACTTTTCTAGAAATAGTCATATTGTTAAACGATTTAGAAATGAAAGGAACGGTTTTCAACGAAGAACAATTTAAAGAGAGTGAGGACTAGTTGGAGATTTTAAAGCAGGAGGCAGTGCTGGAGCTCTATTCTGACACTATTCGAATCGGAAGAAACTTTATTAGTCTGGTTCAAAGAATATGACGTTAGTTGCAGACAGTTTGCGGTTTCAAGTATGAACGATCTATTTTTTCAAGAACTTCACTTACGATCACTTAGTTGCATGACATCCGATATGAGATTCTGCAGCTCCTCCTGCATTTTTCGTATGAGCGGTACTAAATCTATACTTTTCATGGATAGTTTCCCCAAGATGCTGCGTTCGCCCTTTTGTATGACCTTCGGAGCGGCGGTCTCCACTTGTGTGGCTAAATCTAGCGTTGGAATATATGAAAAACAGTCATTATAATTCTTCAAAACAAATCTGAATATAATACTCACTCTTTGAGAGATTCTCCACCTCACTCCTTATGCGATCCAAGTGTTGCGATGACAATGGCTCAACTGGCAGCGGGTGAATGTATTTCTCAAAAAACTCGCTGAGTCGCAGATTTTCGCTATTAGCATCCTCTGTGCCGTTATGTATAGATTTTGTTGAAGTATACGATTCAAAAGCAAGCCAAAGAAAGAAGCTGTGCAATTGAGACAAAAGTAAATTAGCAATTTGAAACTGTAGAATAACGGAAGATTAACGACAACTCACGTACATGTACGGTAAAATCAGTAGGAAGAGTGTAATGGAGAGCGTTAAGCGTAGGTAACGCTCAAAGGAGTTTTCAGCACGATACGTTTTCTGATGCACGAACTCGTAAAGGAACCACGTGAGGCTAAGAAAGAAGCTGGAATAAGTAAGGCATTTGAGAATAACACTTTTGCTATACACACCCCAGTACAGTCATAATTATGGAGGTGCAGAGAAAGCCGATTAAAGCGGGAAACTCATGCAGTTCATTTTGCCAATCAGAATTGAGCAGTGACGACGCGAAACCATGACAATCAAAATATCCTATAGCGTATAAAATCGGTGAGTTCGAGCGTTTGAGATTCTTGTTATATATACATACATATCTAGTAACTTTTTTAACAAACCTTCCATTAACTCTCTCGGTATGCGCATGGAGTAAAACGAAGTTGACGCATTGACAATTTGACCCACGACTTCGGGCAATGGGCATTGAAAGACATCGCTGGTTAAATTCATTATTTATCTTACTTATTTTTTAAGGCGCTTCAGGGAGAAACTTTAAATTTACTATATTTTAAAATTTCTCGTAAATTTGACTATATATTTTTTAAACTTTTCTATTAAAAATCACTTTCAACACGAAATTTAGATTTTAAATATATAAAATTTATATTTTTAATGGGAATTCACCAATTTTTTTTTTAGTTTTGAAAAATAAAAAACGTTTTGACAATATGAAGGTTTGATTTTCTATCGAAAAACAGTATTGGGAAGTGTAAATAGTATGAAAAGTTATTTCGCTCATGGAAGAAAGAAATCCTTCTTTCCTTAGAAAGTGGATTAAAAATTTCCAAAGTTGATCTCTTCTAAGATTTCTTATACCAGATTCTCGTACAATTTTTCAGCCTACTCCAGTTCGTTCGAATCTAACTCTGCAAAGAGCATCAGTTTCGTCCGAAGTTCGCCCACATCAACGCCTGTTTTGAGGCAGACAACGTCGGCTTCAGAGTTCAGTATGAGCGCTCTTATTATCTTGATCTCTTCTAATATTATATTTATTATACCAGATTCTCGTATAATTTTTCAGCCTACTCCAGTTCGTTCGAGTCTAACTCTGTAAAAAAACAGACACTTTCGTCCAAAGTTCACCCACAACCCCGCCTGTTTTGGGGTAGACCACGTCACCTTCAAACTTCAGTATGAGCCCTCTTATTAAGAGCTTTTCGAGAAACCTCTCCGTCAACTCTATGCAAAAGTTAAGACTTATACTAAAGGCACATTTTACTTACAAAAACACATATTTGGAAAGAAAAAATGTCGCGTCATTTATTGTAAATTATAAATATATAAGTACATATTCGATCTCTAGCAAAAAATAACCACAAATTTACTATTGAATCCACTATCTACCACCCTTTTGCCTAAGCAAGCTCAGCCTCGCTGGATTCTTCGGATGTTGTTGTACTGCCACTTAATTTGGACTCTTCGGCCGCAGTCGTGCTCGGCGCCGACTTTAATATGGAATAAATTAAATCTCTGATCTTCGCCGTACTTGAACGTTGTGCGGTTGCTAACTTATTAGTTGTAGTATCATTCTCGTTCGGTGAGGGTGGTGTATCAAAGGTAACATGTGATCGTTTTCGACGCATGCCAAATTTATCTTTCCAAGTACTTTTCGGCGAAGTTGTCTCATTTACAGGTTCATTAACCGAGGCAGTATCACTGACTGTGCCGGTGCTGCTGGTGCGCGATGCATCGTCCTCGGGCGGTGGGGTCGATCTATATGTTATAGTATAAAAACCGTTAATATTATTTGCTAATTTGAGGTCATAACTCACCCACTGCTTGCGCCGCTTTGCGTCGAATAGGGATATCTGTCGTAGAGATAGGCGAGCAGCATGCAGATGATCAATATCGGAAAGAGTAGTATGAGTATGCTGAAAGCGCCAATCCAGAAACCGTGCTGTAAAGTATGGCTAAAGCTTGAAAGTACTTGAGTTAAATAGTGTCTACACTTTACCAAACAACTCTCAATGCACTCGTACAACTGACGCGGTATACCGACAGTTGACATTTTGAAGTCCCGACAGTTGGGCATGAAGGCGACATGGCTCGTATATAACATCATCTCCAAGTCATAATCCATTAGCAGTTGCTGCATTTTGCTATTGAGCAAATCCTTAAACTCTATCTCGAAGTAATCATGTAATATACGCATCTCGCTGAGACTCTTCCGCAGTAGTGTGGTCAAATTTGTGATCGGTAGTAGTGCAGCGAGGCGTTGTGCATTCTGCGATAGTCCATTCACATTTTCGACTATATCCTTCGACATCAGTGGTTCAAAGACGTGCGTTTTCACCATTTGCAAGTTGCATGCCAGCATGCTCTCGTAGTGTGTAGATTTGTTGTCCAGCGTGTCTCCAACTGCAATGGGTACATGTGTACTCAGCCGTTCAGCAATCGCATACCAATTCTCCATATTCATTTCCTGTTTCATAACATTGAACATGTTGCCCGAACTGAAGACAGTGCCACTGAAATCCGCATACTGCAGCATTTGCAGAATATTCGAAATGCCCGCGGCGTTGGGTAAGGCCACACGTAGCGTCTCGAAAACACGTTGATTTTGTAATTGCATTGCGTTGTAGATCTCTGCTTGGGGACCAAAAGCGCTCTCGGCAAGTAGGCTGAGAATCTTATTTTGTGAATCGCAGTAGGATTTGGAGTCCAAGCCGCAGGGATTATCGAGACTGGAGCTTTTTAGAGAAATTTACAATAAGTATTAAAGACTTAGATGCACTTTCGCATATAAGACGGCTACTTACGTGTCCTGTCTGAAATTGAAAAACGATGTGCCCACAAAGAAACTGAGACTCGCTATCAAACAGAGTATTATGGACGTAATACAGATGACGACGACGATGCTGCAATGAAATGAGGGAACCAGTGATAAATAATTGGATTAAAGAGTTGTGGTCTTAAGTATATATTGGTCCGCTTTTGTCACTGATATTTTTTAGAAGTTGTTCCCGATTCCAAAAACTGCTTACGGGACTGTTTCTTGAATAATATTAGTTTGTCGAGATTTCAGTTTAGAATTACTCGGTGCTGGAACTGAACTAGCTCACCTCACTAGTATATATTTCCGCTTCTTAAAGCGCATAGAGACCGCATGGTACACAGCATAACAGAGTTGCATCCAGCACAGCACAGATATCTGTGTAATCAAAAATTTCAGGATATACGAATTTCGAATACTTATATGCTCACCATTATAGCGATGATAAGAAAAAACAATTGATATGAATAGATATCATTTGGTAAATGTATCATAACATCGCGTGGTACTTCCGTACGAAGTTTCTTCACAGCTTTGATAATTTCCAAATAATTGGCATTCATTTCATTTACTGTAATATTTACGAAAATTAACGGAGTTGAGTAACTCCTATCTATATATTTAATGAGTACCTTTCTCCGCCCACATAGTCGTTAAAACCGAACCGTAATAATTGTGCAAGTCTTCAAGGCTTTTTGCGAAAGCTTGCCGCAAAGCTGGCAACTCTATTGACACTGTAACGATGTCTTCTATATTGGATAACACACGTTCGATATTGAGTAGCTGGAGACAAGGGAATGATTTGTGAGTTCAAAAATATACTATAGGATCTCAGCTTGCGGTCCGTTCTCTGCTTGAGACCAATTAAGTTGTAAGTTAGAACTAATATTTACCGTAATAATTTTGTGTTTATTGCCGTTGACTTCATTGTTGAGCAGATTGATATAAGTTGGGTCCGAGATATTGCTCATAAGCAAAAATGTTGTGGTGTTCCGCTGGAAAAGTCTCGTGACTGCAAGTAGAAGTGGTATTACAAGCAGACTATAAATATATCTAAGGGATCTTACGATCTGTTAATTGCATTATGTCTGCAAGTAAGCTCTGCATATCCTTGCGCAACTCCTTTAAGATAGGCTGTATATCAACGCTGTCTGATTGTATGTTCAAGAGCATGCTGCCATTGAGATTCTTTATTAATTCCGGTGCTGAATCGTTGAGGCTGGATATCATTTCTGAAACAAACGTTAAAACTATAAGATTTTATTAATATTGGATCCACTCACCATCGGCCAACTTCTTCATAAACTCTTGTACGACCTCGATATTTTCGGTGGATATATGATCGATGACATCTAAAGTCTGATCGTATAGTATTTTCACCATATTCACATTACTCTCAGGTTCGCGATAGCTTCTCGTTGGATGATTTTGATAGGCTGTGTAGGTAAACCAGATAAAGAAGCTAACCTCAAAATGAGAGAATATGAAGCAATTACTATATATTAAGGCATATATTCAAGGCACAACCACCTGTAAAGTATTTTTAATAAGAAGAGTAATGTTGAGAGTATATAACGCCACGAAGGCACGGGAGACCGCTCAAAGCGACGTACTCGCTTTGATCGAAACTGAAAGATGCACCAAATCAGACAAATAATTGGCAGTAGCGTTGAGTATATTAGAACAGCAATCAACCACGGAAACTCTGCAATATAATCGCTCCAATCGTTGTTAAGCAGCTTGTAGCCCAGGCCCGTGCAGTTCATGTATTCTACAAACGCATTAGTTTTAGAAAGAAGAACACTTAACTCTGACACTACTGGAATACATGCCTTGTGTGAGACTTCTTGGCAAGCTGAGTGCTTCTTTCGTCGCAAAAGCTTGAATGATGACCTGTATCGAGAAGGGCAGTCCACAGATCTCGACGTTTGTGTAGGGCACAACTGGCAATGTTTTGAACTCGGATAATTTCATGTTTGGCGACTGAATATTTACACACAATTTGGAAAGTTCGGTAATATAAAGGGAGGAGTGCTTAAGCTCCTACAAAAAGTCGTTTAGATTTCAAGCTTGGTGTAAAGTTTCTTTAAAAAAAAAAATTAAAATTTCAAAACACACACAATTTTTAAGAAGACAAAAATTCATGAGGAAAAATATTTGAAATATCTGACGCTTTTTTTACGAAGAAAATAGGGAGATGACGTTTTTAGAGAATAACAAATAAATACTATGGGGGCCCTAAATATTGGAATGAAAACGAGATCTTTGCGATCTAATCTGATAAAATCTTACCTCAATCTTAAATTATGAAGACTTTGAATATATTGATGCCTAGAGTGAGAACGTTTTTGAAAATTTCTATTTATTATTCATATTAATTTTACAGTTATTTCTTTTCCAATTTACGCGGCGGCGGATATGTGACCAACGGTTGACGATCCTTGGGTCCTTGGAAAACCATAACGGTCACTGTTTTGTCATTTGTTGTGCCACCACCCACTAACTGAGCTTCCGCACCGCTGCAACCCATTTGAGTTCTGCTGCGGCAGGGCAAGGGCAAAATAACGCCGTCGTTTCGATTGCTACCACACATCTGTGTTGGATTCAGTTGACAAGCCGGTGCGCACATCTGTGTTGGATTTGGTTGACAGACCGGTGCACACACCTGTGGTGGACAGGGCGTTGGACACATTTGTGGTGGATTTCTATGACATGATGGTGCGCACATCTGTGGTGGGTTTTGTGGGTACATCATTGGTGGATTCTGTTGACAGCCAAAAGCGCCCATCACTGGCGGTATAAAGTTTACGGTATTAATGAGTGGTGTACCGGTCGGCGCGGCACAACAATTCGCAACCGTAGGGACAGCGCAATCTTTACCATCCACCTTAGATTGTGCACTGGCTTCTGTTGTATTTGTCTCACATGGCGGCTCGCTAGCTGCTACTGGAGCACGCGCCGAACTTCCGTCAGTTTTTGGCGGTTGTGGCCCGGCACAAATTGGTGGCCCACGTTTGTAGAGTTTGTACAGCAACAGGCTTAGGAACATTGTAAGAAATAGTGTGAATACTAACAAGGCACTGCCAATGGCGTAGATCATCTGAAAAGGTTGAAAATCTAATATCATCAAGCTTGCAACTGCTTCTGCTTAGTACACATACCAGTAAATCTTCCAGGCAACCGCATTTTGATGAATGTTTCATTGCACTACGCTGACCAGCGCTGGGTTGTAAGTGATGCCGTAAAGCTTTGCTGTGTTTGCTCAACTTTTTATGCAGTCTCTCGCTCAATATGGACAAGAAATTGTCTTTCGAGAGCGCATAGAATTTCTCGAAGACAAACAACTCGCTTTGCGCACTCTCTAAACGCTTTGTGAAACTGTCGTAGTCATTCGTTTGTGCACGATTTTTAAACTCAATGAGCACTTCGTGCAGTTCTGTGGCGATAGGCACAAATTCTTTCTCATACAAATCTACCTTAACTGCATTTGGAATGGTATTCAGTTTGCATAAAAATATATTTGCGTCGGTTGTATTCGCTTTGGTGTGCTGTTTAACATAACTCTCGTTCTTTGGAATGTCTTCATTGGTGAGGAGACCTTGTACGTCGCTTTCGTACCACTTCTCTTGCGGAAATTCCTCTACAGCATATTCGCTATTCTGGTAATTCTTCTGATAAATATTATACTTCGGTAGCATCCGCTCGACTTTCGTTAAAATATTGTCTCGCGTTAGATCAGTGGGTGATAATTCGTCATTTTCATAACGGAGCGCTTCGTTGGGGCCGTTATTATTAAATGGAGAGCGTTCTAGGGACTCAGCGTTCTCTCGCGGGACAGCGCTTAGGTTGAGAGGGGTGGAAAAGAATGGTATTATTTTAAATAATCAGAACTTATTAAAATTAAAATTGAAATTAAACCACACTAAATTCGACTAAATAAAATTAATCTTTAATTCAATTTAATTAATCTTTAATTCAATTTAATTAATCTTTAATTCAATTCAATTAATCTTTAATTCAATTCAATTAATCTTTAATTCAATTCAATTAATCTTTAATTCAATTCAATTAATCTTTAATTCAATTCAACTAATCTGAGCTAAATTAGTTTGAAATCTTTTTAGACTGTACAAAATATTAGAAACTTAGTGAAACTTAATTTATTGTAACTTTACATACCGATAACCATCATGCTCGTGACAAATTTCCTTATGCAATACCATGGTGGGCAGAAAATGTAATACCGTTAATATGGCCAGTACAGGTATGGTCAAAATATTAAGAAAAAAGAAGCTGAAAGAGAAAATTGCCAAGATTTACTAATTTCTTCAGATATTAATTGTCATTGTGTACACACATTTTAAACATACAATTCGCACGCGCATAGTAACGGCAAATTCCGAATGCAAGCGCCATTAGTAGAATGTAAACAAGCTATGGCGAGTAAGTACATATATGAGATTCTAGAATAATATATTATTTCTCTAAACTCACGGCAACAGTAACAAAAAACATAATCATCGCCAGATATAGAATGGCACTTGGCAGTTTGGGGTCTTTTGTGCATTTTGGTTCTTCCTGTGTTGGATCATACCCCAGTTCGTCGAGTTTTGGAAATCCTCGTAATGCTGGCGCTAACAAATATAAAAAGGGATTAATGATTGATTTACTTACATATATTAGGCATTTATTTAGTCCTACCGAAGTTTTCATTGGCCTCTGGTGTATGCTCAGCTATAGAGTTTGCTAGAACTGTGATATTCTCATATGCTTTCAGTAAGTACTCCAGATATTCCAATGAAAATGTGTATTGCTGGTAGACTGCATTAAGCTATTACAGTGTGATTTAAGCTAAAGATTTAATAGTTTTTCAGTAGAAATGCCATCTACTTACGTGCCACATATTTATATGTCCATTTTGCAACATTTTGGCGTCTATTGAGGACGCATTTTTAACGTTTGCTTGCAGAAATATGATGGCTTCACGGGATAATGTACGAAGTACTGTAAAATTGAGCAATGTTTAGTAATAAGCAAGCCTTGAACTATGTCATGAACTGTTTGAGAACTACAAGCACTCAGGCATGAGTGAAAAATGTGCTTATCGCCTAAAAGTATGCTGAGCTCGGGTCAAAATAAAAAAAAATTTAATTTTTCACTCACGATCATCCATTTCCAAACCCAGTATTACCAACTCATAAGCATAGTCTTTCAATGACTGCAATGCAGTTCTATAAAATTCGCGATTAGTATATAAATAATTGAGCTGTTCCAAGTTCTTTTCCTCATTTTCTGCTATTATCTGCTGCCAATCTGCGTATTCTAGAAAGAAAATACAAATTTTAGCAGTTATTCCACATAAGAAGTTGGTCTGACTTGCGTCTCCTCGTATTCTTTCATCTAGAAGAAACTTACCATTACTTATCGCTTCGTTGAGTTCTTCAGTAACCTGTGTGGGACTAGCCTCATATTCTGTTTGAGGCAAAGTTTGTGCATGCTCATTGTCCAATGCTGATCTGCCTGTGTCCTTAAATTGTTTAGAATCATCTTTGGTACGTCGTAGTAAATAATTTGTACGAAAAGTCAAATACAACCCAATTCTTTAAAATAAATGTGTCACTGTCTGGTTATTCAAGGATTAGCAAAAGGTACTTACCCAAGTGGCAACAATAATAACAGCAATAAGAATGTGGTGAAGCAAAGACAGCAACGATGTCGCTTCTTTTTTGATTTTTGTAGACCCCTTACTTTGCAGCATAACCAAAATAGCCTGAAAATTGTAAATAAATGCTATACAAGTTATAATTATTGGGATTTCATGAGGTTATACACAGTGATGTTATTGGTATTCTAAAATGAAGACTCGAAATGTAACTATAATGAGGAGTAAATTTATACTTTAGGAGTTTTTTTCGGAATGCTGCCATATGCTTTAAAATGAAGACAACTTTTAAAATCAAATATTAGGAGTACATTTATATTTTCCGAGTTTTTTTCGGAGTGAAATAATATTTTCGGAGTAAATTAATATTTTCGGAGTTTTTTCGAAATGTTGTGATTTGTTTTAAAATGAAGACAGCCTTTTCAAATTCAATATTAGGAGTAATTTTATACATTCGGAGTTTTTCGGAGTACTTACAACCTGCACATTGTTGCTTACAATAATATTAGTATCAAAGTAAAATAGTTTTTATAAGTTATGGTGCACCCTTTAAAATTTCGGAGTAATTCGGAGTCCGTTATTTGCTTACATATCAAAGTTTTGAGTAAGTAATATATGGACAACAAATTTTCTCACCAAAAAAGTATTGTAATCCCCGCAATAACTAATAATGCGATCAACACTGGATACTTCGCCAGCAACTCGAACCAATCATACTTTGCGACACGCGGTCCAAAGTCACAATGCTCCGCATAACCATTTGGTAGCTTTTGCAGCGCAAATTCTTTCAAAGTCCAACCAGAAAGGCGCATAAAAAACTGCGCTACCCCACAATCGCCATCGTAATGATATACAGAGTGCAAACCCATAATTTATATGCGCAATTTTTCACTATTTCGAGAGACAATTCGTAGTTTTTTTAGAAAACGAATAAAAATTTGGAAATCGAGATAAAAACGATGTTTGTAAACAAATTTCAATTTTCAAAATTTTTTGTTATGAATTCCGATTTGATTGTAATAATGTAAAAAATGGAGGTAGTTGCCAGATTGATGAGAAATAAAGAGATATTAATAGTGTTGAGAAAGAAATTAATTAATTTAAGAAAGATAGATGGAACCTAGATAGGGAATTATTTTCTAAAGTTCAAGTTGTATGGAGATCTTGGGGATCATTGAGATTAAAATCAGTTTCTTCTGAGTTCCTTCCGCCAATTTTCGGTAAGCAGCTCTTTCACACACCTACTACACCTTAGCAGTGAAACGATCTCTACAAAATTGCTTTAAATTTGAAAATCAGGTTAAAAAGTATATGGACCAGATAACCAGCAGATTGACTTCACCTAGTAACACATATACCCAAAACAGCGCAACATGTATCACTCGATCGCTCTAATTTCGATAATTACGGGTTGTAGACTATATATGCTTCAACTTATGAACTTATGCCACCGCTCGCTTTCCAAAGACACACCGAGTTCGAGTTTAAAATATTCGAAACAGCACTATAATTATCCGAGTTTGCTACTTATAATTTCCGGCCAAGCGTTGGATTTTATGCGAAAATTGAAAATTACACAGTAGAAAGACGAAAGATTCTTTTTTTTTTGTTGTTGTTTTTTATTTGCTTTCTTCATTTTTAATGTTGTTGTTGCCAGCAAATCGATTACCGCTTGGTTCAGCAGCTGTGGCAGTTGGCAATTGCACGTTTGGCATGAGTCAACAACACAACGCCGCTTAACTCAGCGCGCGCACTTCGCACGCCCCCCGACGCACGGCAGTGGCAACAACAATGACATTCGCTGGTTCATTGCTACTGCGTTGAGGTTAACAAACAATTGACTGGTCAATGGGGCGGCAGACTGACTGGCCGGCTGCTGCTATTGATGGTTGTGTCAATTTTCAAACGGCGCATTGATTCTTTTTTTGTACTCACAGCCGTGTGTTGCAAGTACAACTGTGTTGTAGATGAGCGAAAAAATCGTTGCAAGCACAATTGCAATAAAGTATTGGGTGGATGTGGTCAACTGGAAGTGCGATAGATTGCAGGCGACTCCGAAAATCCATTATAGTTCAATGGCTAAGACACCCACATGCTTGCAACACATACTTGCCACATGCCACATATGCTTCGATGTTTCCATGTTTGCATAGCAACATTTCTACCGGTGTTGCGTGCTGCTGCCTTTCAGCCGGTGCAGCATTGTTTATGCCATATTCAGTGGCAAGCAACGCATGCTGACCATATCAAGCGTCATTGACAGCAGCAGCAGCAACACAAACGCGCGATCTTCATCCTCTCGACCTGGTTTGTTTGTGCGCATGCGCGCTTAACTCGTCAAACAATCATCAGCGTAGACACGCTATTGTGTTTGGCTATGCGCCGTTATTGTTGTTGTTGTTGTGACTTTGTCAGTTTTTGCTCTTGTCGGAGCAATGTGCGGATATATTTATTGTTATTGCTGTTGTTGCTGTTGCTGTTGTTTGCAGTTGTGTTGAGTTGATTAGACTTGTTCACTGACTTTCCCAAACCACCTTTCGACGAAATGTCAATAAAAATAGATACGCTGTGGGTCTAGCGGTCAGTCGCGCTGATTGCTGTTTGTGAATGATTTGCGGTGGCCGATGGTGGTGGTGGTGGTGTTGCCAGATTGTGAAAATGTTCTTCCCTTACAGGGATGTTATGGAGGTTATGGAGCGAATGTTGAGTAAGACTATTGTTGTTGTTGTAAGGGTAGATAATGTTCACCAAATTGTTTTTAGGGATGCTGCCGAATTGATAATCCTTGGGCGAATAAAAATTCATGTTCATCTCGATTCCGTAGTTCCGACTGTCGAGTTACATATGCATGAATTCTTTGAAATACCTGGTTGTGGAGATTCAGTTGGGACCAGTACTACACTTAAGTAGGCTCCCGCATAATTAGTTGTAATTTTTGGGTTATTAGGGGTTTTCTTAATACAAGTAATACAAGTGAAAACTCTGTTTTGTGAAATAAAAAAAATCTATAAACCTTTTTAAATCGAGCTATCTTGTCGAAATAAAATATAAGATAAGATAAGTCGTAGCTTAGGTAAATTATGGGTATTCTAAAATGAAATCAACTTTTCAAATTAAATATTATGAGCAAATTTATAATTTTTGGAGTTTTTCGGAGTACCAAAACTCATTACCATTATTGTCGAAAATGTTATTTAGCTCAAATAAGAGATTTTTTGAGTCGTGGTAAACCCTAGAAATTTTCGGAGTAATTCGGAGTCAGTTATTTGGCTATATATTCGAGTTAAAAACAAATCAAAATCCATTTCAGTGTGAAATCGTATATTTTCCCATGAAAAAAGTGTCCTAATCCTCGCAATAGCTAGCTAACGAACCAATCATACTTTCAGATATGTGGCCCAAGTCGACATTCTCTCTATAATTATTTGATAGCTTCTACAGCACAACTTCATGCAAAGTCCAACCAGAAAGGTGATAAAAATCTTCGTTATACTACACTCGGCAGATCCCTCGACACCCTTAGATCTAGTTTATGGAGCTTATTGAGCTTAAAAGCTTGGGGTCCTCACTAATTGTGTGCCTGGAGCAACTATAAAACATCCACTACCAAAGTCCTTTTGTTTTTCATATTCAAAAAGTCTGGCAACTCCAGTTCAAACCACTTTTTCGCCTACCCACTACCAGTTAACAAACAGCACAAATGTTGTTAACAACTAGTTGACTGACCGTCATCTATACCACAAACAAATAAACACAACCACATACATACATATATACGAGTCCACAGTAAACCGTGCCTTGCGCTCATAATCACTGTCGTTACATAGCCAGTTTGTAGTTGTTGTTGTTGTTGTCGCATTGTTAAGTGGATTTTCGTCGCCCATGAGTGGTGGCGTAGTTTTCATATTTATTTTTGATGTGATTTAGATTCGTTTAGACAGGTGAAAGGCTAAATTGTCAATTTGCAAAAGGCAGTCAGCGGGACGACCAACAAACAAGTCAGGCGCAAGCACCGACAACAGTAAGTACGGTAAACAACAAAATAAAACAATAACAACTACAACAATAAATGTAATTGCAGTGCAGCGAAAAGTGGGTCGTCGCTCCTCTCTATATACATACATTCATATTTTTCATTTGTTGTTGTTGTTGCATGTTGCACAGTACTATCAGCTTTTGTTGTTGTTGCTATCTAGAGTAACGCTATTCCATTGCTAACACCAACCCGCTGACATGTCGCTGCCTTGCGCCGGTGAATGAGTGACTTGTTCCACCTTCAAAGCAGGCGCAGGCGCGCAACAACGACAAAAAAAGTGACAGCAACAGTTAGTTACCCACTTCCCCTGCCACAGGCTAGATAGTCTGTCCGTCCGTCTGTCTAGTGGTCTAACACACAGTTTCATGCTCGCAACCCACCCAGCCCAACTGGTTGATGTTTGGCTGTCAGTGTCAGGCGGCATTTTGTTGTCGTCGTCGTCGTTAAGTGGCAGAGTTGCCAATATAAAAAAAAACACAACAACAACAAAAACGTTAAATCAGCAGGCATTCACTACCAAAATATGCAGTCGCATAAAAAATAGTTTATTCCCGTTAATAATTCAGCAATTTTTTTTTTTGCAACACATTACTTTTTGTTATTGTTTTCGGCTTTCCGTACATTCGATGCATCACAAATTGAAAATTTATGAAAATGAGTTAGTTGCTCATTTTCCGCTTATTGTTCACTGCCTGTGAGGCTTTCATTGCAGTTTGTGTTGTTGTTGTTCTTGTTTGTGTAATGTTGTATGTGTAATGCTTTTTGCTAATTTTCATTTATATTGAAAGAGAAATTGATTTCGGATTTTTCGTTTACCGAAGTGGAGCAATTTGGGTTTCCTTGTTTATTGTTTGTTGTTTTTGCATGTTGCATATTGGTACCAGTGACCTGGAAAGCAGATAAGCCAATTTTGCAAAGTGGAAAAGTTAAATATTTATAAATCTTAGTAGGTGAAATTTATGTTGGCGCGGCATTTTTGTGGCTATAATAGTTTGTGTGGTTGTTCAGCAGGAGTTTGAGCTCAAGCTACCAATAATCTCTACTACCAATAAAGCAATTATAATACAGTTTTAAAACATTTCTAGGTTATGTTGAGACCTCATTTAAAATAAGGAACGTTTTACTTGTTGTTAGTCATAAGAACTCCTCTCCATTTTTTGAAGAGTATTATAAATAGATAATATAATAATATTACACGGGCGAGATCTAGATATAATCACCCGGAACGCGATCGATTCGAATTCACAAGGTAGCCGAAGAAAAGACCGACACGCACTAACTTGGAAAAGAAATATGGGCATCGAAATATCTAGAGACCAAAAAAGTTTAAGTAAAATCAAAAGGCTAGATCGTAATAAATGGATAAATCTCCCTCGTACTAGGATAGGATACTATATATATGGTAGTATGAACAGAAATATATGTTATACATTTAAGAAGACCGGTCTAATATCGACACTATATATATGAAGAGTTTTAAGGTTTTGTCTGTACTCCTCGATGGAGATGCCTGACTATAAGAGACTAGAATCTAATAGGACTGACCCAAATTCATGCCGCTACATTTCCTTCTTCACCTTCTTGACTGGCGTAGACACCGCTTACGCGGTTATAGCTGAGTCCACAACAGCGCGCCACGCATCTCTACTTTTGGCAGTTTGGCACCAATTGGTAATACCAAGTGAAGACAGGTCCTTCTCCACCTGGTGCTTCCATTGGAGTGGAGGTCTCCCTCTTCCTCGATCCTTCTGCATCGAAAACTTTCAGAGCTGGGGCACTTTCGTCCATTCGAACAACATGACCTTGCCAGCGTAGTCGCTGTTTTTTTATTCGCTGGACTATGTCTATGTCATCGGTATTCGCCGTTGTCAATGTTTAGAGGACCAAAAATCTTGCGCAAACTCCTAGTGCCGTCTCATCGGATGTTGACATCGTCCACGCTTCTGCACCATAAAGTAGGACGGGAATGATGAGGGACTTGTAGCGTTTAGTTTTTGTTCGTCGAGAGAGGACTATACTTTCCAATTGCCTACTCAGTCCAAAGTAGCCCCTGTTGGCCAGAGTGAAGAGAGAAAGACCTTTTGGTGTTGCTCAACGTCAGCTTACACAGCCGTATTTTTTCAGGGATTCCAAATTCAGACAAAGGGGCATGAGGCAACTCCTTTTCTTGCTGTCGAAAGCAGCTTTAAAATCGTCAAAGAGATGGTGTGTAGATCCTCTTTTGACGCTACATTTCCTCAGTACATATAAAACCGCGAAAGTTCCAAGAGCAGGTGTTCCATTGCCCTCTTTCACAGAGCTACCAACAGTTATCGGTACTTCATACTTTAAACTTGGAAAATCCTGCATCCTTTAAATTTCATATAAAGTGCGAGTCTGAGGACCGATCATTGTATGATTTTTTTACTCTTTTCCTTTTTCAAAGTGTCCATACAGTTTAACTGCCTTTGAAGTTAAATTCTCTATCCATACAACCAATCTACCAAGGCAACAACACACACTTCCAAGCATGTGTGTGCGTTTTTTTATGCAAATTCTACTACTCGGCAAGCACTTACCTTGGCTTTACGCTGCTGAACTGCTTTAAATTGCATCGTTTAATTTTTCCACTCAATTTAAAAAGCTATAGTTGCATATTACTTGGTACTTTGCTGCTGTTATACCACTTGTAGCCTTTATTGCAGGGCAGAACTCATACACACACTCTCCCACACACACTCGCATGCCTTGCACTCATATATCTTCAATAACGGCTTTGTTGCAACATAAGGACATAAAATTAAGCACGAAGCACCTACATGCCACATCCCCTCCCCCTTAGACACTCTCATCACCATCAACAGCTCGACGACAAAGTGCGGTGCAGAGTGGAAGACATGGGCATCTACAGCGCTTGATAGAGGCAAAACTGAAGCAGTTAAGCGCTGCTGCTCCTATCATTTATGTGCGCTTCCCGCCAGCTGCCAGTTGCTCGTGATTGTTGTTGTTGTTTTTGCGAATTTTCTGAATTTTATATATTCAACTTTCACTGAAGTGTCCTTGCTTTGTGCGGCTCAAGTGTCTGTCTGTCGGTTAATATACTCGCATGAGAAAAAGATCACCAGCACTGTGCATATGCGGGTGTGCATGTGTGTGTGTGTGTGCTTTTCATATGCATGTGCCTGCTAGTAAATTAAGCTATCAAGTGACGCCAACTGATGGAGCACCATCGAGTAAAGTAAGGAGAGCGGCACTCCTTATGGCAGCTTCCAGTAGTCAGTTCCCAGTTCCCAGCGCGACAGTTCCGTGCGGACTACGCAGCTAACCCAACCAAGTCGTTAGCCAGCTGATAAGTATAACAACAACAATGCTGCATGTGTGCGGTCTGGTCAGTCTGGCAACACTTTGAAATTATTCTCAGGGTGTAAAGTAATTACAAACAGTAGCTCTGGGCTACTAAAATTTCAAGTGGAAGGAAGACTTTTCTATAAGCGAAATTAAGTGGAGAAATGTGTCGGTATGTGTGTGCCGGCGCAGTACATGCAAATATGCGTTGCCGCGACAGCAGGTGCGAAACAGCAATGCCAAAAAGGAGCGAAAATAAGAGAATTAAACAAGTAAGAAAAGACTAAGTTCGGATGCAACCGAACATTCTATACTCTCGTAATTTATGGATATAGTTTTATCTATATCCGATTTTACTCATTTTCACTACCAAGGTACACTATACTTAATTTGGTAAGATATCTCACATATTAACCAATATATGCAGAATAAAGCCCACCATATTTTGAAAAGCCTATAATTAGGTACATATATGGGAGCTAGGGGAAGTTATGGACCCGATTGACACATGGGAAAATAATTTCCTCTGAATTACATAAAAATGTCTGAGAGATTTACCGATATTTTCGATGAAAAATTATACTTAGGCACTGAGCTCTTCATGTTCGATCTCCGCGGCCTTGAAAAGTTATAGTCTGATCGTCAATTTTTCCACAATTCTGGTTAACCTACATCCGGTTCCCGAATGATCCATATCCGGTTCCGGTAACATCATATCCGGCTACTACATATCCGGTTCTGGATGACCCATTCATTTCCAGTTTCCCGGTTCCAGATGACTGGATGGGTAAAGATGTAACCGGAACTATATGGGATAAGAGAGTTACCGGAACCGGTTATAAGATATCCGGGTATGATATTAATATACGAATATTAACAACCGGGAACCAGAAACGCTGTTACCGGAACCGGATAATAGGTAGCCGGAACCGAATATGGGGTGACCGAAAGTGGGTCATTCTGAACCAGATATAGGAATGATGTTACCGGAATAGGAACCGTGAATAGGGTGGCCGTATATGGGCATCCGGTCATCCGGAAATGGGGTAATGATGTTACCGGAACCGGAATGAGTCGACTGAAACCCGATATGGGAATGATTTTGCCGGAACCTGAATCATCGGTTACTTATGTATACATTATGAAGAGAAGGAATCAGATGCAATTCAAAATTGAGTTATATGGAAAGTAGTCGTGAACCGATTACGCTCAATTTCCATACGTGTAATCAGGGTGTTTAGAAGTATTATTTCCTTGATATCAAAATTTAGTTCCGAATTGCGAAGGCAGTGGAGGCTTAGGTTTATTTTCGTTTGTTCTGGACCTATTGTTCTTCTATTTCAGCCCAGTATTTCAAGTTGTAGGTTGGATAGTTTAACATTTTTCTTCAAATCGAGGACTACGATCGGAACTTATTTCCTTCGTTGAGTTCGTGAACCAGAACTTGTTAAAGTGTAGATGGAGCTGTTGGATCTTCTAAGTACTCTTGGGATCTTAATTTTATTTAGGGATCAAGTTGTAAATGCTGCTTCGGTGTCTAGAGTACCCATGATATTCCACTCAATGATCTATAAATTGCCAAGATGATCAGAAAATAAGATCTTTTCGACGGCTTCTCCAAAAAAATTTACTTCCTATTAATGTTAAAAGACTCATTACAGTGTGATCTATAGAAGGAGCTGGATCTGAAATCATTGAATATTAGTGATTATTTGCACCAATCACTTATTATATGAGTAATTAAGGTAAGGCTTATCTTCACTCTCTCATATGGTCTTAGGAAACCTACACAGCTTAAGTAGGTCCATTAAATATTATTAACAAATTTTGTAATCCTACTTTTAACATTATCCATTATTAGTCTTATCAGACCTTTTAAGCAACCCATTAATATTGAGTTCAATAAATTGCTTTAAATATCCAGTAAGCATTTTTACGCTTGAGAAACTGTCCAGTAATGCTTCGACAAAATCTCAGCTCATACCAGTTAATTTTTTTTCAGCGCTCGTCTTTCATTTACGCATATTTATGCATTATTTATTATTTTTACGTAATTCAAGTAGTTTGTCAACCTACGGCATTGTATCCCATACCAAATATTTTCATATTATATATCTATGCAGCATTATTATATTTTTTTTCGATTTTTTTCTGAATTTGTAATTTAATACTTTCTGTGTGCAGCAAAGCATATCCTTGAGGTAGCTCGATTGCACTGCTTCACTGTCACAGTGCTGGCTGCTACCTGCTGTTCGGCCGCTTGTGTGTCAAGAAACTACACATAAAGGAAGAAGAAGCAGCAGCAGAAGGAAGAAGAAAAAAACAATAATTATAAATTTTTGCAGTTGACAAAATTCGTATGCGACTACTCGCTTGAGCACTTATCGCCTTAAACGTTCTTTCCTGATTTCGGTTTGCTACCGGAGCTGTCATTGTCCTGCTGTTGTACTCCATATACCTGTATGTATGTATGTTTGTATGTTCGGCATGCAGGTTCTCCGTTTTGATTTCGTGCAAGTTATGTGGGAAACATTTTTCTGGCGTGTCAAATTATTTTGAAGTGTTTGGACAGTTTTTATTGCAAGCAATCAAGCAGCCAAACAAATTTCATCTAAAACCAAACATTTGCCATTAAAGAACAATATGAGCGCTTACAAATGTATGCCCCCGAGGGGTATTTGATATCGGCACACACGCCTTCAACAACATTTCAGCCAAATGGTGGGCATAACATTGCATATCGAATTTATTTTTAATTGATTTGTACGGAAAGTGAGGCGTCACCCTTGCAATTTCGCACATGTCAATCGATTTTGGGGTTTCCCTCACTTGGTGAGGGGTTTTCATCACTACACATATGTCATATGTAATAACTTCCGTTTTCCCTTTTCTTTTGCCATCATATTTGTTTCATTCTTCTTTATGAATGGTTGTTTGTGTACGAAATCACTGCAGCGAAATGGTGTAACATTTCAGTCATAATAAATAATCAAATTGTTACATAAATAATGCCTTTGATATGTGAAAATTTATGCTTGATTATTTTGTTAATAGAAAGCTGAAATGTTAATTTGAGGGTTTCTTGGGACTTGTTTAATTTGAGTACAATAACTGAAATTCAGGTCATGGTTTGTGAGCGCTAAGGAAAATTTCAGAACCTTAAGGCAACTGATTTAACTTACTTTTTTTTCTCAAATTGAGATTTATATATAAGGAAAGCAAGAATTAAGACCTAAAACTATTTCGTTAAGGTTTCTCCAAGAAAAATATGAGAACTCTGGTATGAATTTTAAAAGAATTTCATAAACCAGTTGAGAATTGCAGTAGGCAATGAATGAAATGATATAATATGGTATGCAAATCGTGTCTAAATTATCTAAATAGTGCACATTCGAAATTTTCGCGGCTAATTTTACTAATATACAGTCTAAATGTCTGATAACTCAGTCTTTTGTCCTTAAAGCTGAAACTCACAATTTTTAGTCATTTAAGATAGAAATATTTTAAAGTCATGCCGTTTATTGTCTTTAAGTTATAGTTTTCTCATAAAAACTAGAGTGTACAACGTCTTCGAAGTCAGTTAGTTTCACTTAGAACCAACTCTGGAATCTTCGGAAGCTCATCTATAGTCGTTGTATCCGCACTGTTTGTATATCCAATGTTCATGGGGCTTAAATTGTGAACTGCAGATTATCAGATAAGATCCTTACGTGGTACTTAACCTTTAACTGCCCCACGAGCCTAGGGGATCTCCAGATAGCGTGTTTAGGAGGTATAAGGAGATATTTCCGCAGTTTATAGTGTACTCTTGGGTTTATATGGAGATCATTTTGGTATCAGAACATTCTTGGCTTATTAAAGATATGGTTCTCAGATGCAGTGTAGACTTAGGAAAGGCGGACATCCGAGCTGATAGCTAATGGGTTGTAAATTGAGTTCCAGATACTTCATGATTTTCAAGTATAAGTTTGCTTTCAAGACTATCTTAGTCAGTTCTTCAAATACATCTTTCCTCATCTTTATTAGAACTACTTTATTCAAAATCTTGGACTAAAGAAAGACCCAAGGCAAAATTGAAGAAAATGTTAAAATGTCAAAAGGTACTCGGGACTCTGGACCCTCAAATTATAGGAAACCCTAAAATTTTAAAAGGTACTGTGAACTCTAGACCCTCATATTATAAAAGATCGAGTTTGTCTGACCATATTTTCCAGAAAACTCACGTATTTTACCGAGTAATACCACCAGAAATCGTCGCAACTAAATGGAAAATTGTTTCTTCAAACTTGTATAGCAAATCTCTTCAGCATTTCTCTCAGTGCTTTCGCTCATTCGCACACAACACACTTGAATCGTGTACAAATCTGCATAAATATGTGCAATTACATGCCCATAGATACCATAAATTCATACAAATATGAACCAGGTCAAGCTCAAGCGCACAACGAGAGTGCCACAGTGTGGCAGCACCAAAAAAAAAAGTGGTACCACAAGATATATGCAGATAGCGCCACATGCACATACTCACACATATGCAACATACACAATCAAAATGAGTTGTTTAGCAGCCGGGCAAGGGAAATTGCGAGCAAAAAATTATAAAAGTGGAAAAAATTGCGCTGCCGCGAATAGCTGAGGAAGGTAGAGGGGGGTTAAGAGCAGCAGCGACGCAAATATAGAGATACTCTCGCCTCACAGAGACATAGTTCGAAAGACTTTTTAGCGCTGTCACTTACAAGAAATCACTACACCGTGTTAACAAGCTTAAAGACAACAACAACAACTGCAATAGGAAGATCAACAACTAGACGAAGCAGTACGACAATAATTGCAATGTAACTGCCAACAAAAACAATTGCTGCAAACGCCAGCAAGCAGTTAGACAACTGGCAACAGCAGCTAAGTAACCATGAACAAGTGCAGTCAAGCCAAAGAAGCTAGCTATGGAGCTGCCCCAAAAGTGGCAGCACAGCACAGCAAGATGAAGCACACTCATACACATATATAGTACATGTTGCAAGTGTGTGTGTGTGTGTGGCAGCAAGTGCAACTATGCGCTGAGATATCTGTCATTCCCAAAGCGATTGGGTAGAGCTTGAGAGCCTTGGGAGAGAGAGAAAAAGGGGTCCACTTGCCACAGCCTCTGCTCATATCTAATGGGCTGCGTCGCTGCATCACCTGTGCCGTACTTACACCAATTAGTGTTTGACATTTCGTTCGGAAAAAATTGGAGCAAAGCGTAGAACAAGCAAATCAACGGCGATATGAGCGAAATAAATGTGGCAAAAGCATAAGAAATCGTTTCTTCTATATCTATATATATATATATATATATATGTGCATGAGTGTGCCATTAAATTTGCAAAGCAGTCAACCAACAACAACAACAACACACCTACATGTTGCATATTTAATTATAATTGTGCCGAATGCGGCATGGCAATGCACTTCAATGCCTCAGTGGCGGTCGCCATGGAAATGTGTTTCTTAAACGTATGTAGCTTCAGCGCCGACTTTTGAATGCATTACTGCCAAAGTGTGTTAGCTGCAAAAAGTTGTCTATATATTTGCTCGCGCCGTTGGTTAGCTGTGCTGGTGGTGGAAGTGTTTAGCTCACAGCCAAGCTGACGGGCTGACAGGCGGACTGACTGCCTTCTATGTAGCCTGCTTGCCGCGCTGAGACACTTGTCAAGCCTGAACTTTGCACTTCTAACGCGAGAGTGACATGGCATTTATATACAAGTTGCATCTACATGAGTTCTGTACGAGATAATTAGAATATAAATAGATTGAGTGCACGGGAAATTGTTGTGGAGAAACTCTACAAACGGAGGCTGTGTTACTAATGAAGAAGAGCATGAGATTTATTTGAATAATTTTATGGGGAAAATTTTCCAGTAATAAATTGCACTAAAAAGGGGACATGTTTATCATAATAATATTTTAGAGAAGTAAAAGGGTTAAAAAAAAAAAAAATAAAATAAAAATTTATAAAAAAGCTCAATTGGTGCTTCTGAACTAATTTCTCAAAGGTCTATAGATGCAACTATTTAGCAGTATGTCAAGTAAATTATTAAATAAGCAAAAAAAATTTAATTTCCTTCCAGTACAACATCATTTTCTTGCTGAATTTTCAATGTTGTTATTGTTATTTAATTTCTAAAAGCAAAATATGATTTTCCAATTTCACTTGTGGCCATGAACTTTAGTTTCATTGCTGTTTATAGACTGAATTCCTCATTATTTTCAATTATTCAACTGTAAATTGTCATAAGTGCTCCCTACAACAAAGGCTAATTAGGTACATGCAACAATTGCACATTTCAACCAATTTCAGAAAGCAACCTCCATTTCGTTGAATAATGAAAGTCATTTCTAGTAATTTTCACTTATAACATGATTGAAAAAAGTGAAATGTGTATGAAAGGTCAGGTTTTGTTTAAGAATTTAGTAAAAACTATATTTGTGCTGCATCGCCAGTCATCTTACTGCATTTTTAGTATTCTTCTTTTCGTTTAACGCTTCAATTGATTTCCCTCTCTAATGATTTTGAAATTGGTCGATGGATTTGTATAAATCTAAGCGAGAAAACCCATCTAGAAAAGCTTCATCTGAGTGACAGTGACTTTATTACATAAAATTTTTGTATAGTTTTGACTTTACACCCTACGACCCAGCGGTGTTCCAGGATTTGGAACAAATTGTTGGAAGCCTATATTCAACTTACTCAACATGAAATAACCGACTTCGGATATAAGACCCAAGCAATGCAGAAAGTACATATTTGATTCCCTATACCTAAATCTGTCATTAGTTTTGGAACAGCAAGGACTATCTATTCAGTTATGTCAAACCCACGACATTTTGTCTGAACCTTTGAAATACTTTACTTGTATTCACACCACAATAATGATTGTTGTATGATTAGATACTAGGTTGTCAAATATCTCCCTTCCCTTTTTTGCTCTTTATTCAATGCTTTATAAAAAGTGTTTCATTGATCGGATTTAGTTCAAATATGCGTCGTTTCGTTCGATAATCTGTTTCCATCTAGACGGCAACTTCATAATACCACCTCGTAGAAGCCTCCTCCTTATTTGCGCAGAACTAAGACAGCCACTTTTCACAAGTCTCTTTTGAGTTCAAATTTACACCACCAAGGGTGTTCGCCATGGACAGGAACAGTTGCTATAACTTGGCGCTATGTCAGGGTTATATGGTGGATGCGATAAAACCTCCCATCCGAGCTGCCGTAGCTTCTAACGCGTCATCAACGAAGTGTGTGGTCTGACGTAGTCCTGGTGGCCATTTCTGGACGTTTCTGGTCGATCGCCTGCTTTAAGCGGTCCAGTTGTTCGCAGTGGTTGGTAGAATTTAGCGTCTGGTCATATGGGAGCAGCTCTTAGTGGATGATTCCCTTCCAATCCCACAAAACACACATCAAAACCTTCCTGGCCGTCAGTCCCGGCTTGGCCAATGGTTGGGAACGATTCACCGGCCTTCGACCACGACCGTTTTCGCTTGATATTGTCGTAAGTATAGTTCGAAGTGATAGAGTACCATCCCCCAAAACACCATTAATCTCACGGAACGTTTCTCTAGCGGATTTGCCTTTAACGGAAAGCTTTAAAATAGCGCGAATTTCGGCGTTAGTGAACTCAATGTTATGGTATTGTCGTAGGTACTGTATAGGTTATGTCAAGACCTTTCAGAGATGTATAGTATTGCCAGATATGATATCTGTAGCGCTTTATACATAGCCGCAAAATTCAAAAGACAAAAAGGCGGAGGGGAGATATTTGCCAATCTAATATTTGGGAAACCATTCGTGTACCATTGTTATAGAAGATATTCTGAATTTATTAGTCTCTGTTAACGGGGACCGTGCGTAAGGCTATTCTTTGATGGTCAGACTGGGGTCTGTACAACTTTGGAACGCCACCAAATATTATTAATACTGTGTGGGTATCATATATTCAAGAGAAATTAGGCTGTTTAGAGAGTTCTGGAACGTTAAAGTAGATTATAACTACGGAATCAGAGTTTTACAATAAATATTACTGCTCGGATGGTGAACTGATGTTGTTCCTCAGACTCTAATCTTGAATTCATTGAGAACCGTTAAAATACCTACAAAAACATGCATATATATGTCATATATTAACCTTGAATACTTAGAATTTCCTAAAGCAGACTGGGTGTAAGCACTACTCTTAAGTGGTCATAGCCATACAGTTTGGATCTGTTGCCCAAAAATCTGTAGTTAAAAAGAGTCTATTCTACATTTCAACCAACCAAACATACCATATCCATCAACTATGCAAATACTACATAATTTGTTGCAAAATTTTCGTCCATATTGATGGTGCCGAATTTCGCAAAGCACTGGACCATGCAACTTGAACTTGAACAACAAATTTTATGTGTCAGCCAACACTAACATGCAAAAACACCAACCGCTGTGCTTTTACACCGTTGTTGTTGTTGTTGCGAAAAAATGCATGAATTGTATATTGCATGCACCAAAAACCGAAAATGTGCGCGACACAGGTGCAACTGCGTACAGAACGCAATTATATTTTTTTCGCTGAATATTCCAATACACCGCTGTTACGCAAATGACTGCCCAGATGACCACACCAGCATTGCTGCCACACATTGTGCCTCACTGTATTTTGCATAATTTATTCAAATGAGTTGAGAATGCAGCAGCAATGTGTAGCAAGTTGCAAGTTGTACAATTACTGGTCGCCACAACTGATGATTATTATTTTTGAAAATGTTGCGAGTATTAATGTTGTTGTTGTGGTTGTTGTTGCAGGCAGTAGTGGTGGTTTTGCGGCTGGCTTGATGTTCGGTGTGGCAGTCAGTCACAGACGCCGTGAGCAGAGAGGGCATGCGTGCCATTTGCACTCAGCGACGCGAGCAACATAAAACAAAGTGGCAGTTATGCGCTGCTGAGTGCGCGTGCGTGTGAGTGTGTGTGCTAATGTGGGCGCGAAAAGAATTATATTAAAATGTAATTTTAGGGTTAAACCCAGTGCTGCTGCAGTGTGCGCGCCAGGCGTAACTTGCCACTTTGCTAGTTGCAATGTAATAATGCCGCCGCATGTTGCATGCAGCGTTGCGAAAATTAATGTGTTGTAAAATTTAATTAATTTCAAAATTCTCCACCAACACACACACATTTTATTTGCGCGCATACAACTGCCATTCAAAGGCAACGGTGCGTATGACGCGCTATTCTTATTGCCGTTACTATTATTGTAATTGTTGTTGTTGCTGGCAGACGGCGCAAGCATAGCCCTCATTTTAACACTCATGCATTTTGACAGTGATGCTGCTCAAGTTCCGCTTTTCACTACTGTGCTGCCACACACACACACACACAAATATATATATATATATATATGTATGCGCCTCACCTGCTTGGCGTTTGTTGCATGCACTCTTACACGCGCTTTGCTCGTTGTTTGCCACCTTCATTGTACGTTAATGACTGCTGTTGATGAAGCTGTTATTCATTATTATGTTTACTGTTGTTTTGCTGCTGTTGCCACAGTGCATACGCAGCACTGGCTTGCAACATATCGCCGCTGTTTGTGCAGCAAATTAATTTTGCCAAATTTATATGCATGTAACGGCATTTATTTACCGTTAAACACTCACACAAACACATTTTACTACACAAATTTATCAAAACTTTCGCTGTGTCGACACCCCCTTACCCCTCCTAAACACCCACACTGGCTACGCAATTCATGCGCTTTAACTAAAATTTAATTATTTTAACAATAAATAATCTGCTTTCGTGCGTCTTTGTTGCCACAATTGCAATTATATTTTCCATTTGTTAATTGTGGTGTTTAGTGCTGTCATTGGCGTGCGAAAATGTATTACTAACCGCGTTGCTTTTGATGGATTACCAAAGTTGGTGCGGAGGCAGCAAATATTTTCAGTCTCTAATGGTAATTGGGTTGCAATTTTAATTACATAATTTCTAGAATTTGTTAATTAAACAGTAAATTTCGCGAGCGTTCATGGAATAGCACTTTTAAGTGATCAAAATTAGTCCATAGTCATAAATATAAGGGAGTAATGGCAAGCTGTTTGTAGGAAGGTGAAGAGGAATCGTCCAAGCACTTCCTCCTTCAATGTCCAATTCGCCAGTGGTAGGTTAAAGCACCTCAGCGTAGGCACATATTCGGTGAACCCAGTGAAGTGACTGGAATCGACATTAGCCGACTTAAGCCGACTTATAATAGAGTCCAAGCGCTTTGTCGTATCATAAGGGTCTTAGAGATCCGTTATGAGTATTCGGGTATCACAAAGGACAGTCGAATCTGTATAAGTGGGATTCTCTGCAGTTGCGGAAATTAACCCCTTAACCTAACCTAATGGCAACTCTGGGAAATAATTCCCAATGCATGTTAAGAAATACTAAAATAATTGAGATTTGGAAGCACATAAATATTGTATAAGTGGTTTCAAGACTTGCTTGCCAAATGACCAGTTTAACGTAAACATTTTGTTGTTGATGAAGTAAGTAGAAGAAGCTACGAACTACCGACCAATTATTCGCGAGCTGGCCTTATTCGAAAAGTAGAGCAAGTATAAACTATCTTTGCTGTAACTAATCGTTTAAGTTAAATGCAACTTAGAGTCGTTGAAACCACCTTTAGAGTAGTCTGGATACTGCAAAGATGATCCCAAAGCTTTGAAATCGTCGGACTAATGAACCATCTATTAATAAAAGTGAGTTACAGATGACTTTGCTTTCTTCTTTAGCAACAATCCAAACAATTACTGGATCTGACAGGTAATCTAACCTAGAATCGATCTTTATATTAGGTATTCGAAAAGTTCCTCCGTATTACTGTCTTCTTATGTAGAGTAAACGAATTGATAATCTTTTTAGAATTTTGAAATATGTATTCTGTTAGTAGGCATTTCTTTCGACATTCTAGAGCTATCGTATCATCTAAATGGAGAAAAAACGAGGGTAAGACGTCCTCTGATTGTGTGGAGATAATAAAACCTAGTACTTGACTCGGATGGACTATGTGTTTCATTCCTTAAGATCATTAAGAATCACAGATCGGCGTAAAAGCTTCTTAAATGAGACTATCAGGTGAAATCTAAAACGATCTAATTCAAAATTAATTCCATCATAGAGCCTCCTTAATTTGATCTAGTATAATTTGAGATCTATTTGATCCACAGATCTTCCAAATTCATGCACTATCTCATAGCGTATATATGGGTATTTTGAGCAATCTATTAACTCTTCATGTATACTTATGATAGAGATGTTGGCAGTCTCATGGATTTTGACGAACTCAACTTCAGCAGCTGGGATTAAAGAATTCTTATTAATAACTTTATCACATTTTCCATTTATTATTACGGAACAAAGTCCTCTCTCGACGAACCAAAATCAAACTCTACAAGTCGCTTATCATTCCCGTCTTGCTTTCTTGCTTTATAGTGCAGAAGCGTGGACGTTGTCACCATCAGATGAGACGGCGCTAGGAGTTTTCGAGAGGAAAATTTTGCGCAAGATTTATGGTCCTCAGAACATTGGCAACGGCGAATACCGCAGACGATGGAACGATGAGCTGTACGTGTTATCCGGCGACATTGACATAGTTCAGCGAATAAAAAGACAGTGGCCCGCTGGAGGAAGCCGAGGAGAGAGAAGGCCTCAACCCTGTTGGAGGGATCAAGTGGAGAGCGGCCTGGTTGCACTTGGGATCTCCAACTGGCGCCGAGCTGCGAGGTAAAGAGAGGAGTGGCGCGCCATCATCGATTCGGCTATAATGGCAATCACATATATACATAGCGGGACAATGACCATATCTTTCTTAAACCCGGTATTCCTGGAATTCGTTTTACTTTCACCACCTCAAACGAGTATGAGAGGATATATTCCTTCTAAATCATTAAACCTCTTACGCTTAGTAGAGTCTTCCTCACCTAGTGGGGAATGATGTAAGGTATAAGGCATACGACCTAATCTCAAAACACTGATCTAAATGCAAAAGGCTCCCTTGCAATAATTTCTTTCGAGCTGTGTCATTAAGTTTGAGTCATTTGGACTACTTACCAGCTACGCTGACACATCAGTAGTAAAATTTATGAGTAAACAATACAATATTAACTACAATGAAGTGCCACACGCAGGCGTTATGAGGTGAAATAAAAAATTATCAAAATAAAATAATTGCAAAGTATAAAGCAATCAACAGAAAAATAAGAAGCCGATGAATGAAGTGAAACAAAGCCAAATCGAGAACACGAGACACATTAAAATTATAGGCAGGTAAAGGCGAAAAGATGAATGATACGCGCTGAAATGGAGCGGACCAATTATAATTACGACGGAAATATCACTCGACAGTGATGAAGATCAGCACTTAGGCGGACGAAAGAAGCTCGAAAAAACAGCTCGAAGGAAAAAAAAAACAGATGAGTACCAGTTAAGGGATTTTTAATTGAAATAAAAATGAAATAAAAAGTTTATAAATATACATATATGTAAGCTCCATCGAATGAAAGTGCATTGATATACGAAAATATGAGTCCACACTCGGACGCACAAAAGCCCTGATTGCGAGCACTAAGAAATATGGATAGAGCTGTTGAAGGCAACAACAACACTGTCTGCATATAGCCAATAAAGGCAAGAAAATTTATGACTTTAGCGATAATGGAAGGCGCCGCAAGGTGCAGCGTCAACAAAACTACCACAAAACAACAATAACAAAAAAAAATCTGAAACAAAATATGAAAACTGTTAATGAAAAAAGCACAAAGTGCTGCAATAAAACAAACTGAGCAGCGCCTCAAAACGGCAACTAAAACAAAAAGGTGTATGAAGTGGTGGCAAGAGAGCGCAGCAGACCAGACAGAGTGAAACAAGTGTTACCAGCTAAACAACTTCCGATTTATCTCAATTGGTGAAAATTGAGACTGAATTCCATTCAACACCGTTTCTGAAATGACAACAACACAGCCAAAAACAGCAAAACAAGAACAAATAAAACAAAGCGAGAAATATAAGAAAGTGCGTGGAAGACAAAGCGCAGCACAGGCGAGACTGTCCACGCCGAAAAAGTCCAGAGTGGCTAAGAAGGCCAACGAAATCAGCCAAGCGGCAGTTGAAAACCGATATTAATGGATTTTTTTTTGTTCGCTGTGTGCCGTACACGCCTGCGCCACGAAGCGAAAGTGTCAGTGTGAGCCATATCGCAAGTGTGACTGTGTCAGTGTATGTGCAGATAACACCCGCTGCAGTTGCCACTTCGGAGCACACGCACACCAGCACACTCAGGCACGCCGTGTTCGACCCAGCTTAAGTGTCACGATTGGGCATTGAGGCCGTCGTGGCACCAAAGCACAACAACAACACAAAAGAACTGCTTGTACTTCATGCAACGCAGCGGAACTCAAAGGCGTTTGGTAGTGCCACCTTCCAATTCTACGCTTTTTGGCCGAGTGACCGGCAAGCACCAGCAGCGCGTCATCTGATACCGTACGTTGTTGGATGCCTTTAGCTGCATGTTGTTGTTGTTGTTGCTGTTGTATTTCCTTTGCTTTGTCTCACATTTGTTAATGGTGTTTCCTTTTGTCGACTTGTTTCTGTTGTCATTTGTTTGTTGTTAATATGCAAGCATTTGCTGCTCTCTTGTTGCCTCATTTTCGTCATCATCACATCACTGCAATGCTGCAACAACTAACCGGGCATTCATCGTCCAATCCATCCATCTAAGCGACACCGACTGCGTCAGACAATACAAAGCGTTTCTAAGTGTTACAACAACTAATAGATTTATTTGTTTTTGTAGTCCAAAAAGTGTTTTTCCACTGCTGTGTTCCGTTGTGCTGCGGCGCTCTTCGTGTCACTTATTTTGTCTGTTGATTTTTTTTCGTGTTTATCTATCAAAGAGTTATTGAAGCGATTTGTCGATGCGCTACGCGAAGAGTGGACCGCAGTTTAGTATTGAAACTGAATTTTTGGAGGCAATTTTCTAGAAACTTGAGAATATTTTCAGTCTGAGAACTTAAGCTTTGGTAGCTTATGTTTTAAAGGCATTCAAAGTGTGATATAAGGAACCAGAACTGACGAAACGAGACAAATAACGTTTAGGCTGAACCTTCAGACTAACAGTCAAAAGCTGCCAGCTGATGAGATTCGTGTCTCTGTTCAGCCAACGAGTCTTCGGTTCGATAAAACTGAAAGCGAACTCGAAGATGGTAATACTCGGCTTTCAAATATTGTGATACCCAAGACCGAGCTTTAAATATGGAATTGGATTGCATAGAGAGTAACTATATGGTATGAAACTCGATATGCAAGAACTAAACTTTGAACCACTTGATTGAAAAGGTAAATTAGAATAACATGGAACTAGTATAGAATAGGATACGACAGAATAATCTTGAATTTCTTTAAATGAACTGAACATGACCGAATTGGAGATGGTAGGTTAGATTAGGTCAAGGGGTAGATCTCCACAACTGCAGAGCGTATTACTTAGAGAGCTTCGACTATCCACTGTGGCAGTCAAATACTACTAACAGACCGCCCTCATGATTCGACAAAGCGCATGGACTCTATAACAAAGTTCTCAAATCGGCCAATGTAGATTCTAGTCACATCGCTGGGTTCGCCTACCAAGGTGTTTTAACTTTCTGGCGAATGCTGGATATTAAAAGAGGAAGTGCTTGATTGATTCCTCTTCTCCTTCAACCAAGCATATTAGGTAACTAGCGTCTGGCTTGATCCCGAATCTCACCGCATGCGAACATATTGGACAGTAACCAGGCGAGATGAATTGGCGATGTGAATATGAATGTATTATTTATTGGACAAAACTGCCCCCAGATGGTATGAAATGAATTATTCAGACACACAACGAACGATCTAAAAACTCAGAAAATTACTAGAGTTCACTTAATGGACGGATGAGATCTGAGATAACCCAATGAATGAGGAGAGCAAGGTGAGAGAGACTGAGCTCAAATAGTCAAACAAAAATCTACAGTTGTTTCGAGCTCAAGTGTGCAGTTAGAGCTTGGAATCTGAAATCAGAAATATCAAAAGTATCCAGTCGGCCCAACGTACCGCCACTCTACAATCTACTATGGCCAACACTCATCTGAAACCAGTTACACTTATGAATAACATTTGTGGCTTATAAAAATTTGTATGAAATTAGAGTAGAGATTGTCGGACGCGCCAATGAAAGTTGGACGCACACACGCATCTGTATATGAAAAGAGCGCTGTGTGGCTTGGCAACTGTGGCGACCGAAAATGAAGCGACAAATCATTTTGTTGTCTCCAACTGTCCAACAGACGCGCGCACACACACACAGCAAACAATCAGCCGAGTGCGCCAATGGACCTGAACGAGCGAGCGCAAGAAGAGACCTATTAAATTAATACACAATTTTAGACGCTTGCAGCTGGATGCCAATGAACTAATGCACACATATGAAGCGGCAGCCGGGGAGAGGTGGAGTCGAAACTTTTAAATGAGACATCGTCTGCGTCAGCGATGTGTGAATGCGTGAATGTCTGGTAGATAAACACTTTGGCGGGGGGCCAGGCAACATGCAGCTTCCACACTCACACATGAGATGTATGTGAGCGCCTTGCTAAGCGGACACAGCGGAGACACAAAAGCATTTGCTAATGGCCCCGGCTGACTGCTTGACTATCTACAGCGCTCGCTGCTAGCTGACAAAGTGAGTGAGTGAAAATGGACATAAAAAAAATTAAGAAACTAATGTCTTAATCAGTTGAATTTTTATTGAACACTAAAAGCAACGCATGCGCGACAGATAAATTGAGATACATTTATAAATTACACTACACGCCAAAGCGGGAAAGGAGCGTGCAGTGCGCGAGTGCTGTGCTTGAATTAGTTAGCACAACTGTATAATGAAGATTTTAGTGTAGAAATTTAAGTTTTACAAAAAATAATGCTACGACAATTAGTTGCCGAGTTGCCGGTCTTCGTTAGATTTTCATTTTTATTGCGCTGTTTGTAACGCTTAAGTGATTTTTATAACTTGGGCACAGCCTACGATTGCTTCTCTATGGTAACTTAGTACCGGAACTTTGTATTCTTAAAAAATTTTTACAATAAAAGCTTAAAATTCTCGCACTCAAATGATATGATACAAAATACATTAAGTCACTCCTACACTCTTGACTACAACACTGACTTCACTGATGCTTAAGAAAAACAAAAAAATTAAATTTTTGAAATAATACTTATTGTCCAAAAGTCAAGTCGTAAAATCATAAGGCATTATAATTGACTAAACTTATTTGCTTGTTGGCCTGTCAAGCTGTCAGCGTTGCCGACTACCAGCCGAAACAAACAATAAAAATCACCGAAATTGCTGAGTATAAGCATTAAAAACGCTTAAAACTGCATTACGCCGCTCAGCCACACCTACATCTGACACACATACTTATATATAATAAGCGCAAGAATTCATTTGAATGTTCTACCTGTCTGCTTGATTGCGCCGCCTTGTCGTCTGCGCGGATTTGTGCCACTTAAAAGCTGACGCACTCCATAATGTGTGCCAATAATGACTGGCTTCGGCGAAATAATTATGATTTTGCGAGTTAAGAGATTAAAAGAATGTTAATAATTACAAATTAGTAATGCTTGAGTTTCCAAAAGTTCTGAAAAAATTTGTATAAGGAACTTCTTGACTAATCTTATTTTTACAGGTCATAATTCAATATTCCTTTCAACTTATTTCCTGGTCAATTTAATGGAAGTTTGAGTGCTAACTAACAAAATTCGTCTGATATTTACAACTCTTTTAAGTATTTGAATTGATAAGATCATACCCTAAAGTGTCGTTCGCGTTTCAGAAGTTCAGTTGTACGTTTCAGAAGTTCAGTTGTATGTTTCAGATGTTCAGTTGTACGTTTCAGATGTTCAGTTGTACGTTTCAGAAGTTTAGTTGTATGTTTCAGAAGTTCAGTTGTATGTTTCAGATGCTCAGTTGTACGTTTCAGAAGTTCAGTTGTACGTTTCTATAGATCAGGTGAACGTTTTTGCTGTTGCAGAACACAAAAGTGTATCGAGGGTTTTCGGATGTGTATTATATAGATGAGAGTGCGGCAAGAGGAAGGTAAAATACAATCCTCCTCAAGCATAAATGCTTTGAAAAATTCCTGCATCTTTGCTTTGAAGGTAATACCGCTACTTTTTTAACTTAACAACACCAAATGAATCCCTCGTTTAACTGCGCCATCAATTCCACGAATAATATTATTACATTTCTACCTTTTTGGCGCTCATTTAAGTTTTCTCGAGAATTTGAAGATTATCAATGAAACAGCAAAGCTCAGCGAACTGGTTATTAACTGGCGAAATTTGTTACGCTTTGCGCTGGAGCAAAAAGGCATTGATTAACACTGCATTTGACAGAAGAGGATTAAAAATGCAGGAATATTTGTCAGAATACGAGAAGAGACTTCACTCAGAAGTAAAGCAAGAAACCTCAAACAAAACTGCGAATTACTGCAAATAAATGCTTTAAAGAAATGAAATATACGGAGGGTGTCTACCGAAAATCTCAGAAGCTGTTATTTTCAAAGCATTTGCAGCGCTGTCGGCGAGAATCCAAAGCAAATCTGTTATTGTAATTTCAAATTTAATTGTGGCAACTGTGTGCGTTTAAACTTAATTAATACATTTGGTTGGTTGTTATTGTTGTTGCAGAAGCAATGTTGTTGACAAAGTGGATTTTTAATTGTCATTGCCAAAGTGCCATTAAACTGACTGACGAACTGGTGGAGTAATCAAGCGGCGGCGCTGCTAACGAGTTTGGTAAATCCCAAACACTAAATTGGTAGCCAAGGAAACAGGTCTTTAAATTTGCACTGGCGTCGCCGTCAATCACTTCGGCACTTTGAGTATGCCTACACTCGTATATCCATTTATATAGCCGTATATGTGAGTTTGTGTACATAAATTAACTAGTTAATTATGTATGTGCATAAAAGTGTTGCGGCGCTCGTAGTTGTTGCCATTAAGTCATTAGGACATTTTGTTGACTAACTATAATTTTTACTGTAGAACAACGGTAGTTTTAATGTGCAACAAATTGCCATTTTATTATGTGAGAATAAAAACTTTCTCAATGCGCGCGGCAAGTGTTACAACGTCTCATTAATTTGTTGTTGCTGTGAGGAGGTTAATAATTTCTATGAGATTTTCCTACTTGAAGAGTTTGAAACTGTACTATTGAAGTGGTTTGGTGTAATGAGAGAATTAAAAACTGTATTTTTTCACAGGCGAACATTTCTTGTCGTAACTGTGTTGCGAACTACAGTTGCTGTCGCTATATGCTGCTAGCAACATTATTTATTTAGTTCATTATGTTGCCAGCAACATTTATGCTAGTTATATGTTGAAACAGAATTAATGAATAAAGAAATCAATAAAGGTATAGTTTTTTTCGTTTTTACAATGGTTGTGTTTTCAAAAATGTTTCCACAACATGTTGCTAGTTATATTCTTCCTTATCAACATTAAAGGTTTTTACTTTACTTAATTATACTTATAATTGCCTGGTCTTCCTTTTGCTCTGAAACAGATGTTGCAATATAAAATATGATGCTAGCAACATTTCCATATTAGTTTCAGTCAGTTGTAAAATGATAAATTATATATCTGCAATATAGGCTAACTGTTTGCATCTTATGTTTCCATTTCCTTCATATTATGTATGTCAGCAGCATGTTGCCAGCAACATTTGTTGCAAATGATATGTAATTTTGTGAGATGAGTGCTTAAAATATCATTTCATATTACTGTATATAACATGTTGCTAGCAACATTTAAGCAACATGTTGCTAGCAACATTAGTAGCAAAAACTATCAAATTCTTTGCATAGATTTTTACTTGAATTATTTTTGTAAAAAAATTTAAGCAACATGTTGCCAGCAACATTTCTTGTCAACATTTTATTTTTCTTATAATTTTTCACATATTCATTCACATTGCAGATTTTTTAATTTGGCATATAAAGCATTATTGCAATGTTGCTAGCAATATTTTGCTGAAATTGATTGTCATCATTACTGTAGCCATCAACGCCGCTTAAAAGTACTTAATTTTTTTTTATTATATTCTGTATATTTTTAACTGCATCCTTTACTACATTACAGCATAACTATTTGTGTTAAGAAGACAGTTCTTTTTAAGCGTCTTTAGACACTGTTAAGTCTTACAATCAATAGATTTAATTCGATTATTTATAGTAATAATAAACGAACTTTATTTGTTTAAAATTAGCAGTTGTAACTGTTAATGATCAATTACGGTACTTTAATTTATTGGCTTAAATACATATATACTGCTTAAAAGCATTAAATTTAGCTTTAACAGCACTCAATAATATTGCAACATGTAGTAATGTGCTGCCAAAAGTACTCATTATAATTTTTAGAGTCTATTGAGTAAGAAAAATTATTAGACTTTATTGCATAATTGAAGCAAAAAAAAAAACAGTGTAATTGAAGGTAATTACATAGACGAGGTAACTGTTAGCTGTTGCTAAGGTAGAGTCGACAATTTTTATACCGAATATATACTTACAAACCATCACCTTTCTTCCAGAAATTTCTTAAAATTTTCAACTTCATTGACTCACCTTCTCAGAGCTCTTTTCATATGCTTAAATTCTTATTAGCCAGTTCAAATGACATTTGGTGAGCTTAGTTGCCTTTAAATGTACCATTGTTAGTCAACAAAAAACGCCAATAAAATAATCAAATTTAAATTTCAAATAAATTAAGATTTAAGTCCCAAATACATGTGTTCCACTGCGAAGCCTTTGACGCCGTCTAACGACAATTATGTGCATAAATTAAATGCTTGCTATAATAATTTAGTCAATAGAAGAGTAAATAATAAGCAGCGAATTCCGGCTGAGCTGTCATATATGGCTTAGTTGATGGCTCACGCGAAAACGACTGTCCATCAAAGCACACAGCACAGCGAGTATGTGGAGACTTATGTAGTAAGCATGACAGTTAAATAGCCCTAAAAAATTATAATGATCCACACTAATATATTTATATACCTTTGGTTGCTACAATAAATGCAACAACAACAAATCTGTAGAAACCTGTATGAAGATTAAATCAGCATTTAATAAGCCATGCTTTTGACAGCCGAAAAAGGCGTGCATTTAGAAAATGTGTAGAAACGCTGTAGAATAGCCAAGATGATGAGCTATAAAAACCGATTTATAGGCGGCTCATTAAGTTGTACGTTGACTACCGGGTACAGCGAACTGTATTTATTTATTGTTAATAGCGATTAAGTGACGTAAGTAACCCAAATGATAGTGTGCTTTTTCGCTTTGTGAAAGAATATAGTTTCTTTTATTAAAATGAGCAATATTTTCGTTTGTCGCATTTATTGTTATTATTTTTAAATTTACTCTCTAATTCAGGCTTTATTAAGGAATTCGGAAATCTTGTTCTGTTTACATTTTAAAACCTTCCAATTCTTCCACGACATTATTCACTTTTCGTATTAATTTTTGAAGTTGAATTTTTCTACTGTCTTTCCTTTGAAGTATACTCGTTCATAATAACTGAAAGATTTTGCAGACATTTTTTTTTTTTTAATTAAAATTAAAATCGGATGGCAAGCCTGCTACGAAATATTTTTGAAAATAGACAATATTTTGTCGCTTAATATATGTAAGAATATATTTTTTTATATAACAAATTGATTAGAGTCCATATAACAAAAAAGAATCATAATAATATCAGTAGGGTTACCATCTTCCTATAAGGCATTCAGTAAAGGTTGGACTATTTAAATAGCGTCCCAAAAATAACAGCGGAAGAGAAGCTTCCTGAGTTTCCTGGAACAATGGAAAAAGAAAAATCCCCGTTTGATGAAGAGTCAGAAAGATCTAAATAAACTCCCCGAAAGAATAAGACAGTTCGGGACAAATATCTGTTGAAAATCGGAGCTCTCAACATTTACAAGAGTATAAGATTTTTAGTATTTCTACGTAAAACCGGGAAAAAGAAATAGATAGTAATGACTGAACGGCTTCATAGATACCCTACAAGTTCTAAATGCTATAGTGGTGAATAAGGAAGAAGGCTTAATCTTGAAACAGGAGAGTAATATCTTGAAATCATTGAACCAATAAGATATACTGATATTATTTAACGAATATAGAATCGTTGACGTTCCTCAAGTGGCCTGCTGAAGGAATAAGTTATCGAAATCTTAAGCTCGCCTTCCGAGGAATATTCAAAAAATGTTTTCGGTAATCTTGGATTGTTTAGAATTATTTAGTGATTATAGAATCCTTGACGTTCTTTAAGTGGCATCCTAAAAGGATAAATTCTATCGGAACCTTAAGCTCGAATTATTTGACGAATATAGAACCTTCGAGGTTCTTCAAGTGTCCTCCTAAAGGAATAACTTCAATCGGAACCTTAAGTTCGACTTTCGAAGAATCTTCAAACAATGTGTACTGAAATCTTGTATTGTTTCGAATTATTTGACGAATATAGAATCCTCGAGGTTCTTCAAGTGGTCGCCGAAAGGAATAAGTTCTATCGGAACCTTAAGATTGACAGCTGAAGAAAATGTTTTTTTGGAATAATGGATTGTTTGGGGAGTTGAACCACAGATTGATATTATTTGATGGGTGTAGAATCCCAGAAGTTCTTAATGTGGTCTTTGAATGGAATGTTTTATCGCAACCATGAGCTCGTCTTGCGAACTACCAACAATAATTTTTGATAATCTTGGATTGGTTCGAGATTTGAATCGTCTCGGTTTCATGAATCCAGTTTAAGTGAAATTAACGAGTAGCATGTAGATAAAGAAACAAAAAAAGAAAAATAACTAGTCTCCATGCGACTAATGAATATTTATAGACTAGAATTAAATAAACGGTAAAAAATTCGCATAAATCAAATGTTTAATTTTATAGCAAATTTGATTGATTCAACGGCGGCTAAAAAGACTTAACGCAATACAAGCGAAGACCGGTTGAAGAAGATCGTGAAGAGGGCACATTAAAGATTTAGTTTCATTATGCCTAAGCGCAAGGTTCTATTGTCTCTCCCTTACTTTTGTATTAAGCAAAAAAAAAATACAAAACGCCTAAAAAAATCAAAGCAAGCCATTAAAAGTTCATTAAAATGCAACTACAATGAAATAAAATTAATTTTGTGACGGCTAGATTTTCGTCTAAAGATTCATTATCCTGCAAAGACGCTAAACGCACGCATTGGTCCACACGGTAGTCGCAATGGAGGAGCGCACTGCTCCGCCGCTGGAGCACATGGAAATCGTGCAAGAAAACAAATTGTTTAGTAGCATGCAACCTTATTGCTGGCAGCGCGCACTCGAATGAAGGTAAACGCGCGGCGGCATGCAACATGAGGCAACTGAGAAGAGGCAGCGCGCTCGTTTTACAGGCGTTTGCTGTAGTGCGCGACGATCAGCAACGATCAGCGATCGACGTACTACGTCAAATGATTAATGATGCCACAGCGTTGCACAGCCTGCACGCCGCTAGTGTTCCTGTGCGTAGCGCCTTGTAGTTGAGTGTGATTTCTAACGCCTGAAGAGTGTGCGCGCACACATTTGGAGTTTGGAAAAATTTTGTTGCAAGATCATTAGCGCCCTTTTTACCAGCGGGTGCGCGCGCAGTGTGAAAACCCAGAGGGTAGGGAAAGGATAAAAAGCGCTGCGCAACCGCAAAACAATTGCCTGTGTAATACTTCTACTAAGTGTCTGCAATTTATTGTAGCATCGTCATGATTACTAATGATTATTTTCATTACAAATTGTTCCAATATTTTCCTGTTATTTTTTATATAATCATTGCACTGTTTAATGGGGGGACGTTGCGTCTAACAATGTGTGTACGAAAACAAAGCGCACAATCAAAACACCTACTGCGCAGGCGCAGCAACCTTTTTCGATTCTCATACAGCGCAGCCAATGTGTGATCATTAGCATTTAGCGGCAGGATCAGTGTTTTACATTATTTTGGGGGTAGTTGCTGTCTTCTCCTTGCTTTTCATTTCTTTTGGCGGCTTTTTTTTTGTGTTCTGTTCAAGGAGATTGATGGATTGTTTTGTTGATTGTTGCTTAGGGAATTCAATGTGTTTTCCTTTTCCATTTCAACAATGAGTTGAAATTTATAAATAATTATAAATGAAAGTTTTAGAGGTGTGGTGCAGGCGCTAGAAGGCATTATTGTTTGCCTAAAAAGGTGTTTTGGTTATATATTTTTGTATGTAAATGCTTTTAAAGGTTTGAGTGTTAGAAAGTGAGTTTCATTTGTATTTGGTAAATAGTTGCTCAGAATTTTTAGTTTCAGATCTGTGAGAAAACTTCAAAACAAATTTGAAGATTGTTTCGCGCTTCTTTCTTTTTGCTCTCTTGGATCTCAGGTTTCAATAACAGCCGAGTCCACAACAGCCCGCCACGCATCTCTTCTTTTGGCAGTTTGGCGGCAATTGGTAATACCAAGTGAAGACAGGTCCTTCTCCACCTGGTCCTTCCATCGGAGTGGAGGTCTCCCTCTTCCTCGGCTTCCACCAGCGGGTACTGCATCGAAAACTTTCAGAGATGGGGCACTTTCGTCCATTCGAACAACATGACCCAGCCAGCGTAGCCGCTGTCTTTTTATTCGCTGGACTATGCCTATGTCGTCGAACAACACATACAGCTCATCATTCCATCTTCTGCGGTATAGGCCGTTGCCAATGTTTAAGGGACCGTAAATCTTCCGCAAAACCTTTCTCTCTAGAAAACTCCTAGTGCCGTCTTATCGGATGTTGACACCGTCCACGCTTCTGCACCATAACGTAGGACGGGAATGATGAGGGACTTGTAGAGTTTAATTTTTGTTCGTCGAGAGAGGACTTTACTTTTCAATTGCCTACTCAGTCCATTGTAGCACCTGTTGGCAAGAGTGATTCTGCGTTGGATTTCGAGGCTGACATTGTTGGTGTTGTTAACGCTGGTTCCCAAGTAGACGAAACTATCTGCTACTTCAAAGGTATGACTGTCAACAGTGACGTGGGAGCCAAGATGCGAGTGCGCTGACTATTTGTTTGATGACAGGAGATATTTCGTCTTGTCCTCGTTCATCACCAGACCCATTCGCTTCGCTTCCTTATCCAGGCGGGAAAAAGAAGAACTAACGGTGCGGGTGTTGTTTCCAATGATATCGATATCATCGGCGTACGCCAGTAGCTGTACACTCTTATAAAAAATTGTACCTTATATTGGAGTTTGTATAAATTCCTGTTCAATTGGGATGATCTGGTAGACCAAAAACCCAGACATAGACTAGTTTTGGTCCTTTGCGATACCAGATGGAGTGCCTTCATGTAGTTAATGAGGAGTAGTCATCCCTTAGGATCCCTACTAAAGCTTCGGGAACCAAACTATATTCGAGTTTTCAATCACATCGGAAAGAGGGTGAGTTCTAGTCAAATCAGTCGAAGGTTTGGAGTCCTCTTCATTTCAATATACGCCTATATGAGTGATACTGATATTCCGCTGGCTCTAAAATTTTTGAAATATAAGTAAATATGGAAAATTTCAACTCACAGGCCTTCAGCTGGTTTGAAGAAGGTTGGTTTGTAGACAAAAAAAAATCAGTTCTTTGCCTCTTTGAAGAACATATAACATTTCACTTATCATCTCTGTTATTTTCAAGAATAAGTACGTTGGTCTCCAGATCATTATCAGATAGGTAGATAGGTAGTATTTAGAAATGTCTGTTTTTGTTCTAAGATGGTTAAGGGGGTTAGAAATCGTTTGCTATTGAGAAATACACTACGACTTCTAACATTAAAAATGCGAATTAACCATAGAGACATCCGATATTGATCCCAAAATCTTTATTTAACATACACAGGGTGATCAACATTTCTATAATCTGTAGATTTATAGAATTTCTTAACGATATAAAGCTATTGAGCTAAAATTTTGGTGTTCTGCAGTAAAAGTAAGCGAATAAGAAGCCGAAATATTTACTATTTCAATATATTTGTTAACCAGCACTTGTTGCGACAACGGAAATCCACAACCGCAACCGCAGCCAACTTCATTCAATACTTTACACAAACTAAAAACCTCAAATTTCAAAATTCTCAGTAAAAATTTTATATTTTAATGGAAAACAAAATATTTCATAAATTTCAATAAACCTCCCGAGACCTCCAGAACAGCACCACACCACATAAAAACCCGTTCCATTTAGCATACTTCATTTGAGTGACTGATTATGTGCCTGTGTGTGTGTGTTCGCCGAAATGCTGTGCGTCGCGGCATGGTTTTTAATGCGCTTCTAACTGAGTCAACGCATCATTTGTTTTACGAGCTGAAAATCGCTTTGGTGGCAACAGATGCCGCGCGCTGATTGTCGGTCGAACTGTCAGTGCAACAAAGGCGGCGCACACAACCGTTGAGCTTACGTTGCCACAACAAATTTTACATATAACTTTGTATGTGTGTGTGTGTGTGTGAGTACAAATATGTCGAGCGATTTACATGTGAGCACCGCATTTATTAGTCGCTGTTTGCCACCTTTGTCTGCTTGTTCTTGTTCTAGTTTTTCGATTACCAAACTGTTTTGTGCGCTGTCTGCGCCTGCTGCTACAACAAGTACAAGCTGTCAGACACACTCATTGCATTCAAATGATCACAAGAGTGATTAAGAGTGCCTCCAAACACCAACCAACAAACAAGTGTAATTTATCAGTTTATACACTTTGGTGATTTTTTCGTTGTTGTTGTTGTTGCTGTTTGCTGTTTTATGCCACACGAAAATTGAGTGTTAATTACCATCAGCGCTCTGGGGTGTCGAAATTTGTCAGTTTAACACGCTGAAACAACAAAAGTCATCAGCAGCCAAACTTCCACCGCTCCAATCAGCTGTCTATGCAAACATTTATTATAAGCTGCTTCACGCTGTTGTTGTTGTTATTTTGTATTTTTTTCAGTTTTCAGTTTTTGAAAATTTTATTGTTGCAGTTGAAATGTGTTCTGTCGCTGGGTATTTGTAAACGTAATGATTTATTAATTCTTCACTTGCGGGGGTAACGCCACTGGCTTAATTACTTTTCATCACAAAAATAAAATAAAATAAAATTTCAAAAATATTTTCATATATCAAAATCACTATAAAACTAAAACGTGCGTGGTGTGGCGTGGCGTGGCAGACAAAACGGATGACAGCTATAAAATGTGCTCATAAAAAGGCAATAAAAAGTAACGCACTAACTAAATGTTGTCTAGTTGGGGAGTCTGCTTGAAGGCTTTTTTGATTATTGCTGTGAGTCCCCACATGTTCGGCGGCCATTTAAGCGCATTAAACTCTTATTAGTAATATATTAATACTAATTTTATAACGGTTTATTGTAGGCAGAAAAGAAAACAAATTTTTTTTCTGAATTATTTTTCATATTTCTTTAATATTTTCACTATCTTTCAAAACAAGTTTAGTATTAAAGAATTTTATTTAGCTCATTTGAGTTTTTACCTTTCTCTTCGTTTCACTAACATTTTCATTAAAAATAGCCGTATGTATCTAAAATGTATTTCAACTCCGAGCAGCCGCACATTCTTTATGACGAGTGGTAACTCACCTGTTCGAATAAAGGTTCAAAATTTTCGTTAGTCTTAAAACTAAACGAGTTAGATATAGGGTTATATATATCAGGGTGACGAGACGAGTCAAAATGTCTGTCTGTCTGTCTGTCCGTCCGTCCGTCCGACCGTGCAAAGAAAAACTTGAGTAAAAATTGAGATATCTTGATGAAACTTGGAACACATGCTCCTTGGGACCGTTCGAAAATGGGCATAATCGGTCTACTGCCACGCCCACAAAATGTCGAAAACCGAAAACACATAAAGTGTCATCGCAAACCAATAAAGCTATATAAACCAAACTTTCTGCAGTCGGTTCTCTTACCCCACCACACACCATAAAATTAGTTGAAATCGGATAATAACCACGCCCACCTCCCATACAAAGGTTAGGTTGAAAATTACTAAAAGTGGGTTATCTCACTAACGAAAAACGACAGAAATACTAAATTTTACAGAAGAAATAGCAGAAGGAAGCTGCACTCAGATTTTTTTTCAAAATGGAAAATGGGCGTGGCGTCGCCAACTTATGGGGCAAAACCATATCTCAGGAACTACTCGAAAGATTTCAATGAAATTCGGTATATAATATTTTCTTGGCACCCTGATAACACGTGTGAAAAATGGATGAAATTGGTTTACAACCACGACAACTTCCCATATAACTCAATTTTGAACTCCATCTTATTCCTTCACTTTATAAGATACACATGAGGAACCAATGAAGATAGCGGAATAAAACTTTGCACAAATAGTGCATATCATCTCTGGCTTCATTTGTGAATTTGTCTAAAACGGACTATAACTTTTTAACGCCCCAGATATCGAACATGTTGAACTTACCGCCTAAGGGTAAATTTTAACCGAAAATATGGGAAATCTCTTAGATAATTTAATGTAATTCAGAGGAAATTGTTTTCTTCTAATAGTGATCTGTTCCAAAAATTATTAAAATCGGATCATAACATCTCCTAGCTCCTAACCTAATTATAGGTTTTATTCCGCATATGGGGCATTCTCTGGAAAAAAAGCCACTTGAAAAAAAAAAGTTCTTTATTTGCTTTGGCAATTATATATCTTATAGTACATGTAAAACCTAAAATAAAGCATATGGTTTTAGGTCTGTGTAACGCGGGGTTGCCATATTATAAGGGGCCAAAGTTTTTTGTAAAAAAATTTTCGAACCGCCATAACTTTAAAACTAATGAACAGATTTTAAAACACCATGTGACTTTTTTGTACAGAATTTCTCAAACTTTGAAACTGTATATCGTAAAAATTTTTAAAATTAATATTTCATAGCAAAAAATGAAAAAAAAAAAAATTGATTTATGCACTATTATTATCAGAATTTAGCGGAACCCAGGATTAACGACGTGGACGTAGCAGACATTTAATCCCTTTTTGTTTTTTTTTTATTTTTTAATATTTTTTTAATTTTTTTTGTATTTTTCAAATTTTTAATTTTTTTTTGTTTGTTTTTTTGGTTTTTGCTTTTTTTTTAATTATTACGAAGATTAGATTCAAGTACGTGATAATTTTAAATAAAAAACAAAAACCAAAAAAAAAAAAATAAAAATTTGAAAACTACAAAAAAATTAAAAAAAATATTAAAAAATAAAAAAAAAAAACAAAAGGGATTAAATGTCTGCTACGTCCACGTCGTTAATCCTGGGTTCCGCTAAATTCTGATAATAATAGTGCATAAATCAATGATTTTTCATCATGTTCTGAGTTGGTTTTTTATTTGTAGCTCATACAAATACAGTAGAATCCGTTTATTATGACTCCGCCTATATTGACCAACTGGTTACTATGACGTAATTATACTACGAAGTTTGGTTTTCATATAAAATTCTTTATAAAAAAGTCGGATATGATGACTTCGCTTACAGTGACATGTCGCTTATTATGACCCATTTTTAATAAATTATGTCCGGATAGAATGACTGACCGTTCGGCACGTGGCTCGTTTTTGTTTTGAGTCTTAGTGAGTAATTGACGCTTGACCGTCACGCATTGTTTTTTGTTTGTTACTGTGAAAAAATGTCATCACAACGACTTAAAGCATTTGCAATTGAGGAGAAGGGTGCAATAATATGCAGATTAGAAAATCGAGAATCTAACTCATGTCTCGCAAAGGAATTTGGCGTGGGTCATTCACAATCTCAATGATTTTTAAAAAGAAGAACCAGAATTCATTGAAAGCCACGACGGTTTACCTATTCAAATATCAGAACATGAATTCGATGAAGAAGATGACATTCTTTTATCTTTGTGGTCGCGAAACCTAAATTCAGATTCTTTAGCAGCACCGGAAATGTGGGAAGATTATGTTGACGTCGATAGCGCTCTCCTCACATCCAAAGAACCCAACGATGAAAATATCGTACAGAACATTAGTGCTAAGAAACAACTCGAAAGTGATGGGGAAGAGGAAGTCGAGGAAGAACCATTACCTACCGCAGAAGAGGCATTAAAAGCTGCAGAATTATTATCACGATTTGTTCACAGCAATATTGAAAATGATATGTTTTCTATACATAACTATGTCTTCTATACACAATAGTATTAGAGACTGTTTTTACAATAAAATGAAAAAAGCAAAAGCAGACAAACATTACAGATTACTTACAGTAAAAAATACACTTGTATGTGTTATAATGTGCTGATTACGTACAATTTTGATTTATATACATATATACATATTTAATTACTATGTTTCTGTATTAAAGTACTTAAGTACATACATATTTACATAAAAAAGTTTTTCATTTCACAAAACGCTTTGTATGACGTCCGCTTATTATGACGTGATTGTCAATTCCTTTCGATGTCATAATAAACGGATTCTACTGTATTGCTGTCCCAAAATTCCCTTTGGGGGGTAAAAAGGTGATGAAATAAGGAACATTTTAAGATATTTTCGAAAAAAATCGAAGGGGGCATAAGTTGTTAAAAATTCCAAAAAAATTTTTTTTTTTCATTTTTTGCTATGAAATATTAATTTTAAAAACTTTTACGATATACAGTTTCAAAGTTTGAGAAATTATGTACAAAAAAGTCACATGGTGTTTTAAAATCTGTTCATTAGTTTTAAAGTTATGGCGGTTCGAAAATTTTTTTACAAAAAACTTTGGCCCCTTATAATATGGCAACCCCGCGTTACACAGACCTAAAACCATATGTTTTATTTTAGGTTTTACATGTACTATAAGATATATAATTGCCAAAGAAAATAAAGAACTTTTTTTCAAGTGGCTTTGTTTCCAGAGAATGCCCCATATATGTATTGGTTAATATGTGAGATATCTTAGCAAAATTAAGTGAGCGTATAAATGAATGAAATTGGTTCAGGAATTACCTCAGCCCTCATATACTATATATGCTGATTTTCGTGTGTTATGTAAATAAAATTTCTTCAATAAATTCAGTTCAATAATTTCAGTTGTTTTTCATTTCAGGCATCATTAACTTCAATTCTGCGTACAATGCCGAAGTGTCTAAACTTTGAATAGAATAGATCTTCGTCCTATATACATTTTAAAGGTAAGTCTCAATCATTATACATAAATTAGAAATAAATATTTAATGGAAAATAAAGAAAGAAAGAAAATCTACCCGGAATGCTTCAAGACAGCTTTTATTGTTCCGTTTTATTTGTAGTTCACAGTTTTACTAAGACCTTTAGTCATAATTCGCGATTATTGAGCTTCGCGCAGAAATGTAGGCAATATTTTTTAATTAAGAGGTCTTTCTAAGTCATACTGGCAATTTTCGGTTTAACAAAAGGACGTCTACGGTGAAATTTATTTACGAAACTGCTGACATTTATACAATAAGAACATATTTCTTATTTAATGAAAACTTTTCTCAACTACGCGCCGAAATGTAGGCAACAGTTTTTAAATCTGGCAAGCAAAATCAAAGATTTTTAAAATTTTTGTTTATTTTTCTTTTTCAAAACAATTTGATTTTTATTCCTAAAAAAATTGATTTTTAGCTCTTCTCTCTTTATTTGAAATTCACAAAAAAGCTATTTCTCACCGAAGATTTTTAGAATAACACATAACTTGTATTGTACAAACATACCATATATTCTCCATTCATTTGACATGCTCCGCCACAGTGAACGGCGGCAATCAATCAATGAAAAAATGCACGAAGAAGAAGAAGAAAAAATAGCGAAGAAGATGAGTTGCTGCATCAGCGCACAACATGCAATGCATCAATATGCGCACTTCCTTGCCGGCAGTGGCAACTGAACGAATTAACATACATACATATGCACGAACAACGAAGCCGCAAGGATGGTGGAAGCGCTTCCTTTATGCATATTAAATGAGTAATTTATGCAAGCAAAGCATAAACAAACAACAAATGCATGCGCTGTGACAGTGATGCATAAACGCAAACACAATTTTTACCGTACATTATGCAACAGCTGTTGGCAAAGTGCTGCTGCTCCGCTTGCAACATGCAGCGAAGCTTGAAGATTTGTTGTTGATTTATTGCGCGCTGCCAAAGCAATGACCCGACGACCGACCGACCAGCAACCAACCAACTATTGTTGCAAGCGGTGGGCCAGCGAGCTGACAACAATTGCTGTTGCCACTGCTCTCAAGCGGCTACCGCTGCTGTTGTTGCCACTTCATGGTGGAGGCGCGCTGTTGTTGCTGGTGCCGCTCCCATTGCAACTGCCACTGTTGAACATCAATAAAGTTATGCTGTGTGCACCTATGTGCCGCTGTCGGTACGGATACTGCAACAATAAGTGGCAGCAATGACAAAAACTGTACTTGACGTTGTCTTGCAAATCATTCACTCGCTTTTTAGCATTTCGCTCTCTTTTTTCATGTTTTCTGTTTTTGCACATAAAATGTTTCAATTCAAAATATGCACTCATGCGGCGAACGGCGAACGGCGAACGGCCGCATTGTTGACAAACAACCCGGGCGGCTGCAGAGAAAGCGAAATTTACATGCGCCCGCTTGCAGCATTGTGTGGCAATATAACAAATATCATTGCTATTTTGCAAGCAAACCAAACAATTGTGCTAACCGTATCATCGCAAGCGGTTGCATATTTTTTATATATGGATGTATATTGCTTGTTGCAACAATGGCCAACAGTGATTGATTGTAGGTAGTGGCCCGCAGCCGTTTATCTAACTGTCTGTTTATTTTGTGAACTGACTCACAGCGCATACAACAGCCCCATTCATATTGCAAACTCAACAAAGCGCTGGTGCGCAAACAAAAGCTCCGGGAAGGATAACAAAATGTTGTCCACAATAATCAAGTCAATGTTGTTTGTATTTTGCGAACGGTCAACAACCCATAATCCAGTGGATCGTTACAAATTAGAAAGGGAAATTTATAAATTTACAAAAACACTTCCGGAAGCCTGAGAAATTGTAAATATTATTGTTGGAGGAAAATCATTTCCGCCATTATATATATTCTCTTTCTCTAATCATTTAGCGTTAGATGAGAACCTACGCTCTTGAACTTGAACGTACGTCTTATATTCAGAGAATGTCCCTCTCAATAAGTTCCACCACCTCTAGAGAGTTATTTTTCTTCATTTCTGCAAATCTGCAAAAGCTAACAGCCCTATGTTCTAGAGAGATTTCTTTAGTTCTCGTTTTTCTAATATACCAAAAATTGAGTTCGAAGAAACTCGTCGAATGGGCGAAGTCAAGAAAGTTGATTGATTTTCTAATATTAATGCCTGGTTGGAATCCATTCGTCCAATCCGTTCACAACAGTGGATTACCTAAGACCAGAACTGGATGAATGAAAGCCCTGTATGGATGGAATTATTAATTGGCTTTATAATATGCAGATTATTTAACTATTTACTGTCCCTTATAGTACGGCGGGAAATTTATCAATAGACGATCAATCCCAGGTCGACTCCAGCATTAGTAAATCATATAGGATAGAGTTTCTCGAAATGTCTTATGACTAGAAAGCAATATACGTTCCAGACAGACAAGCTGGATTTAACTTTCGAAGCAGTCCGGACCCTACTTGAATTCTGTGGTCATTGTTTTTTAGTAACAATCAAAGAGTTCTTCCAGAAAATGAACCCGAGTGAAATTCGAATAAAATGGGCCATTTTTTTGTTTTTTTTTTTTTAACCTAGGGGTTATGCTTAACCTGTACAATTCATGTAATTACTAGGAGACTAGAAGATTTAATATCAGAAGACATTTCTTCAAGAAGGATGCTCAATTAGATTAGCAAGCGGTCGCACTTAGGCCATCATTAGGCTCATTGTGCTCCCCGAAGGTACCCTGATAAGCATTACCTAAACAACTCGGTCGATTTAACGAAGTTTCTGAGTTTTTTCCATCCCAGCTGCCCAATTTCGCTTAGATTAGAGTATTGGACGCCATGGAAGGTATCTCTTCTTAACCGACAGAATGCTGGGCATTCGCAAAGATAATGCTCTAGTGTCTCGTCATCTTCCGCGCAAGCCCTGTATTCTGCCGATTCTACTATACCAAGTCTCTGCAGGTGGCCTCTTAGAGGTAGGCGCCCCGTGATAATCCCTGTGATACAGCTTAGTTCTCTTTTGCTCAAAGTAAGAAGTTTTTTAGTCTGTCCAGTGTCAACATTTTGTGGTACGACCCGTGTTGCACATATTCCAGGTCCTAAGATGTTCCCCTAGCATCCATTGCTTTAGGCAGCGCTTGAGAGAACTTAATTGCAAATATTTAGATTAGTTAGATTATCCAAAAGTGAGTACTATATCATTCTGCAATCTAAACTAAGAACATTAGTCTTCTGTGAGCATCGAGAGCCAGTGTTCTCATATTGGCATGAATCATGAGAAATGTGGACTTGTTTCAATGTCATAAGGCCTAATGGATTCGCTCATAGGTTTCTCAGCCCCCCTTTACACACAATGTGTGTGTTTTGAATCCAGACCAAGAAACACCTGGAAGAGGTACCAGATACCTGAGATATATCTTTCCTTACATCCATCCATCCTTTCTCCTCAATCGATCGCCAATCCTTAATTTTATGGGCGCTGCATCCGTTGCAGCTAGGAACAGTGAGGCCACAAGAACGCCAGCCGATGGCAACTAATTATTTTTATTGTCAATTTTATGAGCTGACAAATGTTTGGGCCGCAAGCCGTCTCAAGCTCAGCAAGCGCAACAACAAACAACGGAAACAACGTTAAAATAACAACAACAATGAGAGTAGCTGGAGCAGCAATGAAAGTGCAGCCACAAATGGCAACAAACTTGTTTCGCCAGCAATAAAATAGAATTTCGTATATTGAACCACAACCACGGCAAGCGTTAAGCCAAAACTAGTCAGCAGGGCCAGGAGTAAGAGAGAGAGAGAGTGTGCGATTGCATATATAGCAATAACAACAATAACTAGCAACATTGTTAAGCCGATAGTTTGTGTTGAGTTGTTGAAGTTGCATTAAAAATCAAATTATAATAAAATTGCAGATTAACCGTCGGCGCACTCGTTAAGGTTGAATGAGTGAGCGCGACGCAGATCGAGGCGCTGCTGCTGTGGTGCAGAGCTTGGTTGGAGAATGCACAAATGAAGACGCGATTGTGTGAAGGTATGCTGTGGCAATGTTGCGAACGCGCGCGGTTGATTGGTGGCGACTAAGAATTGTGTTGCTACAGCATTGTTGTTGCTGTATTATTGTTGTTGCTTACTTACTTCGATTGGCGCGTCGTGTACGTCAGCTGGCAGTTTAATCCCATTCGCCACACTACTGTTTGGTAGGCTTTGCCGAGACTGCGCTTGACTACAGACCAGCAAACAGCTGTGCGCGGCAATATGATGTTGTTGCTGCTGTTGTTGCAATTGCTACTTAGGAAAGGCGACGCGATAACGATGACGCATCGTTTAAGCCCTTGATTGTTAGGTAGCATACCTACGTCATTATTGTTGCCCATTATTGTTGTTGTTGCTGTTGCTGCCGTTCTTTGCCTTCACCGCCGCTAGTAATGACAGCTTGGGTAATGAAGCGTTGAACGCGTTGTCGCTGCGTGAACCTGTTGCCATACACTGACACACACAGATACACATATATTGAAATGCACGAACGTGCAACAGCCAACTAACATTCTCCACGCTGCGACAGCGCAACTATTGCAATTAAATATTGTTGTTGCAACATTTGTTTTGTGTGTACGCAGTGGCGCAGATTAAGCCATCAAATGTTTTAAGCAGTTGTCAACGGCGATAGCAACAAAACCATATAAATTGTTTGCTGAACATGTGTGCAACACGGTTGCTACAATGGCTGTTGCGGCAACAACAATAAAGACAACAACAACAACTACTCACAACCATTATGCCGGCAATTACACATTTGCGACAACAGCAATTGCTGCGCGGCACATTAACTACCAACAACAACAATAAAACTCTTGAGCTAGCTACTTGTTGCAACAACTTAACTACTTGCCTCATTTTGTAGCCTTAACTGCTACTTGTTGCTTAGCAGCCTCCTCATTTTATTCTCATTTTCTTGTCCGTGTTGCACCTTTCTCGAGTGTGTTCTATCTTCGTTTGCTTGCCACAAATTGACTTTTGCTATGCTTGGTGCTCAAATGTTGCACGTGTTGCTGCTTTTTCATTAGATAACTGACGAAATTTGTTGTCTCGATTTTGTATGTGAATTATATTCCAGCTTTGATTGTTGTTATGGTGTTCAGAGCAGCTGAACATTTAATGGAAAATCGATGGCATCTTGTCTTTAATAACTCCAATTAACAGTACTATCTCTAGAGATATTCACCATCATAATCTTTCGAAAACTTGCAGAAAAGCGGTTCGGTGCATATGACCTTGAGGTTAACCTGATGTAATACCGTTTTAGTTTATAGTTAGGCAGCCAACACGGTTCCACATCAAATAACGGTACTATCTCGAGAGAGATTAAGTATTCACTATCATTATCTTCCGAAAAATTGAAGAAGAGCAGACTCCGCGGATAGAACTTCGTAGTAACCCTGATCGAATTTAGTTTTAGGTTAGAGTTAGGCAGCCATCGCGGTCTCACATCAATTAACGGTACTATATTTGGAGATATTATGGGTTCATCATGATCTTCCGAAAACTTTAAGAAGAGCTGGAACGGTGCATAAGATCAAATGTGGGTTTAGGTTACAGTTAGATAGCCTTTACGGTCCCACTTCAATTAACGGTACTATCTCAAGGGAGATTAAGCATACACTATCATTATCTTCCGAAAAATTTAAGAAGTTCAGTCTCTGCGGATAGAACTTCGAGGTAACCCTGATCGAATTTGGTTTTAGGTTAGAGTTAGGCATCCATCAAGGTCTCACATCAATTAACGGTACTATATTTGGAGAGATTATTGATTCACTATCCAAACTGACCAAATATAGGTTCAGGTTACTGTTAAGCAGCCGTCATGATCCCTCTTCAATTAACGGTATTATATCGATAGAAATTAAGAGTACACTATCATTATTTTCCGAAAACTTAAAGAAGAGCTGGTTCTGTGGATAGGACTTCGAGGTTACCCTAATCATATGTGGGTTTCTCTTAAGTTTTTTTGATCCGAGTTTTAATTGACTTAGACCATTTTACCATTCGTTTTTTAGCATTCGTTCCATATTGTTTCCTTAAATAACTATATCTGTAAAATAGTCTAATCTAGTTAATAGGAGGCTAAGAGGTTCATAAACATTTTTTGAAAAAAAAAAAATATCAAGCACTAGAGAAGATTCTCTGTCAATACACCCTACTTTGTAATACTCTCTTGACAAGTCTCTAACCCAACATAACCTAACTTTTGTAATATCATCTGTTCAAGAATAAACTGTTCACCTTCGCCCTACTCGCTGTGTTATAGTTATTAACATGTCCGTTTGCTTTGAACAAGTTATAAGAAAAAATCTGTTAAGGGATCCATGAATCCACTTCTTCAAATAAGAGTTCTAGAAACATTTATATCTAGAATATAGTTAGAATATAGTTTATCCTCTGGTAGAAGCTTCTAACAATTGAAATAATTCACCTTTCTTCTCTTTAAAACAAAATTTCTCTCCAAAGTCATCAAGAATTAGAAACTGACTAAGGTCTTCCAGGATATGTTCTTCACACAAACTTTCTCGAACTAAGGTCTATCAGTGTTAAGGATATTTTTGTTACTCAAATTATCTCGGACTAATGTCTTCAGAACAAATCTTCGATAAAGCGGAAAAGAAACTAACTTTCCATTAGAAGAGTGCTCAATCTGTAGCTAAGAAGAAGAAAGTTTGAAATTTTTTCGTTTTTCTATTTCTTTATATTCGACTTCCCTTCATTAGCCTCTTTTATGTCTTAAAAAATAACCGTAATTAAGCGCTGATAAGACAATAAAAAATTTGTTTGTTTCCCCACTTGGAAACCCGCATAAATGAGCATGAATGACAGTACAAATATTTATGGGCATTTAAAAAATTATATTTGAATATAAATATGAGAGAGTGTACATTTAATGATGTCAACACTTATCGCAAACACAACAACAAACAGTTTTTTTTTTTTTTTGGTAAAATTTATGACTAACAGATACAAATACAAATGCATTTGTGTGAGTGCAACAAAGGAAGAAGAAGCGAAATTAAAATATTTCGTTAAAAATTAAGCCATAAATAAAAATGAAAAAAAAAAGCAAAGAAACAACAACAAGAACAACAGCTTAAATGCGCCGCCCATTGCACTTGCTGTTGAGACGAGCAAGTTGATAAAGACGCGCCCGCAGCACAGACATCTTGCGACGTTGGGGCATTGTGGAGTGCGCGAAGAAATGAAAAAAAGAAAAGTAAAGTAAAACACAAAACAGGGTCAAAGTGAAACGGAAATCGTTATCAACTTTGACAAAAATGCATTTTGTTGCTTGTGGAAATTTGTTTGCTATCTCTTGGTGTTGCATTGTTGTTGCAGCTTCTTTGATACAATTTTACTCGGGTCGCTGCATTTCACGCTTCGTTGCTTGGCACTGCAATTGGTCGCTCGCTCGGTTGGTCAGTGGCGAGCTGTATTGTTGCTGCGAACTTTCTACATTTTCAGCTCAATGCCGCTCGCAACTTGACCATTAAAACGCTTTTCTTTCTCCCCGCGTGTGTGGCAAGTGTGGCGCGCGAGTGAAAAGCAAAAGTGTTTGAGACATTATCATCGTAAGCATATTGTTCCAGACATACGCTACACAGAGTTGTTGTTGCTGTTGCTGTTGTTGTACGTCATGTTTTAGTTCGTGACCTTAAAGCGGCAAGTGTGAAGCGCGAAACACTGCATTTTAGATTTGCTGTAAATTACTGAAATTTATTACTGTGTTAAAAGTTTAATGCATAAACTGTTGTCGACAATGCTTTAAAATTGTTATTTCAATATAATTGCATGAAAGAGATTTTTTGAATTCTCCAAATTATTTTAATTTTTAATTTAAGCTGAACTGACTGCCGTTCATATTGTATCGAAAGTACACTTCCATGATTATTTTATTTTATTTAAAATTTCATTAAAATTTCTCAAGTGTTGATTAGACCGGTCAAAGATTTGACCGTTCTTTTCATCGAACCTTTTGAAACACTCAGTTTTGCTCACTCAGTTTTTGTTCGATGATTTTTAGAATATAAAATCTGCGTTGAATTCGTTAACGAACTTTTGCGCTCAAATGTAGCGTCTTTTATAGAAAAAATACTAGGCTAGCCTACCTCTAGGATGACATTCAGAAATAATAAGGTTTCTTAAGTTAAATATAGTATACTTTGAGGAGTTTAAAAGTGTGTTAATGTCTAGTGTCTTTCGTTCAAACCAATATAAGGAGACAAAACAGAATATTTCAGACAATATGTGTATACAACTTTTGAACATCGCACTGCATAGTCTACTTTTAGGCAAATAACCCAATACAGAGCACAAATTATAGATATATTACTAAAAAATTTAATTTTTTAATTATTTTTACAATACAAGGTGAAATGGAACATGTTCGGTAAGTCTTTATTGATGTATAATAATTTATATTTATTATTTTGGGCATGGATAACTATTTTGTCAAAGCGTTCAAAATAATGAAAGCTGTTGGATATAAATATGCGATTTTAATTTATTTTTTATTTTATTTGGGAGAACATGACTTATTTCTGAGTACTCTCATCTCTGGTTCCAATAATTCGTATACCTTTTCAGTGCATTTGCATCACAAAAGATATGCCAAAGCAAATACCTAACAAAAATCTATTATTTTTCGACAAACTCCTCCATTTAGTGACACAAATTAGATTTCGCATCATACATACATATGTACCTATAGTGCGTAGTTCACTGTGATAATAAGAAATGATATTATTTTATTTTATGACTATTGTGACATATATTTGGTGAAATGATTTTCAATTTTGCTGTTAACCCACATTCTAACATATTTTTGTATTTTTATGTTTTTTTTGATATTTTCATGGCTTTTATTTTGGCTTATGCTCACGTTAGAAAATTATTTTGACATATCCACGATTCGCTGGAAACTGGCGCTCAAAGATTTGAAGCGATTTATTTATTAAAAAAAAACGTTGCCTACATTTAGGCGGCATAGCTTTTTATCAGAATTTCGAATTCATCACATACTATATATTTTAGATTAATTTTTAAATCAAATATTTTCCAATGTTAGGGCATTTTCGTTTAATAAATATTATTATTTATTTATTTCGTCAATCAACATCTCGTTTTGCAATTTTTAAAGTTTTTCATTGCCTCAGTTTTGTTTTTTTCTCAAATTGTGCAATTATAATCAGCTGAACTACAACTGAAGTGTTCTTTTCCGTTTTAAAAATTTCTAAGTACCAAATTTTACAATTTAGAGCATAATAATTCAAGGGTTCTCAAGGGTTCCCCCAATGTTGTTTTGGGGGATGATACTCTATCACTTCGAACTGCGGACGAATGGTTTCGACGATTCAGAACCGGTGAAAAAGACACCATGGATAAACCAGACGGCGGAAGACCTGTGACGACGAATACCGATCAAATGATGGAAAACATCGAGTTAGACCGGCATATGGCATCTCATGACATTGCCCAGAAGGTGGGAGTTAGTCACCAAACCATTTTAAACCATCTGCAGAAGGCTGGATACACAAAAAAGCTTGATGTTTCGGTGCCGCATGTTTTGACGGAAAAAAACTTCTGGATATGCTGCTGAAATGGAACGAACCCGACCCATTTTGACTGGCGACGAAAAATGAATCACATACGACAATATCAAGCGAAAACGGTAGTGGTCGAAGGTCGGTGAATCGTCCCAAACAGTGGCCAAACCGGGATTGACGGCCAGGAAGATTTTGCTGTGTGTTTGGTGGGATTGGAAGGGAATCATCCGCTATGAGCTGCTCTCATATGGCCAGACACTTAATTCTACCATCTACTGCGAACAACTGGACCGCTTGAAGCAGGCGATCGACCAGATGCGTGCAGAATTGGCCATCAGGGAGGGTGTAGTGTTCCACCAGGACAACGTCAGACACACACTTCGTTGATGACTCGTCAGAAGCTACGGGAGCTCGGATGGGAGGTTTTATCGCATCCACCATATAGCCGGGACATAATGCCAAGTGATTACCACCTATTCCTGTCCATGCCGAACGCCCTTGGTGGTGTAAAGCTGAACTCAAAAGAGACATGTGAAAAGTGGCTGTCAGAGTTCTTCGCAAATAAGGAGGGGGCTTCTACGAGGGTGATATTATGTAGTTGCCGTCTAGATGGAAACAGACATTGTACGAAACGACGCATATTTCAACTAAATCCGATCACTGTAACACTTTTTATAAAGCATTGAATAAAGAGCAAAACAGCGGAAGGGAGATATTTGCCAAACAATATTTTTTCAAAATAATTTTTCAATTCATTATTTTCCACTTCAGGACAGTTTAGTTCACTAAATTTTTAATATATAATTTATTTTATTTTTTTACTCAAATATTTCAACTTTTTGTTGATTTTTTTTAGAAATTTTTTTAAAAACTGTTTTGCAGCGCTGCAGTGTTGCTATTCACACTAATTTATGCACGTTTAATACAAATTCGCATTTCGCATTCTTAATGCCGTTTTTATAACACCATGAATTCTGTGTTGTTTTTGTTTTTTGCTTTTGTATGCCTGCACAGCGTGCAACAATGCATTGTAAATATTTTAACACTTGAGGCGCTTAATTTTCATAAATAAACAACGGCGAACTCATATTTCTATGCACGTAGTACATATGTATGGTCATAAAAGTAAAACAAATGTTAATACAACTCTATATAGACATACATACATACACACATATATGTTTGTGTGCGTTGCATGTGGCAAGTGAGGCATGTCAGTGTTAGTGTTTGTGTTTTTTGCTTTTTACTTGCGTTCATTAGCAGCAGCAGCAATTTAATTTTAGCGTTGCATACAATTTTTTTATGGCTAAATTAAAAATTTCGCGCAAGTGCAGTGCGCCAACAACAACAGTAAGTAGTAGATCTGCTATAAAGACACACAGACACTCACAGATACATAGGCAATGCCAATGTCATTGCGAAAGTTGTTGTTGTTTGCTAGATAGTAGCCAGCCAACGCCAGAGCAGCTTTAACAACAACAACAATTTGAGTAGCAGCAGCAACAGCAGCATAGTGTTGCAGACGATCATAAAAATTTCATTAATTCAAGCGCTAATGAAATGAACTACTCGCTGCCGAGCACTCCTAGGCTCATATACAGATGTATGCACCCCGAAAGAGTGCGGGCCTACAGCATAGACCAGGGTATATGGGCACGTAATTGCCGGCATATTGCAGTTAGAGCGCTGGTAGCAAGCATTTCTGTGTGTAAATGTGCTCGTGTGTCCAGTCCATTTCGCATTTGACTCTTTCACGCTTACTTTGTGCCACTGCCCACCACTCACTTCACTTCCCCCTCTCTCTTAACCCACTCGCTGACTCACTTCACTTGAGATTCAAAGCTATAATTAAGTCATAAAAAGCAGAAGCGTTCGCTTGCCAACACCGCATACCCCCGCTCTCTTACTCTTCTCTACGCTTGCGTGTCCCGCCTGCGCGCTCTTCTTCAATCTCCATACACTTAACTTGGCATTTGCATAATCATTTCATTCGTCTGCATTTTGTATGCAATGCGCCGTTTAATTGCCTTTTTACCATTTTCCTCGGCATAATTCCTTCGTTAGTCGCTATAACTCTTGCGGCAAGAAGTACTTGCTGCGCGCTTCTCTGCTCTTCACGCTCACTTTCGCTGTCTCTCTCGCACCCACTCTCTATCTATCTTCCTTCAACGCGCTGTTTACTGTTAGTGGCATGCCTTAATCCCTTCGCTGCCTCGTCGGTGGCTAATTGCGTGCGCTACATCGCCTTTAATTGTTAAGTCACATAATTTGTTTATAGTAAAAATTTTATGGCCTCACCACTTCCATTGGCTTTAAGTTGCGTTCGAAATTGTTTTCATAATTTTTTATGCAGCAGTTTTAATGTTGCTACACACACTCAAGTGAGTTCTTCTATATAGTTTATGTTTGTTTGTATATGTATATTTATTGATGAGTGTGTGTGTGTTAAAAATAGTTCTTCCATTTTGCTTATATTTTGTTGTGACTTTAATTGTTGCACGCAGCCGCAACAGTCAACAAATGACGTGCTTGTGGCATGAACAAAAAATATTTGTTTATTCTGTGGCATGCCGCTTCAGCATAGCAATAGTAGCTGGTATAAAGCAGCTGTATTCTTGACATCCGTTCCTTGGAAGAACCCTGAATAAATAATTTCTTGTAAAACTGTCATTAAAGTATCATGAAACGTTTGGATATTCGTTTTCGGACCTAAAATCGGGTAAAAGGTCTTACTCTTATATCTATGTCTTTGGAAAAATTCTAAGTTCTGAGCTCACCTGATCTTCTTCTTCCCGACTGGCGTAGACACCGATTACGCGGTTATAGCCGAGTCCACAACAGCGAGCCATTCAATTGGTAATACCAAGTGAAGCCAGGTCCTTTTCCACCTGGTCCTTCCAACAGATTGGAGGTGTGTCTCTTCCTCGGCTTCCACCGGCCGAACACTTTCTGAGCTGACCATACATCTTCAGCAAAACCTTTCTCTCGAAAACTCCTAGTGCCGTCTCATTGAATGTTGACATCGCCCACGCTTCTGCACCATAAAGTAGGACGGGAATGATGAGGGACTTGTAAAGTTTGGTTTTTGTTCGTCGAGAGAGGACTTTAAATCCTCACCCTATCTGGGATCACTATTTTAGAGTATTTTGCTGTATTATAAAAACCGTCTTATGGAACCGAGCTTCTTCTAAAAGTTCTCCTATCAATCAAATAGCTTTTCTATGAAAACAGGAGAAGCTTTCTCAATTAATTTTGAGACCTTTTCAGCTTTTTTTACTACGGTTTCGACGGACCATTATCAACTAGCTTTTGTTGTGTTCCCAGGGTTTTTTATGGTTGTCTTTAAGCAAAAAATGGGTCTCAAATTATAGCTTTATATTTAGATGTTTCCATAGACACATATTTACTATTTATTTTCATCAAATAGATCATTCAGACTTGAAAATTATCCACGGATCAGTCGATCTTAACGCGATAGATCGTAGAACATCAATTTAACTGAATTTTTAATCTGGGAAGTGCCTAAGCTCCATAGTTATGCGATCTGAGATCACTACTCCTGTGTATCCTGTGCTGTTACAGCAACAACTTTTTCATAAAACAACATTTTATGGGTTTCAGGGTCCAAATAATAGAATCTATCATTCAAATTACTATTCACAGAAAACATAAGAAACATGTTGACAACAACAACATGAAAGTGTGTAAAGTATGAAAAAGTTGTTGTTGTAGCAACACTGCATACACAAGAGTAGTGATCTCAGATCAGACATTTGTTTACCAGGATTACCACTAACAGCTATAAGCTGTCCTTAATGTGGTCACAATGTTCTCTTTTATGGTAAAGAGGTCTCCAATTATATCTTTACATTCAATGATCTGATTCCAAGAAGTTTTTATACTTGAAAACCGGCGACGAAACAGTCGGACTTACCGTTGGAGAGCGTGAAACATCAATTCATAAGACAATTGTGATGGAAAGAGTAATTAGTTATATGGTTGACATCACACCGGGCCGCCAATTATATCTTTATATTTATGATTTTAAGAAGTCTTCGGTGCTGAAAACTTGCTACGGGACATTCGAAATTCCACTTATAGATTTGGTGATGGAATTTTGTGGTGGGAAGAGTATCATTTTTTAAATGGAGCTTTATTTTCAGAATCTATAGTCTTGAGTAGGAAATTACGAAAATGTTTGACTTGGTAGCATACGGAGCTCAAATGTTGGTCTATCAATCAAAGGTCGAAGGATCGATGCAGTATCGAACTGTTTCTTCAAATTGCATTAGACTGGCTTAAGTTCCTTATGAGCTGTTATGGATAAGAAGAATCATATTCATAAAGAATATTACCTACACATAAGTGTTTTCTCTCCAATCCGGTAGCAGTGTGAATCGACAAGCCACACGAATCAATTTACTGAATTTAAGTGTCTTTGACACTTAAACTATTGAAAACAAAAATATTTATGTAAACACTACTCACTCTTCGAAAATCTCCGCCATTTCCTTCACCACATATTTGCTTTTAAATTGCCGTTAAACTGTGAAAGCTTAAGCTAATTGCGGCAACTCATTAATTACTTCCCATTTCCGCTTTTATAAAGTTATTAAAAATCTGAAAATATTTTTTTTTAATTTCCACACTTAAGTGGTCACCACCTGTCTGCAATAAAGAACCGCACCGGGCCCTCAAGCGTTTCTGCATACCAAGCAGCTTTTAGTGTATTTAGATTTTTTCTTTCAATTTTCCCAGCGAACTCTTCACTTTTAACTTTTTAATGCTTGTAATTAAAACGGCAAATATAAATACTTTTATGCAAATATGTTTGTTCTTGTTGCTATTCATAATACAACGACAATGCACGTGCTTTTGAGTAATTATAGCGTTGCGCCACCCCACTTCATTAGAACTAATGTAATTTTCCGAGCGAATTGCTCACAGCAACAACACTTTTTTAATAGATTTATTTTCGTTTAGTCGATTTTATTACACATTATTAACGAGGTATGTGTGCTTTCGGTTATATTGGCTATAAAAATTCAGCAGAAAAATGTTGTAGAAATGTGCATTAACTAATGTTGTGTGTTGTTGAGCATTAAATGCGAAAGTGTATGGCGATACACTGAGAGAAATTGTGGGAGAATGCGCTTTTCGGAACTTTTTCAGAGCTTTTTTCGCCGATATTTTAAGAATATTACGAGTATGGGAGATTTACACCTCTTCCTAAATGATTGGTCGATCCTCTCCTCTCATTTAGAGGGTTTAAACAGTCTCCGAAAGCTTTTTTGTATCTAGAGTTATTCAAAGCTTTCCTATAAAAATAACTTATTTCCTGATTTTGGAAGCTGAGTTCCATTCTGCTACCGAGATCACTGCCTGCTACCATAATACTCCCGGTAAAGCTCTATTTCTATTCATACGAAAGCTTTTCTTTACAAAGCTTTTTAAAGCTTTTCTTTGCTGAGTCTAATATAATTGTAATACCATCATAGCAGCTTTTAGAGTACTCAGGTCTAGGTTACGGTATTTGAAGGATATCGAAGTCTGGTTAAACAAGTCCAACCAAGTCCAGTAGTCTCATGCATACAAGATAGCCAAACCCACAGTAGCATTCTTTCAACTCCGCCATATTTAAAAACCACTCATCATAACTCTTTGCACTGCTACTTGACACTCACATCATATATTTATAATAATTACGCGCACAAATTCACTTTTAACGGTAACGAAAACCAACTACTCGTCTTCCACCGGTAATTTTCTATTTACATCACTCACTTGGCAATACATAATTCTCAGCTGATGACCATCTTTTGCAGAGCATTAATCTTACTACCAGATAATCCAAGTCTTTCATTTGCATCTGACGCTTGCAGCAAAGCCGAAGACGACAAGCGAAAGACTGTGAGGCGAAGCGAATGCAAAGCCACATGAACATGCGCGTATGGCTGAGCTCGTAAAAAGCAAAATGTCTAAACACATTTAATTAGGTAGCGCATAACGACTAATCACTAGCAGCAACAATCCGGCTAGCTGACAGCCAAGACTGGCATATCTGCCTATCTGTAGAAGATAGAAGACGTGGCCAATGTTTAGTTGGCTGGTTGGCAGCGTAGAACCATGAGAATCGCGCACATGTAATGCGGAAGGTGATCGGTAAAGCAATTGCCGCAGCAGCAACTGCAGTGAGATCAGTGAGACGTTTTCCATGTTATGGGGCTGTGAAAGGAGAGTGGGCGAAAAAGAAAGAACCGATGCTTGAGAATCAGGAAACGTACAGATATAACGCTGGTGTTGCAATGGAAATACTGTAAACTGCGCTGGAAGAGATCGCATCGTGATCGGGATCGCGAGATCAGCAGATGAGTTTTATGTGTGTGCGAGGTATTTAGTTTGTGAACGGCTGTGTGTAGCCTAGCGTCTCGGCGGCGCTGTTCCCTCTCGGTGCAGCGCAACACCACATTTGCCACATTATCATTACAATAATCGCTTGGCGGCAAAAACTTGATAGTGATCGCAATGCAACGATACCAGCCACGCCCAACTAGCAGGCGCTGGGGTGTAGCGAGAGCGCAGAGGTCGCGATCGCGGCTGAGGATGAGGCGTAGAACGTAGCATAGTTATGAAAATCAGCGAAGCTTGACGATGACAGCCACAAAACTGGCAGATATCATAGCATTGTGGCACGTTGCACCTATGCAGACTACCAGAAGACACACACATACGAGCTGCTGCTGCCACTGCTGAGTTCTGGCCACAGCTGGTCAATGTTAGCGCATTCGCAATTTCAGTTTCGCTCAGTTGCAACGCTGCTTTCGATGCTATCTGCGCATGCGGCCGCAGCGTCGCATTGTTGATCGTTGATCGCTGATCGTGAACGCGCGCGCCGACTACACCAATTGAGCGCGTTCACGACATGCAACGGCTGATCATTAAATGCACACACACAACGCCACTCGCATTTGCAGGTGAGTGCGCCTCATTTGCGCACCTCTAATGGCGTCAAGCGACAGTGTTGAGTTTATTAATTTAAATATAAATTGCCCAGTAAAGTAATTACCAGCCGCGGAGCGTCTACATATGCGCCGAGTGGTCACCGTATGGCAGCCGGTTGCGGGGGTTTTGGGCCATTATGCAGCTAATGTGCGCTTATTAACGCTTGCAACGAACTGTGGCGCATTTGTTTCTTTGAAAGTTTCGGCGTGTGTGGACATGGTTTAGCGAACGGTCCTTCAAGCTCAAAAGCCGGAAGTACTTGAGTGGCTACGCTGAGCATGAAATAAGCACTCCAGATGAAGTTGTAGTTTTGCGCTAATGGTTGGGCAAATTGAAGTTGATGTAATCTTAAAGCAGTGGGAATTGGAAGTAGAGTTTGGAAGAGGCTTAATTTTCTGGTATATGCTTCGTTTTCGGTTAGTGGGACAGGTTAGGTGATGAAAGGACTGGTGACTGGTTAATGTGTTCCATTTGCTTTTGTGATCCTGGTATTGTGGAGTATGAGTTAGCCTTAGATCCAATCAAGGTGGGTAAGACTAAGCTGCTGCTTCGGTCCTTACAAGAATTTGAAATTATCACTGATTTTGGAAGTCTATTGCTAAAGAGAGTTTCGGTTGCTGAGTACTTCTTCATTACCACCATACAATATGGAGCTTCCGCAAATCCAGACCACTAATCTCCTAATCCTATAACAGCCACAGTAGTGGAACTCGTATTCACACGTATTTCCCAAAGTTTTATACTTCGCTTAGAGTAATATCATGTACCAACATCCTGCTGTGCTGCTGCAAACATCATCTCACCCTCCCCCCGCACTTACAGTATCCTCAGATGGCACGCCGCATAAATAACCACATTTCAGCAGTTATAGCCAACAGCAGCGGGCAATAACGCCTTTGAATTTTTCATGCGGCGCATACGCATGTCCGACACGCACAATCAGGCTTACTACCAGCCTAGCTGTAGTCCTTGCGCGCGGCCCATAACCATATCTCAATACTTCGATAGCCGGTCTCGTATCAACGGCCGCCCAAAACCACCTTAGCCGGCCTCCTGCAATCACACAATCAACAACATTAAAATGTTTATTAACTTTGGCATCGTTAACGCGTCGCGGCGCGCAATCCGCTCTCAAACAGACACAAACACACTGCCCAGCAACTTAATATGCGAATATGTTGCTGGTGCAACAGTGTAGTCCGTCAGTTGAAGAGGAGGCTAAAACGTTTTATTGGCAATTTGGTTGTGAGAGATCGCCGTAAATATGGCGGATACTGACGACAAGCGCGTAGTCGATGCGATTTTATTACTCTTTAGTTACCGCCCATGCGTTGCGTTGCGGTGGCGTATATCGACGATTGCACTTACAGCGGTTTGTACGATTGTTGATTTCGTTCTTTTTTTCGCTGTCAATTTGTTGCTTTTAGTGTTGTAAAAGCCCAGAAGTTGCTAACAAGCAACATGACTTAATTTATGTACGTGTTAGCGGATTTTACGAGCTCTATCAAAGGTTCCGGGGGAGTAAAAGATGTGTGGGTCTAGCATAGGCTCAAAAAGACGGATTTAAGCGTATGAGGTCTGGGTTATTGACCTGTCATAAGTTTAATTTTAACTTAAGTTTGTCTTTCAGCATAAACTCAGATCTTGCAGTCCAATGTCTGGGTTCACATCACTATCAATATGGAATACCATAACTTTCATGTGATTTTCTCTTATTTAGATTCCTTCAAGTGACCTCTTTTAACTTATTCGGTATTTTCACTTAGGAGACCGGGTAAACTGAGACAAAACTATATTTCATAAAAACCAAGAACACAGAGATCCCACTTGGACAGTTGAAAACTGTTCTTTGTGAATCCGAAACTCCTAAGTATATATCTAGAGACTCTGATGTATCGACAAAACGTTTCCTGTCTCAAATCTGGAGAGATGGCGGATAATGGTTCTAGCCATCCCAACAGACCTCAGAGTTATCACATCCAAGATGTTTCAACCTCTCGTCGATCTACAATGAACGGTATATATTTTATAAAAACCGAGATCATGGAGATCCCACTTGAACAGTCTGTCTGCCTTCGAATCACCGTCACTACGGAATATCATAAAATTAGTTTAAGTGATCCCTTTTAAGTTATTCGGTATTTTCACTTAGGAGACCGGAGAAACATAGACAAAACAATTCTGAGATCGCGGAGATTCCAATTGAACAATTGAAACATTGGTTCTTTTTGATACCAAAGCTCCAAAGTATATATCTGTAGACCTTGATGGATCGGCGAAGTGATTTGAGCTCATCTCAAATCTGGTCAGACGGTTGAGAATGATTCCAACTATTCGGACTTAGCGCAGGATTATCACACCTAAGATCTTTCAACCACAATCTAGCGGCATCTGGACAACTCTTCTCCCAGACAACATTGACAATTCGCCTCCGTCAAAATGTTTAGTCCCTGTCTGCTTGCCTATTGGAGAATGCTTACTCAAGACCTGTACGACTGCGATTAAGATACGAACCTTGTCGACAGCAAATAGTTCAATGTATTACAAACCATAGAATTTGTTTGTCTCTTCATCATTTCAAAAGAAAACAAATGTATTTATCCGACTGTGTCCATACCGAAGTTTCTCTACTTCTTCATCGAAACGAAATGAAGTTGCAAACTAACAATAACTACACCCATTGCAGTAGTAACACGCAAAAAATGAAGAAAACTCATCTCCGAAGCCTCAGCGCAGCAAAAAATGAGACAAAAGTTTACAAAACAGCAGCAAAACTTCATATTTGCACATGTTGCAAGCAACCGACGAGCGCGCATAAAGCGATTTCAAAACTTAACTGGTCACAGGAAAAAGTCAAAGTAAAATGCAAGCAATGACAGGCAGCGCAGCCAGTGCAGGGAAGACGGAGAGACCAAGAGGGAACTGAATACAGACCATTAAAGACTGAAAATGTCCCACTCCACTTTCTCGACATAAAACGCCCAGCTGGAACATTTCCAAATGAGCGCGGATTAAGCGCACAGTTAAGCTGGCAAAAAGGAAGCCTCCTCACATTTGTTGTTGTTGCACGATGAAAACACAAAACTTAACTGGGTGCACAAGTGCGGGCCAGGCAGCAGTCCAGCAGATCAGGCTGTTGGTCCAGAAACGTGGCAAACTGGCAACACGTCAAATGGTGCACACCCAAAATCGCATCCGCATACAACGAAGGGCGCTAAGTGGCAACAGCAGCCAACGCGGCAGCAGCAAGAAGAGTGCGCGGTCTGCGCATCAGCAATCTGCTGACCGGCCCCCATAACACTGCTGGGCTCGATGAAGCCCGTTCAACTCGGTAGACTAGCTGCGGCTTCAACTTCAAGCCATAGCGCGTTGGGCTGCTGCTGGTCGGTCGGATGTTGCTGCCGCGTTCGAGCCATTGTAGGCGTCAACCTGCTCTTTAAGCTGTATTATTTATGCGGTCGCGTACCCGCCGTGCGATAAGCAATGAAGTGCGCGTGCGCGCCACTGCCGACCACAATTTCGACCGCCCTTTCTGCTCAATATAGCGGTGATTATTGAGTGCTGCTGCCAGCCAGCAAACGCGTTAGCTGCTTTAATGTGCGGCTATTTGCTGTGTTGCCAGTGCTGTTGTTGTTGCGTTTGATCGCGTATTGTGATTTAAACTACTTTTAGGGCACTCGAGTGTCCTTACACACAAACACACACACACGCACACAGTATTTATTGCAGCTGGGCGTCCCCGGTCATACAAAATTGCAATATTCTTTTGTTGCTGCTGTGCCATCTTCTGGCTTTACGACTTTATCAGTTGGAATGCATCTCTGCGCCTGCGGGCAGTTCTAAAGCTTGCTTTCTTTTATTTCTTCTGTGTTCTTTCGAGTTCGTTTGAAGGATTTTTGTGTTTTCCCCCCACACTCTGCATTGTAAACTAGAACTTCGAATGCAATTCGCAGTAGAATTTCATTTTCATAGCAAACTTTCTGTGATTTTTTTCCGCAGGCAGCAGCAAAGCAACTCTGCTTTCTTAGCTCTGGCGCAATCGTTTTATCAGCATAATTCTCAGTTCAGTTTTTGTTTGTCCACTTTTATTGTTGCCTTGTTATTGTCTTGCAACTGTGTTGCCTCTGTGGCTTTGTCTAGTTTCACATTTATTTCAGCTCATGCTCTTCTCGTTTTGTTGTTATACTGAATAGCCGCAAATAATAACAATAATAATGATAATCATTATAATATGCCAGCCGACAATAAGCCGTGCATAGCGAGTAGTGAATATGAATAGTTAGTGAGGCGGTCATGCAGTTCGTTGTAGTTTTGCGCCCACAATTACTCGCCACTAAATGCAGTCGAAATGAAGGGTTTACTGCCGCCAGCAGTTTTGGGTCACTGATTTGAATGCCGCTGCGCGTAGCAACTATGTATGCTCCGTTTGCCATATTTGCTTCTTTCCATTTAATAGGATTTCTATTACTGTTGGCAAAATACTCGAGTGAGCTTGCATTGTGTGGTTAAGTTGGTAGAAGGAACGATAAAATAAGGAAAATTAGTAGAACTTGTCACTGACCACTACACCCATAGTACTTTCAGAGCGTGAAATAATCCCCGGGGTAGGTTCAGTAGGAATTTGGATCAATCATCGCGGCGGATCACGGGGATCCTACATTAGAAGTTAAATTATCGGTCTTTCGAGAAAAACTCCTCGACATGGATTAAGAATCCCCGTTGTAACGACGAAACACTTTGAGTTTTTTCAAAACTTTTGACATGACTTCACAGGCAGATCGGTGTTTGCTGCAGAAAATTACCAAATCTTACTTCGGCCGAATGTATGGCATACTTTTCTTCTAATATCGGTCATCTCGTGTCAGGCAATGAATCGTCTGTGTTCCGAACTATTCACCTCCACTGCGACATGTTTCGGTTCTTCAATTTGTCTGAATGTACAAAAAATACATTACAGTTATACTGGAGTGATGGCTTCTTGGCTGTATTTGTTAGGAATACTGAATACTGAAATTGTTCGTCAAGAGTTTTGTGAACTGAACGTTTTTTTATGAAAGTCTGTCCAAACACAGTGATCACAGCGTTTGAGTGAGCTCGAGAGCTTCGACTCAGCAAACATAAGACCATTTATTGTAGAAGTTCTAGGCTCTTTGAGTTCAATCAAAAGTTATTTTGGATGTATCAATAGCGGTTTCGAAAATGTGGACAGTACTCCTGCTCTACCGATAAAACTGAAGTGCTTTCATCCATTCGGACATAAATCTTCCACAAAACCTTTCTCTCAAAAACTCCTTGTGCCGTCTCATCTGTTGTTCGGCTTCTATGTCATAAAGTAGGGCGCGAATGATGAAGAACTTGTGGACTTTGGTATGATCGACATTGGCAAACACATTCTCTGTCTATACGATGGTATCGGCAGATGCATGATGAAAAGAACCAAATGAAAGAATCTTCCGAGATGCAAAGGTCATGTGCAAAGTGGTGGATCAGAAATATACAAGTTTCCTACTAGTACTGTGCAGAAAGGACTGTAGCACCATGGTTAGCATACTTACTGATCACAGCCTAGTAGCAGCACACGCCTAAAAGATGGGACTTTCAGATCGAGAGGAATGCAGGAAATGTCAAGAGCATGGCACCAAGGAAACAGTGGAGCCTCTCTTTTGCGTTTGTCCTGCACTAGCAAAACAACGCTTCAGGTATCTAGGGTCCCCGCAGTACAATAAGTTGGAGGAGATATCATTTGTGGGGCCTCATCATATCTTAAAATTCGCGTTAAGCGCTGACATCCTATCAGATGACAACTACTCACGGAATACAAGACGGGATTCTGATTTTAATCATCTGGTATCGCTAAGGACCATAACAGGGGGGCGGGGCTTGTTAGCCCACCAGACTAACCTAACCTAACCTAACCTATAGACTTTGGTCTTTGGTCTTTATTCGTCGAAAGGATTTTACTTTTCAGTTGGCTTCTCAATGCAAAGTAACACCAGGCTACCAATGTTGGTGTTGTTGATGCTGGTTCCCAAAAAAACAAGCTTATTTACAGCTTCAAAGTATAGTCCGGAAAAGGCACCATTAACGGTGCCGTTATTGAGGTCAATCATATCAATATCATCATCTGACACCAACAGCTGTATACTGGGGCTCGTATTATGTTTTCCAGCAAAAGATTGAAGAAGTCAAAAGATAGTGAGTCACCCTATTTGAAACCTCGTTTGGTATGGAACGACGCTTAGAGGTCCATCCTTAGCCAGTACTAGCTTGAAGAAAACCGATCCAACATCAGCAAAAGTGGCTAACCTAATTTGAAACTAGTTTGGGGAACTCTAGAGACTAAATTCATTCATTAAAAACGAAGTATTTTTGAATACGAAGTTCGTGAATAGCATATTTCGTTCGCTACGCAGTCATACCTTAAAATTCTCATCAATGTTATCTTATAAAGTCTATAAAGATATTCAGGTGTATAAGGTGTCAGAAAAGCATGGTAAATTAAAGTAATATTAGAATAATAAAATCCTATCGAGGTTAAAAGATAGGATTTTATTATTCTAATATTATTTTAATTTACCTTAATTATATGCCATCCTGACCCACTGTGTCTCAATGTGAAATTCTCAAAATGTTTACCCAAATCTCAGCATTTCTAAACACATTTAGCTATTTGCTGATCTAATCTACTGCTTTATATATGTTGGTAAGCGTATGTGTAAACTTGTGGCAGAAGCATTCAATTGCACATTTGATTACAAAAACGTACAATATATTAGTGAATGTGTGTGGGTGTGTTTGAGTAGTACTGACCACTATAAATGACTATTTACTGCCACAAATATGAAGGTAAACAATAAATGAATATGAATGCTAAAGCTAAAACTAGCAAGGAGCACTACTGCCATGGCGGATATGAGGACTCAACCGATTACTTTATATATGAGTGTGCGAGTGTATGTTGCTGGCTAAATAAATATGTAAATCTGCATGCAAATTGGAAATGTGTTAGGGCATGCCACATGCCATGGCGTTGGCAATATGCCCAAAACTAGTGCAACTATTGAATATGAAAGAACGCCAAATAAATAAACAAATGGCGAAGATTGAGAGATTGAAGCAGCGCATTGGCTTGTGGGAGCAACATTAAAAGGGAGCGGGGATAGGAGGGTCCAACAGCATGGAGAACGCAGCAAACAAACCGTGAATATGCAGCTCATTCAAATGTGCTTATCAGTTCGATCAGGCACAGGGCATACAATAACAAGGGCATGCAACAACAACAACAACAGCAACAAAAGCGCTAAAAGCCATTAGCTGGTGTGCTGCAGTAGTTGAAACAGCAGCAAAAAGTTGCTGACCCAACCACTGTTGTTGTTGCTACTAAATATTAAACATTACTTGTGCTGCTGTTGTGTGGCAGCAGCAACATATGGCAACAGTGGCCGCTAACTACTATTTGCTGTTGTTGCTGCAACTACATACTTTTTGTTGTTGCTTGGTATTTGCTACCCTTTTAGCTTTTAGCTGCGTGTATTTGCTAAGCTTCTTTTTCTTCTTATTCGTACTCTACTTCGTCTCTTTTTCTTTTTGCTTGCTGCTGGTGCGCTTTTGCTTCGCTTGTGGCAGCAACCAAACCATTCAATGTTGCATCTCTGATTGCTGCTGATTAAATGCTGAGATTGCAGTTGCTAAACTGCAGTCGTCTTGGTGTGCCCTTTGCCAGGGCACCTAGGGCACACACACACACAGTCACACAAAGCAACAACGACAACTTGCTACCTTTTATTTCTGCTAAATTATTTTCTTTTCATATTTTCCTATTTGTTCTTTGGTTGCCATTTGGTGTATTTGCGAAAATTCGGTTTATTCACGGTATGTTTGGCAACAGCAGCAATTGCTAGTTGTGCTGACCTTTTTCAACCGCCACCCGCCTGCCGCTTGCCACTGCAACTCGCTTTTCAGTTTATGAAATATATTTATAAAGGTCCTTCCTTTGGCTTCACCTGTTCGTGTGCCTTCGATTTGCAAGCGTTGCACGTTGCCAGCATATTAACAACAATATTAAAATTTTCGCATAAGCAAGCGCACATGTGTGTGCTTTCGTGCAAAAGCTCTTCGAACTGCGGTCAGTTTTATTAAAATTTTTACTATGATTTTGTAGTTCTTCGGTGTATTCTTCGAATTTTATTTTCATATTTTCGTATATTTTTAGCAATTTTTGTTTGGAAAAATCAAATTTTGGCTTCTGCAGTCAGCTGTTGCGCACTTAAGTACGTGTATTTGCTGTTGCCAAACAGTTATAGATTTGAATAGACTTTCGTATCATTCTAATGCTGTGTTTGTGTGTGTAGTTCCACCTGCTATTTAATAATCAAAGTGCATTTTCAATTTTCAAATACAATATTTGCCTTATGCTACTGATTTTCCGTATGTGCAACTGCTTCGTAACTGCCCTTTTAAGATTTTTTTCTTGTATCTGAAATCATATTAAAGCATATTTCCTTTTATCAGTTTAAAAAATTTTGTTTTCTAAACTTTTCTGCTCTTCAGCTGAGGCATATTTTGGAAAGGATGCTTGTTATAGATGTTTATTTTGCTTATTGTTTTTGTGAACTGCAGTAATTTTGGTCTAATTACTGTCTTCTTCGTTTATTTTCATTTTCCTTATTATATTTGTACATCCAGTCTAGCGCTTTTAGGATTAAGCATATTTCTCGTCTTGTATTCCTCGTGCTCTGTTTTCTATAAGGCATGCCATTTGGTTACTTCCAGTAATACAACTTCAGACGAGCTCATCACACAGGTTATATAGTGTTCCATCGTCTGCGGTATTCCAATGTTTAAAGGACCATACATCTTTCGCATAACCCTTCTATCGAAAGCTCCTGATATCGTCTTTCAGGCCTAGAACTTGATATTCCAATGTTCAAAGGACCATAAATCTGCCTCATAACCCTTTTGTCAAAAGCTCCTAGTATCGTCTTTCAGGCCCAGAACTTGATATTCCAATGTTCAAAGGACCATAAATCTTCCCTTTTGTCAAAAGCTCCTAGTATCGTCTTTCAGGCCCAGAACTTGATATTCCGACGTTCAAAGGACCATAAATCTACTGCATAATCCTTCTGTCGAAAGGTCCTAGTATCCTCTTTCAGGTCTAGAACTTGATATTCCAATGTTCAAAGGACCATAAATCTTCCTCATAACCCTTTTGTCAAAAGCTCCTAGTATCCTCTTTCAGGTCTAGAACTTGATATTCCAATGTTCAAAGGACCATAAATCTTCCTCATAACCCTTTTGTCAAAAGCTCCTAGTATCCTCTTTCAGGTCTAGAACTTGATATTCCAATGTTCAAAGGATCAGACATCTTCCGCATAACCCTTCTATCGAAAGCTGCTAGTATCGTATTTCAGGCATAGAACTTCGTAATTATTTGGGCTTCAGACATTTTCTTTTTTTCTGAGCTCGATTTCTTTGACCTATGATCGTATTCACTTTCGAAACATATATATTTGTAACCTTTCCTATAGATTTGAAGTTGTCCCAGTAAACTAAATAACTATTCTATAACGAACATTGAAACTTGATCTTTTCCCGAACCCACATATTTATCTAAATCTGATCCTTAGATAGCCTATAAGTTTATCTTAGATACTGAATACCGAACAGACTGAACAGTTACTACAGATCGACAATTCTGACATCTTAGCGTTGTTTCCTTTACCTTTTCGTAGATTTTGACATCTTTTATTGTCACTGGACTTTTTCCTGGAAACTGGAAAGATATTTGAGTGATAAGCATGGACTCGATCTGCAAAAGTCTTGTTCTGAATTCGTTAAGTGGTATATCCCAGCGCAAATCTTCAAGACCAGCATTTCCCAGTGTCATATCTAGTCTCGAGTCTGCCACGATTACTCAAGTTAAATTGAGTTTGTTGCATTGTTCATAACGATACTTAGTCTGCAATCAACCAGCTAGCGTTAGGGCTCTAAAATATCACTGGGTTATTAAACGATCGTATGTCCATAATAGCTGCAGCGATCTGGACCAAGGGTTTGAGCGGAGATTAATGCCTGATCATTTCTAATTAGATCTTGGGGGAATTGTAGTGCCTCCATATCTTTAGTTTTGCTTTTGAGACCAACACTTTTTAGACCTCCACTTTCTTGCTACTTAAAAGTAGAATATAGTTCTCGAAAGTGCTATTGATAACGACTTACAATCTTCGAAGAGGAAAATTTATTGAAAAGCATCACTAATTCTTTATATTTCAAACAGAGCATGACAATATATAGAGTTGATTTGAGCATAGGCCAGAAAGCTTAAACTAAGAAACCTTCTCATGAAGTATAAGTACCACAGGAACGGCACGTAGACTATCTACCAATTCCAACAATAATGCTACTACCAAAGCAGCTACTCAATCAACAGAAACAACAACTCTCACTGATAAACAATAAATGTTTAATTTGAAAATTAATTACCAATCATAATTTATTACCCTTCAGAGCGCAAAGCAAAGCACATCACTCATCCGTAAGCGATGGCGGAAAACGGCTGATAGCGCGAGAGCAGAAGTCAAAAATGATAGATCACGCGGTGGCAAGATAGTCTCAGCCGCGTCTGAGTATGAGTACTAGTTAGAATGCCACAAGTAAATAGTTCCAAATTGGCGCGCTATCAGTGGAATTTCTGGGCAGGATGTGCGCACACAGGAAGGTCGTGCCACAAATGAGCATGAGTGAGCGCGCGTCAAACAATCAGTGGCGCTGCAACGTTTTGAAGTGTGTCAAAGAGTGTAGATTAGAAAGAAAAATTACGAAATGAAGACACAAAAAAAAAAACTAACAACAACAACAGCAACAAGGAAATCGTAAGTCAATTGTGACTTGAAAACAGGAATATGAATGTTGCATGAATGCTGCGCCGCAGCCGCTGTTGTATTGCCACTTTATCATTTCGTTGCGCTTGCTTTCTTCTGTGCATGCGTGTGGTGTGTGTGTGTGTTCTTCTCAACAACATAACTGCTAATATTTACATATGTACATACAAGTGTAGCAACATTTTGTTAAGACATCATCACAAACCGAAAAACAGAATATATATTCCCAACTCACAGATCTTTACATATTAATTGACCCATGTGCAACATCGTGTCGTTAGTCGTTAGTTAGTCGACATGACTTTCTGGCTGCTGCTGTTGCACATTCGCTTTGTTTGTTTTCGCTTGGCGCGTTGATATTTTCATTTACAGCCATGTTGCATGCAACAACAATAATATGCAACAGCCATGACTAGACATACAGCCTGGTAGCGCTAATCTTTTACGCCACAGTAGTTGCAACATTTCTTCCAGCATCGACAATGTCTGACTCTAGGCCGCTGTCGCTGACTGTTTGTGCAACATGCGGCAGCCAAGCAGCCAGATAAGCCATTTTGATATGCAATATGAAAGCAACATTGAGTTGCAACGTTGCTGCAACAACAATAACAGCAAAGTATGCAACTTAAAGTACAACGAAGTCGACTTGCCACTTGCTTTTTCACTGGCAACCCACAACTTGCCACAACTCATTGCCGACAGCCGCACTATTTCCGCCCGCCTGCCCAGCGGTGCAGTGGCGCTGATATGCTTATGCGGCGCATTTTATGTAACTCGTTGCACAGTTGGAGTTGCAGCAATACACTCAGACACACTTGCAACACTGGCAAATACGCATACTCGCGAGTAAAGTCAAATATGCCGGCGACTCTGTAAATGCAATACTTGCCTCTTTAGCGGCTATTTGCCGTTGTTGTTGTTGTTGTTATTGTCCTTGTTCGCGTTCTATAAAACAGAAATATGGCTGCTTATCGCTGAATGCTGCCACTTCATCATCGGTTCAGTTTTTTCAAAGTCCGAACTGCATATTTATGAGCTGTGGGAAGGAGCGATGGCTGGTGCGTCATGTGGCATATGTTTTGCAGCATATAAGGTGGTAGAGCGTAGAAGTCTTTAGCAGCTCAATCCCTAATGTATAATTAGGAAATGAAAACTCCTTGGTGGAGTAGATTTTAGAGAAAGCAAGGTCCTTTTACTGATAAGATCACACAAAGAGGATCTTCATGCAGCTGGAGTGAGTTTCTTTGCTTAGGAAACCTTTTCTCCGTTCCGAAGTATTTTCTTAAACCCGAAGCCTTATTTCCATTCCGAAGTCTTTTCTTAAACCCGAAGCCTTATTTCCGTTCCAAAGTATTTTTTCATTGCGAAGTCTTTTCTCCGTTCCGAAGTCTTATCTCCGTTCCGAAGTCTTTTCTTAAACCCGAAGCCTTATTTCCTTTCCAAAGCATTTTTTCATTGAGAAGCCTTTTCTCCGTTCCGAAGTCTTTTCTTAATCCCGAAGTCTTATTTCCGTTTCAAAGTATTTTTTCATTGCGAAGTCTTCCGCACTTCCGTTCCGAAGTCCTATCTTCGTTCCTTTTCTTAAACCCGAAGCCTTATTAACGAAGTCTCATCCTAGTTCCAAAGTCTTATTTCCATTTCGAAGTTTTCACTTCTTTTCCAAGTATAATCTCCGTTTAAATTTTTTTTATTTCGAAGTCTTTTCTCCGTTTCTAAGTCATATCTTGACCCTCGGGGATTACACTGAGCCCAATGATGGCCTAAGTGCGGCCGCTTGTGGTCAGGCTCTTTTTGCCTTCGTTTTCAACCAACTAGCCAAGTCTAATCTTCGTTCAGAAGAGAATTTTGAAACAAGTTTCTGAGCTGTTGAGGTTGAAAGTATCATAGTGCCTATTCTTCTGCTCCATCGTTGTATGGTTGAGACACGAATGCTCGGTCCTATGATCCTACATGAGATCATTGTGAAGCGGAGAGTATGGCAAGGCAGAAGGAGATAGAAATCATAATAATATTGCAAGGCGGACAAATATTATGCCGCGATATCAAAATTTTTAATTGTTTTCTATTCTCATTACTTTCGTACACGCTTTTTGCTCGTCCCAGCACTATTTGCTTAGCCTTATATAATCGTAACAATGTTGCAAGACCTCCTAAGGCATATATAGAGCAAAATGAAACAAGCTTAGCTACTAAACAGTGAGTGAATACAATTAGAATAACAACAAAAATGCATTTAAACAGAAAAAGTTATCATTTCGAACTTGAGTCCCTAAGTACCTTCAACGCTCTTATAGTTTCTTTTTCTTTTTTCTTTTGCAAAAACTGTCCTGTTTCCGTCGCTGCTTGATTGCAAAATCTTGTACTTTAGTAGCGAGTAGCGACAAACAGAAACACAAAAAAGACAGCGAACCCAAACCAATATAACCTCTGCGCCCTTACTGGACTGGTCCAGCCACGACACACGCTTAATTTGGTTTCGCTGCGCACACCTTCTTTGCTTAAAATGCGGCGCTGACTTTTAATTTATTCCAGCAACCGCGCGCCACCAACCCTTTGCCAGAACATGCCACCACCGCGATTTGCTGCGCTTTGATTATTGGGTTCTCATGCGCGTTGTACGAGTGGCGCTGCAGGGCCACCCAGCGTGTCCTGCAGCTAGACGAATTCGTCGCGGCGTAAAGCTGCTGCTGCTGTTGCTACTCCTTCGAAGGCGACGCGAAGGCAAGAGCTGCTACTACTTGCCACAGCTATACTCGGCTGGCTACCTGCGTGCGTCTTGAGCGCCGCGCTGATTTGCTGCTGCCGGCTGACTGGTGGACATGTTGTCCAATTACTCGAATGTTCAATGGTGTTTGCATTAAGTGGACGCGTTAATTACCTTTTAGGCTTCGAGCGTAAAAAATGTTAATTAAGTGATATTTTCGGCACGTTCTGTGGTGCGCGCTGCTACTGTTTATGTGCATGCGCCACACACACACATACCCTATTGCATTTGCATACTGGTGGCATAATCAGTAGCTGAGCAATAGGCAATATGCTGCGGTAGAGTGTAGTTGCCACATCAACTCGTTTGCTCGTGCAACGCACGCATCCATTGTACGTTGATTGCCACATTTGCGTTTGCATGCAACGTCTCACTCCTCACCTACAACACTTCCTGTACTCAGCGGCGGCGGCGTCACACTTTTCGCTTCGCATTGCACACTCACTTTTTGCTGTAATTAAGTTGTTGTGTTTCTTTGTCAACGTTGCAATGTTGCACTGCAACTTGTGCGCAATTGCTCTTGCATTTTGAATATGTTGCAACAGCGTTGTTGTTGTTGCTATTGCATGCCGCTGCTGATTTGATTGTACCAGCGCGCTGTAATCACATTCGCATGCAAATTCACCGTCGCGATTTCACGACGCTGTGACAGGTGCCCATGTTGTTGTTGTTGTAATTACTTTTGTGGCAATCTCTTTGTGGAATTCTAGAATTCCTATGCATATCTTGGTTTGGCGTGAATTAGTTGTGATAAAGGATTGTTTGCTTTTTTCCAGTTGATACAACTGTCTCTGGTGGTCATGGCTAATCCAGGCGCTAATTTGCATATTATTTCATTCACTAAGTACAACGTCTTGTAATTCTCAACTGGTTAGGAGAGAAATAATTGTATTCAAGCTCAGACCATCTCTCATACATCTATACATTTATCAATTTGTCACTGAGAAGTTGGGCTATAACCATTCCGAGCAGAAGCAGCAATTATGGGCAATCTCGAGAATTGAGGTTAGAATGAGATCTGTTCCACTTTTATTAAAATTTATGAAAATATTTTACGGCGTGTACAGATAGGTATCGTAGGACTGTATTAGACCCCAAAGTTTCTCTTTTCAGATCCTACGTTGTAAATCCCGTTCAAGTTTCTTTTCTCTCCGATATTTTGGGGGTATATTTTTATTAGATATTTCTTTAGATGGCATTATGACTATGGTTAAGTTATACAGAATCGGAACCATGGTGAGCTCCAGACTATTCCAGGTATCAATAAAAGGGTATCAGGGACCTGAGCTTTGAAAGTAGCAGAGCTTCAAGCGGGAATTCTCCTAGCAATACACCGTCAACTAGACCATGAAGCACCTTATAAATATGACTTTTATTATCCAGAGTCCGAACCATTCCGAGAGTCCCAGTCCGAGCTCGGAAACTTTCCATGTAAGTAGGTTAAACTTCGAGGGAATTGGAGCTCCGAAGCTAATCGAGCTTCAAGAAGGAATCTACCTCGCCCAACCAAACTCTTATGAGCTCTTTTGACGACTCTTTGTGGTCAGCGGAGCAAGTACTTAAGTATTACATCAGACAAAATCCACCCACCACTACTCGAGCGACATTAAGTTCAATGGAAGCGAAATGAAAAAAATTATACGCTGCATAATTCATTTGCTGCAATTTATGGCATTTAACTTTTTAAACGCTTAATAAAAGAGTTGACAAAGCTTAAATTTTTTATGCCACTTTAGTGGTGTGTTCACATAAGGAAAGACAAGCGGCAGGCAGCAGCAGCGCCAACAAAAGAAATATTACTAATAAATGCACAAGTAAATAAATAATAACGGTCGACAAATAATAATAAAAGCAGCTGGCAGCTGCCACCATGGACTGGGCGTGTTTGAGCTCATTTAAATTACACAGCAGCTTAAAATTCCACACTGCAATTGGCAGCGCACGACACTGGCAGTGGAGGAGAATTCGAAAAAAAAGCATAAAAATGGTTGCCACTTTGACATGTGAGCCATAGCAACAACAACAACAACAACTAGTTTGTAGATACAATAAAAAAGCTTATGATCATGCATATCTCTATGCACTTGAATGGCAGCGCAGAGTCAAGTCCAATAATGCGATAAAGAGCGACTTTACAAAATTGACACAAACGGTTGACAATAATTGTAATTCATTAAAATCGTTGAGAAAAAAAGCACAAAAGGCATTTAACCCAATAAAAATGTGGCTTTTTAACTACCAACAACAAAGTCAGCGCGCGCATGCGCATGTCAAAGTGTCGCGCTTTGAAAATTCACTATGCATAGTGACCCTCAAAACCCCAAAAGTGCAAGCGCCCAAAGCCGCTCAAATCTCCAATTGTCTTTGACATTACACGCGCATGCGCACAATTAGTCGCCGCAGCGTTCGTTTGTGTAGCGTTAGCATTAACGGTGTGGTGAATTCTCCATTTACTCTGCTACTGTTTTCATTCTTTGCGCTGCATAAATTACCTTTTGTCGGCCATCGAAAGGCAATCGCATTGAAATGCTCACTTCGAAGCGTACAAAGCACGCTCCAACACGACGCGCATTTAAAGCCACAAATCACGTTTTAAATGTCACAGCGCTAAAGCGTGTTGCAAGCGGGGAAGGTTCAAGAGAATAAAAAAACAAAAAAAAAACAAAAATACAAATAAAACACACAGATTAAATGCGCTTTTAAATTATATTATTATTATAAATTTATTTACTTAATGCCAGCGTGTTCTTTTTTTGCGACAATTCTACAAACTAGCGGCGGCTTAGATATGCTCTAATAAGGCGAGCTCGATGACTTCATAAGCTGTGCGGATTGACTTAATTCTTACTCTTAAACATAAATAGTAATAATAGACAGAATTGGCGTTTAAGATTAGCAAAATATTTTTTTGTAAAAAGCGCATAACCCTAAAATATTCGAAGTTGCCATCAAGTTCAGATCAGATGCAGTTTCGTTCAGCGATGACCTCTCAAAATATAATATAAGGTTGTCAAATATCTCCCTTCCGCCTTTTTGTCTTTTGAATTTCGCGGCTATGTATAAAGCGCTACAGAGCTCGTATCTGGAAATACTATACATCATCAAGGTCTAGTCATAACCTACGAAACGATGCTATGCATGGTTAGTTTGGATATTGCGCTCAATAGTTATGGACGTGTAAAAATGGAGTTCATTAACGCCGAAATTCGCGCTATTTTAAAGTTTTCCTTCGTCAAAGGCAAATCCTCTAGAGTAGATGGTACTCTATTACTTCGAACTGCGGAGGAATGATTTCGACAATTCAGAGCGGGTGAAAAGGACACCATGGAGAAGCGAGCCGGCGGAAGACCTGTGACGTCGAATACCGATCAAATCATGGAAAACATCGAGTTAGACCGACATGTGGCACCTCGTGACATCGCCCAGGAGATTGGAGTTGTCACCAAACCATTTTACACAATCTGCAGCAGGTTGGATACACTAAAAAACTTGATATTTGGGTGCCGCATGATTTGGCGAAAAAAAAACCTTCTGGAATGAATCAACGCCTGCGATATGCTTCTGAAACGGAACGAACTCGACTCATTTTTGAAGCGGATGGTGATTGGTGACGAAAAATGGGTCACATACGACAATATCAATCGAAAACGGTCGTGGTCGAAGGTCGGTGAATCGTCCCAAACAGTGACCAAGCCGGGATTAACGGCCAGGAAGGTTTTGCTGTGAGTTTGGTGGGATTGGAAGGGAATAATCCACTAAGAACTGGACCGCTTGAAGCAGGCGATCGACCAGAATCGTCCAGAATTGGCCAATCGGAAGGGTGTAGTGTTCCACCAGGATAACGACAGATCATACACTTCGTTGATGACTTGTCAGAAGCTACGGGAGCGCGCAGGGGAGGTTTATAAGCATTGTATAAAGACTAAAGAAGCCGATATATGTGACAACCTAATATTAATGAGTTTGATATAGAAGCTGTTATCCCTAGCTTATTACAGGACTAATCGGATTAGTTGGTGATATCAAACGAAACTCAAAATCGTTAAATAATTGTTTAATTTCGTCTCGACTTCTATAGGTCTCGCCTTGTGATAAAAGCATAATATTTGTTATGTGTTCAAAAAAACGGGAATCTATGGTTTTTGAAAAAAAATATTCCCACTCCCCATTTCCATATTTCCAGTCCTCATTCGACCTTATGACTTTTATTAGCGCTTCTTCCAATCGTCGAAACATTTCTCATGCTCAATTATAGTCTTTGGCTCTTTTAGCGGTTTCCTGACGACTCTTTAAGGTTATCTTTATTTCTGAAAATAGAAAAGGTCACGCGGAGATACAATCTTGTTCGTTATGATTACTTAGACCTCACTAATTTGGATATGGATCTAACAAAACCCTTTTCGTAAATAGTTATCAGTTCATTTAAATTAACCTCAAATAGTTTGTACAACATAACCTAATTTTATTTAAACTTACCGAACCTAACCTCCCTCAGTCTTATACTATTGACCGTTATTGGCTTCCCTTCAATAATATAATTTTATCTTCGCTAGACAAATTTTTCCAACATTTAAAATCAAAATCAATTTTTCAATTGTTTACACCATGACAAATTGACTTTTAGCATATTTTCAATTACCATAAACTACAAACAATAAAAAATAAATATTTTGTTGTTATTTGGGATATAAAATTTAAAATTGGCTTAAACGGATTACTGAAATATATATATATTTGGCGTAGGAACCGCTTTAAGCGATTATAGCCGAAACTGAAATATGTACACGTAAAAATGTAACGGTTATGCCACAACAATAAATTACTCAAATAATTGATAAGCGCATAAAATATAGAATATCTGTAACAAAAACCGCTGATTCGTGTCAGTCAAATAGGTCAGTGGGCACAACAGTAATCAAAATGCTGTTAATTTTTGGATAACAACACACAACTGTATATGTATGTATGTACGTAAATGCATTGCCATCAAAAATTAGTAATTGAATTGTGCATAGAAAACACAAATGATTTCGTTTATCTGCATAGAATCCCATAATTAATATAATAATTCCGCATGGAAAAATCTGATTTAATTATCTCGCATTTTGTGTGAGCACCAAAAATTGCAATTCAACAAATTAATTAATAGTTTATCTGTGCAGAATTATTATATAATCCAATTTTGATTAATGTTTCGGCCACAAGCACACACTCGTACATACATACATTGGCGCATAACCGGTTCTTAATTAAAGTCAATTGCTGCGTAATGCTGCTCGATATTTGCCAACAATTAGTGATTAATTTGTTTTTAAATAACAGGTATTTGTAGCGAGATTTATTATATGCCTTGCCAAATACAAACTAAATTACGGATTACAAGCGCAAATGCTGCATTTGTAAGCCGGAAACTGGATGGGCCACTAATGCGAGGTATGAGATATGATAGAGCGATGTGTAGCCAATTGATTGTATGCGATAGGAAGCGTTAGATAAAAAAATAGTTATACTGAAAACTAACGAACGATTTTAGAGATCCTTTAAACCTCCTAGATATTCGATAGCAAATCTGTAGTAATCAGAGCTACTGTGCTGGGTAAGAGAAGCGAAATAATTGTTAGTTGAACCGAGATATATGTATGTCATCAATTAGAAAATCTCGATTCGCAGGTCATTTGCGAGTAGCGATCCGATCAAACAACTGGTATAATCTGGTATAAATAAAACAGCAAGTGTGTATAACACTTTTCTGAGCTCTTTCCAAAGTCTTTTGTGTTGAATTCAACTGCATAATTCACGTTTTTCTTGCTGCTTTAAATTCGTCAGGCATTGGAGAGTAGTGGATTTATCAAACAACTGGTATAACTCATATAGACTGGTATAATGCTATAGACACCAAATAGCAAGTGCTTGTAACACTTTAATGATCTCTCCCATAGTATCTTGTGCTGACTTCAACAGTATAATTCTTATACTTCTTGCTGCTTTCAATTCTTCTGACATTGGATATTACTCTCCAATCGATCTAACCACTGGTATAATTTATAGTGACTGGTATAATCCAATGTAGATAAAATGGAAGGTGTTTGTAGCACTTTATTGAGGTCTTCCTATACAATCTTATGTCAAATTCAACTGGATAATTATCGTAGTGGATTGCTGCTTTCAATTCGCAAGGCATTGGATAGTAGCGAATCGATAAAATAACTGGTATAACTCTTAGATACTGGTATAATCCAATGGCAAGTGCTTCTAACACTTTTATGTGGTCTTCCCATATTATCTTCTGTCAAATTCAACTGGATAATATTTCTTCTTTATTTTCAATTCGTTCAATTCGCCAGACATTAGACATTAGTCAATCGATCAAACAATTGGTATAATTCATATAGACTGTTATAATGTCAAAGAGACCAACTAGCAAGTGTTTGTACTTCTTTAATGGTTTCTTCTCATACTCTCTAGTGTTGTACTCAATTATATAAGCTTGTTATAGTATTTAAAACGAGAAATAAAGGTTTGCTGAATCTTCTTAGACCAAGCTATATTGGCCATATACTTTCTGAACACTGTTACTTCCAGAGTACCTGTTGATGAGAGAATCTCTTTAATAGCAGAGAGCGCCAAAAAAGGTAGTGCTAGGCTATGCTACTGAGAATACTGATAATGCTGAAGTGAGAATGCTAAAACAGATACTCTTTCTACGACATTTTGAAACCTGAAATTCTCGAGGCAGGCCTTTATGAACTCAGCAAGTTGTCACACCAACTCCAGCACATTTCGAATCACCAAAAGTCTCGCTTAAAAAGCACAGAATCACATCCTTTAGCTGAAGACAGCGGAAATGCCAAATCATGGCTTACACAGTGCACGCGAATAATCAGCAGATAAGTATGCAAAAAAGCATGTCTCCTCGATATATGCGAATGCAAATAAATAACTGCAAACCAGCCAATCCACAGACGGCGCGAAAGGGCCGCACAACAAACTTGTTGCAAGCACAATCGCCACTAAATTGTGGCACATCAAATGAAATTATCAGCATTAACGCGCTCGCTGCTCATATATCATTGCGCAGATATCGAAAATTGATAATATTAAAAGCGATGCGAACGAGCGATGCGCACCACTAGCTTGTACGGGTACACTTGCCACCACGACACACACCCAAGCATTGCACATAACCTTTAAAAGAAAGAAAAGCAAATAAAATTGATTTATAAACGTATAAATGGCTCTGCGCATGCGTCGCAAGTATTTAGGTACACATTTTGATGACTGGGCCGCTATGCGCATGCGTGGCATTCAGACTTCATATACAAACTCACATGCCACAGTTGCGCAGTGTTTTTTCTCGATTCATTTAGTGAACTAGTTACTCTGGCTTCAAATTGACTCAGTGCACGATGTCTGCTATCTCCGGCACACGCCAGCTAAAAAGTCTATGTTCAACTTTGATAAATCGCTGCACTACTAAAATGCGATAAGCGGTTTTTACGCGGCTGCACATTTTGCTGGCAGCAACCGCTGTCCGCAGTTGTTGGGGCAAGGGCAGCGCGCTAGCCAGTCAACAGTTGCAAGAACGCTTTGACGCGTACCTGCAACCGGTGGCTAAATAACCAGCCCTAACGAAACCGACCAACCGACCAACCGGCCGACCGACCGACGAGCACTTTTCCACCAGCCCATTCGTCCAGCGCGGCAATCCATCCATCGACCGGTGCTGTGTGTGGGCTGCGAAGGGGGCGGACAGCCGCACAACAAACAAACAACTTTTATGCGCGTTAAAAGGGTCCACCAACTGGCCACTGGCATGCAAGCAGCCCGCTTGCAACCGCTTGGCAGAAAGTTGCTGGGGAGCGTGTTTTTGCACTTTTTGGATGTGTCTAGTAGCAGCGACTGCTGTTGGGCTGGCGTGCGCGGTTGCCACAAAACGCACTGCACGCTGGTCGCTGATTGCGAGCTGATAGTGCGACGTTGCATACATTTAGTGCACTAAAGGTGGTGGTGGCTCTGGTTCCATGTCTGAGGGGCCATGGCTCCCTTGCGATTTGCCACTTGCCACTTTCTGCACTCAACTAGCTGTCTAGCCGCCTTGCAGTAGTTGCTGTTGCAGCAAGTGCGTCGCATATTGTAAGTAGTGGCCATGGCGACCGTATCTGCATGTCTATCTTAGATTTTTCCTAGCACTACTTGGTGTTGAAATACCAGACGCGCTTTCCGACGCTTCGTTTTCGTTAAAAGAGACAAAGTGCCTGGGTGAGCATAACGAGCTGGCTGTAGAGTAGAGCAACGTGTATTGGAAAGTGGAGATTTTCAATGCATGGCATGCAGTGAGAAAAAAACTGAGGTGTACAGAGCTAAAAGAAATTTCATTAAATTTTTATCGAGCCCGCTTAAATGCTTCCCTTCTCCTCTGAGTGTAGAACAATTTTCCATCTCTCGCACAGAGACGGTTCCAGCTTATAAGGGTACTTGAAATATTAATTCACGGTTGACAAAGTTTCTTAACTCTTTTTCTTTTCCGAATAACTAGGGAAACTGCAACCAAAGGGATCTTTGTGGAGGATCCAAAGCAAATAAGTCCTTGCTTCGTCTGTGCTTGACAGTTTAATCAAATTTACAGTAATATCTCACATTCTTCAAAAGAAAGAGAACTAAAGGTTATCACACCCTTGGATAGGGGTCTAATAAAAACCTTGGTTATCATTAAGACTATCTCTGTCCTTTGTCGGTATTATTTCTAAATCTGTGAAATATGGTCCGAAGTGCACTGAACCTTACAATTTAGAACTTCTTCGCTGTTCTCTAGATCTGTTATGGTTTCATCTTTTCAGAGAGTCCGTTTCATTTTTCTCAGTGTACTCCCTCTCTTCACCCTTCGTATCATTCCGCGGGAAGAACTAAAGTGTTCAACCGGTATGTACTGTGAGTTGCAACTGTTGCAAGGTGCTGCCTGCCCCAACACACACTTCAGCAACCGGCTCCAATTGCCTGCCGTTGACTGCTGCAACAGCTTTGCTACAGCAAGTGTCTTATCTAGCGCCTTGGCCTTGTAAAGTTGGCTATTTTGTGCAAATATTGCGTTAATTAAAATATTTTTTCCGTTGCGGCTCGTTGATCGACGGTCAGCTCCCACAGCACAGCTTCGCGAAAGCCGCCGCAGTCACCCCCCTTAATAGCATTGTACTCGGTCTGTAGTGATGGCGTGATAGCAACAACTGTCCACTATCCCCACATCGCCACCACAATTAGGTCTAAAAGCAAACAACAACAAAGCGAAGTGTTAGCACCTGACTGCTTATAAAGCCAGCAGCGGCGTCTTAGCAAGCTCATAATGCCGCACACATTTTTGCCACTTCGTTGCAAGTGCAGCAGCACAGTTTCACAGTTGTTGTTATTGTTATTGCCACCTTCCTTTGCTGCTGTTGCTGCCACCTCTATTTTACACTTAATGTGGCATGTTGCATGTTGTATGCTTTACACTTGCATGCCTGCATTGTTGTTGTTGTGGTGCATCGGGTATGTTGTTCCTTACCCGCTTGCATAGTTAATTCATTATGCCGTTGTTGTTGGTGGTCGGCTGTGTGGTGGCTCTTGAAACGCAGGCGAAGGCGCTGCTGCGCTTGCGCATAACTTCGACTGATTAGATTAATGTTGCAACGTCGGCAATTCGTTTTGATTGCATGCCAGCATGGTTATGTTTTGCTACGCAGCGTCAAGAATTTTCATTAACATGCCACAAAGCTGCTTGATGTTAGCGAAAACTCTCCACATTTTGGCGCTTCATTCTTAAGCTCTGCAAATATTTTCAAGATGATTAATTACGGTTGTATTGGTTGTACTCATGAGGTTAATTGGTCCGTTTGGAGACCTCAAACGACATATTGAGTGTCTCTCAAACCATAGTTGCATAGTCTCCACTCAGTTTTAAGTAGTTTGCGAACACCAGATATATTTTATTATAAGTTCTATTGTAGAACTAATACATATATTCAGTACTCAGTCTTTGAGTCCCATGTGTGTTCGAACTGACGATCCCCCACACTAAATGCTTTGTCAAGGAGATCTTCTTGGGGTTTTCCACTTCGTTGATGAGTATATAATCTGATTTTACTTTTTTCCATACTTTGGGGATATCTCTATAGTCATGTCTCTTCTCGGTTATAAGGGATCTCCTTATTATTCTTCTACAAGTTCTTTGCAGTTCCACAGAAACTCCAGAACCATTATTTTTGAACCATGCCTGATATATGGCACTACTTTTATTACCGTATCATACATATATATATTTGGCGTAGGTATCGCTTACGCGATTATAACTAAATCCACCAAAGCACGCCATTCATTTCTAATTCTTGCTTATTGGCGTCAACTGGAAACACCAAGTGAAGCCAGGTCAGTTTGCATCGAACACTTTTAGAGTAGACGAAACTATCTACGACTTCAAAGTTCTGACTGTAAACAGTGACGTGGGAGCCAAGACGCCAGTGCGCTGACTGTTTGTTTGATGACAGGAGATATTTCGTCTTATCCTCATTCACCACCAGGCGGCTTCTGATCCGAGGCTCTGTTTGGTCTTTCATTGGGGAGGCTTTTTTTATGTGCTGGGTCCCAAACCCTACGCACAACCACAAAAGCGGGCTTCGTCGTCTCACTTTAGCACGCCTCCAAACGGATGTCTGTAGGCTATCCAGGGGATACTTGGTCTAAAACCAGAAGTCGTGAGCTGCTTGAGTCATATGCAAAAGAATCGTTTCGGCACTCCCAAGTGAATGATAATCAGAAACTTTCCTCACATACTTTTACATATGACCCCACCCCCCAATTACACCTACATATGATCCATTTATTTCTGCGCCACATTTCCAAAATTTTCATTCACAAAACGCGTCTGGACACAATGCCACTTACAATAACAATAAAGATCAAAAATAATCGCGAATAAAGTTTAATTGAATTTGCGGACAGAAGCACACACATTAAACTACCGGACGTCAAGTCCAGTTAAATGATGAATGGCCGTGCGCGGGTGTACCTTATGGCAAGATTGTGGCCAGAGGCTGCCATACATTGACTTTGGTCACTTTGGCTGCTCGAACACACAGCAAACAGCAATGAAAATGTTAAAGACAAAAGTCAACCACCTACTAAAGCGCGCCACGGCATATTTATTGGCTTTGCATTATGAAAATTGGCAATTTTCGTGCGACAGCCACGATGTGCCCACGCGCGTGGCGAGCAACAAATTTCCATTTAGCTTGTGTACATATGTTGTTGTTGCTTTTGAAAAATTTCATTCAAAAATACTTGTCTTTGTTGGCATTTCTACTTATGTGTGAAGTTACAACTTAATATTTCTTAATAAAGAAGAAAGCTTTTGCGTTGTGTTGCAAAGCGGAGGCGAAATCGTTGGAGAGTCGATTTTTTCTCGTTAAGTGGACATAACCGAAATGGCAGCGCTACATAGTTAGACAAACATATTTTATATGTTCCAGAGTTGTTTTTGTTGTTATTGGCACATTTTATTGGCTTTTGGGCGTTTTGTGCCGCATTTCCGAGCTTTAGGCAGCTATTTAACATATTCTGTGATCTTCGGCATATTATGAAATACATACTTACATACTATACCAATCTTATAGACATACATACATATGTATGTATCTTCTTTCTTACAGCTTGTCCATTTTATGTTATTTAAGCAAAAGTTATAAAAACAGTTAATTTTTTTATGACAGTGAAATTGTTCAGCGCCTAATATCCACTTATGCCTGTTGTACATACATACGAATAACTGCAAATATTTAATGTGAGTACTTTATGGTGTAGATACAGGGTGCTTCGCTGGTGCTAAAAATAAATTCTTCTGAAAAGACGAAGTATACGTCTCACCACTCAACAAAAACTACCAAAGAGTTACTCTAATGGATATTATAAAGATGGGAGAGCCCTAAATAAAACATAAAACAAAGTAGTTGTGGTGGGGAATGCTAGACAGATCTAACGTTTATCAAGGACTAGTTCTGGTTTTTATAAAGCTTGTGAGAGATGAACCCTGCTCTCATCACATTCGAAACCTCTTAGTCAAAAAATTACATTCAAGCTGCGCTGTAAATGTTTTTATATTTATGTTTTCAATACACAACCAAAAGATTCTGAACTCTTCCAAAGTAGTTTCAGATGGTCATTACTATAATGTTTCAAGGTGGTTCTTCTTGTGGTACTTGGATCGGTGTTTTACGCCATGACTGTTCCAAGATTGGTTGATAATTCTGAAAATCCTGGAAAAAGTTAAAAATTATTTGGTGTAAAAATTTCCGGATTTATCTATTATCCTAAAAAACGAAGTATATTGTGTCTAAATAGGCAAAAGAGAGCTTTCAAAAAAAGCGGGAATATCCTTTTTGTAAGCTCCAGCTCTACTGATGTGTCAAAACTTGTACTAAAGCATGCTTTTCGATTTTAAGTCGAGAAGTTGGATATGGTTACAAAAATCCTTCGCATCAAATGGAAGGACCAAGTTATAAGGACCTGTCTGCACTGTCTGGAAGTAGAAGTAGAATAAGTTGAATGTGGTAGTTAGTACTAAAGTCCTCCAAAAAAATTTTTATTTTAAAATTTTCCTTCGTTAAAGGAAAATCCGCTAGAGAAAAGTTCCGTGAGATTAATAATAAAGGGGGATGGTACTCTATCACTTCGAACTGCGGAGGAATGGTTTCGACGAGCGAAACGAGTGACACCACTCGGACAATCAGGCGGAAGACCTGCGACGACGAATACCGATCAAATCATGGAAAACATCCACCTTCTGAACCTAATCAACGCCTGCGATATGCTGCTGAAACGGAACGAACTCGACCCATTTTTGAAGCGGATAGTGACTGGCGATGAAAAATGGATCACATACGACAATATAAAGCGAAAACAGTCGTGACCGAAGGCCGGTGAATCGTCTCAAACAGTGGCCAAGCCGGGATTAACGGAAGGAAGGTTTTGCTCTGTACTTGGTGGGATTGGAAAGGAATTATCCACTAATAGCTGCTCCCATATGGCCAGACTTTTAATTCTACCATCTACTGCGAACAACTGGACCACTTGAAGCAGGCGATCGACCAGAAGCGTTCAGAATTGGCCAACAAGAAGGATGTAGTGTTCCACCAGGACAACGACAGACCACACACATCGTTGATGACTCGGCAGAAGCTACGGGAGCTCGGATGGGAGGTTTTATCGCAACCACCATATAGCCCGGACATAGCGTCAACTGATTACCACCTGTTCCTGTCCATGACGAACGCCCTTGGTGGTGTAAAGTTGAACTCAAAAGAGACTTGTGAAAAGTGGCTGTCCGAGTTCGTCGCAAATAAGGAGGAAGTTGCCGTCTAAATGGAAACAGATTATCGAACGAAACGCCGCATATTTGAACTAAATCCGACCACTGTAACACTTTTTATAAAGCGTTGAGAAGAGCAAAAAAGCGGAATGTTTGACAACCTAATATATACCACGCCCAACAGTAACACCCTGTCGCTGCCACTTAAACATTTTTCTAGTACCAAATAAATACCGCTGGTACATTTGTATGGCAATAAATGCGTACTTAAAACTTCGCATCACCGAAAAGCTTTTCAATTTCCAACAGCCATTTCGCTATTTAGCATTTTCAAGTAGCCGCAGCCATTAAACGCACACTTTCATAAAATCTGCTATAAATTTTTCAATAATAAAATATTAAAAGACGTTTTTTCAATGCTTAGCTAAATTAATTTGCACGAGTGACTAACGAAGCAACGCACAAGGCGAGCAAAGTGAAAAGTAACACGTAATCAATAATGGAATGTGGAAAACATATGCTTCACAAATTCTAGTTGCCACAAATTGCTCGGCGATTTTATATTCTATTTTTTATTTTTTTTTTATTTTCCTCTTTATTGAAGCTGCCACGCATGTCGGCTAGCTGCATTACTTGTACTTCTGTTTAAATATGTATTATATTGGTAATGTCTTTCACGCCATACACTCGCGTGCGAAAAAAACACAACGCAATGGACTCTCACACACATTTTTCAGCGCTCATCAAGCAGCAGCCGTCGAGGTCACGTGCCGCTATATTTTTAGAATGAAAATTCGTTGGAACAAAAAGTTTTCTAAAAAAGGGGGAAAGCGCACACAGCAGCACACGTGGTCAGCAAAAGTGGCATGCAACCAATGTGTGTCGTAATTTGTTGCCGCTTCATTTGTACAACTGTTACGTGGGTGCAATATCCAATTAAATGAAATGTTTGATTTTTGAAGTTGTAACCAATGACGTGTGCTGACCTCGCACGGCTCTAACGCTGGTCACATGCTCGCTTTGAGCGTTTATTTAATTTTACAAGCAATTTGCGCTTCGACTTTATTATGCCGCATAAAGCAGGTAAACACACATACTCATACAACCCCAGACGCGCATTCAAATTTAGTTTTTATGATTCGTCTTTTTTTGCTTTTTTCTGTTCCTCCACTTTTCGTTTTTTTTTGTGCACTTTTGAATGCTATCGAAAATGTTACCTTGCCGATGCAGTTCACTGACTTCATTGACTTGTTGCTTGGCTGTCAGTCGTTTGACATTTGGAGAGAAAATAATTGACAGCTGAAAAATCGTGCACTCACATTTTCGAACTGCAGATGAGCAGCAACGCTGCAACGCTGCATCGCGTAATCTTGTTCAATACGGGAGCTAAATAAGTGAGCTTTCACGTTTGTTCTGCTGGTCGTTAGGTAATTTGAAGAGGGTAGTGGGCAATTGACAGCTGCACGTAAGTTGGTTGTAGTTGTTGTGGTCATAAGTAACGAGTGAATTCAGTACATTCGCACATATGTATGCAGCAGTTACAGCTGGGGTGGAGGGGTATTTATAGTTGTATGTGTATACCATAACATACCATAAGTTCGAGGAACGATCTAGCTTGTCTACAGCTGACTAGTTTGATAATAAATTTCGTAATTTCACTTAGTTCAACAAATTGCGGTCAAACATTTACAAACCACTGCAATAGTAGTGGTTAGAAAGCTTTGCTTTAAAAGCTTTTATTAAGTGAAAGCTCTGCAAGTTCACAAATATTACTCAAAACATAAAAAACCATCTAAACTTCTTCAATGTGGTTGTCGTAACTTTACAAAGCTTTTATAATTTCATAAGCTTTTATAAGCTTTCACTAATTTCAGAGCTTTCACAAAATTTAATTTTTTAATAATTTAAACATTTTTTATATACTTTCTAGGACATTTGAAATAGGAAATAGATATATATAAACCATTGTAATAGTTGAGCTTTGAAAGCTTACCTTTAAGAGCTTTTATTAAGTGAAAGCTCTGCAAGTTCACAAATATTACTCAAAACATAAAAAAACCATCTAAACTTTTGCAATATTGTTGTCGTAACTTTCAAAAGCTTTGGTAAGCTTTCACTAATTTGAGAGCTTTCACAAAATTTAAAATTTTTTATATACATTTTAGGACATTTGAAATACGATAATTTGAACTATATACACGAAGTCTTCAATTTATGTGCAAAGCTTTCATATTCCATAAAATGTTCATTGCTTAGGCAGAATTATGGCAATAATTGCATAGTTAAAGATCTTAAACCTGATTATTTATTAAAAAAAATACTTACTTAAACTTCTTACGTATTAGTGAGCTTTCACATTTAATAAAGCTTTCATAATATATTCAAACTTTTTTGTAGCTTTATCCCTTATCTTGTATCTATAATTGGGTCCCATCTCTAGTTAATTTTGCATAAATTTGAATTTCAAGCCAATTTATTTGTTTCACTGAGCTTTCACGATCGTGCGAGCTTTCATCAAATATGCAACAGGAAAATCTCTTTAAAAAATTCTTTCCTCCAGTTATGAATAATTATGTGCCGTTGGTTCACTACCAATTAATCGATAATCCCATAAAAGTACTTGTAAAAGTTAACTTAAGGGCACAATCTGCTTTACTTAGCTTAAATCTCAAATATCTGCACCAAATTCGCAACAAGTCGCCCTGTCGCCGCCGGCTGCTGGTTAAAGCTGTGGCCGAAATTATAGAGGGCATGCAGAACACAGGTGATGATGACAGCTACCGATATACGATGAACCGCAATAATTACAACAAAAGCAGCAACCATCGCCTTAAAGACAAAGGCACTCGGCACATTATATAGACATACGCGAGCATATGAAAGCAATAAAAGCATGTGGCCAATTGGTTGGTGAAAAGCCCATAAGGCACTTGAGTGGCGGCGCGCAACCGGTTCGGCACAGTTAACACATTGCCGAATAAAATTGACTAAGAAGGCCAGGAGATCGCACGAAAATCGCACACACACACCACATAAATGCGGAAAGCGCTGGCGGGGCTGGTGTGTGTGAGAGTATGCGCGCGGTGGAGTCCGTTTGCTGCTGTACACTTGGGCATTGCGGCAACAACGGTAAAGCAGCTTCTTGTTAAGAATGTAAACACGCCTAGCAGCTATGAGTAGCATGCGTGCAACAGCTGAAATACCAACTCCAACACCAACACCACGAACAACAACACCAACAACAGTAACGGCGTGGAGGAGAAAAGTTCAAAAAGTTCGCATATGCGTAAGCGCTCATTAAAAGCGTTATTGCTGGCTGTTGCGCTTGCTTGTTGGCTGCCGCGCGTTGTTATCGCCACTGCGATCGATGCCTCACTGATGCATTCCGGCTATAAAGTCATATACATAATAACAAAATCAGCAAGTACACACATCAGCCGCAAATGCCTTGCAAGGCGCAAATATCGCATGAGATAATTATTGAGCGCGGCGCATTGTTGGTAGCAGTTTTGAGACGCACAACGCGAAGGGGGCGCGCGATGCGTCAGCGCGCGATGCGTCAGCGCGCTTACCTTAAATGCTTGTTAACAAGTACGATATCTGCGCGATTTACATGTTGCCGCCGTTTAAGTGGCTGTCAGCCGGCCATTCACGCATGTATGTGCAACACTACACATCTGTAAGTTGGTGGCGCTCTGCCACAGCGCACCTGACCCCCAGCGTGGCTGCGGTTACCACCTTTTACTGCCGCTTACTTTGTAGCTTTCTTCGTCGCTTTTCTTACACTCTAACGGTACATTTGTTATGCATTTTTATGCTCCGACTAGTATTCCGGAATTTTAACAGTTTTAATGTGGGGTCTTCAATGCTGAGGGAGTATGGGTCCCTTACTTTCTTACTAAATAGGTATCTGAGCTGGTAATAAGCACTATAGTCTATAGAATTTATGAGCAGTTCTAGTCGATTTCTTTAGTTCTAAGGGGCTTCATTGCGCCAAACAGATTAATGAGAATTATAGTTCTAAAAACTTGAGAGAGTCGGAGACTAATGTAATACCAATTACTTCATATGTATTGTTTCCTTACTCTATTTGATATATGTACATACCTGCTTTAATTTCTTGAGTATTTCTTCAGTATCTACTTCTGTTATATTGTTATATAATATATCTATACTCATATTCTGCTTGGTAGAGATAAAATTGTGCAATGCGCCTAAATGTAGGCAACGTTTAAAATATAAAATCAGTAAAACTCCGATTTCTCTTATAAAAAGGATCCCTATAGTGCAAAGCTGTTATGACTATCGATATTTAAGGAAAGTAAGAATATTACAAATATATACCATTTCAAAGAGAGATAAAATTTCTTCCATCCTTTGTATTCTCAGAGGTACTATTACATTTTGTTCCGGGCTTTTTCAATATTTTTTCTTAAAATTAGAAAACTTCTTATTCGTGAGCTCATTAATATAAATATAATATGGAACCACCCTATACCCTCAATTACTCGCACAGCTCTTCCTCCACAATTTTTTTTTAATTCCCATATAAATCTCAAGCCTTCGATTTAACCAAAATTTTATCGTTGCCCTGCTTTTTTTAATAGCCGTTGTATTTTGCATACTTTCCGTTACTCATTTTGTCGATTTAGCGATTAAAATTTCCGCATTTAACTATTTATGCGATAATTTTTTGTTGTTTTTTTGCGTTTTGTTTTTGCTCTCAAGCGCGCCTTCACCTGGTCGCTTAATCGTCGTGAAGGCGTAACTGTGGCCAGCGATTTGGGTCAGCATTTGTGGCCACATTCTACATATTCGGCGACGGCGCAGAATATTTGCCAAAAACAACAGAAAAAAATCATTAAATAAAAAGCCAACAACAAGCGATTAACAGGCAACATAATTGTTGGAATTTAAATTTGTATGTTAACCGCTGCTTGTTCGCTTGTAATCGCCCAATAATGTTGATTATTTATGGCTGCATATGTGATTATGTTCACAACAAACATAAATGTGCTTGCATAATGCCCGAAGTGGAAGCGATTGAATTTTCGAAGATGTAGATTTTTATATTTGCTTGTAATTTGCATAATTTCATTTTATTGTATGTAGATTGTTGCATGACTCCGTTCCACAGTGTAAAGAAATAATCTTTGATTTGGGCTTTTGTATGTACCCGTATGCTGGGAAGCATTTTGTCCTAAATCTCATCTTTTAATTGTTATGTCGCCGGAGCAAACCGTTGAGAGTAGAAGAGAGAGGGAGTAGAGTAGAGTCATCTTCCGCTCATTTAGAGGTACTGGTATTAGCGACAGGGCTTTGAGATGAGAACGAAGTAAAGTATCTTTTTCAAATTCTCCCATGTTCTTAACATTAGACCCACTTTAAACTGTGCTATGTACAGCTGTTATTTAAGCAGATGAAAGCTCGCGAAAGCTAAGAGCAAAAAAAAACTCGAGTCTTAAAAAGCTTTAGATATTATAGATAGATAGATTTTATATGAGGATCGCACTGCGACCGACGGTCTATTGTGCCCTCTCCTGTTTATCACAGAATACCATCCAGTCCTGTAGCTCTAAGAAAACTTTGTAACGCTGCAGAGCTGGTGGTCGTAATACTTTCCCTTTGGGGATATAGAGAGCCCATTGCCTGACTTCTTAACCCCGCAATCGCGTGTCATTCCAGGAGTAGGTACTCAGGTGTTCCAAATCACACTTCCAAATCACAGAATCTGCACAGGTCCGTTGAGCAGATTCCGATTTTGTTCAGAATGATGCCTTAGTCTGCAGTGGCCAGTGTAAAGTGCCACTAGTTGTCTCATTTTGTTTCTTGGGAGCGCAACAACTTGTTTGAATCTCTATTAAGGACCAACACCGAGTTTATTTCGAAGAATGACAGTGCCTGGAGAGCCGCTTGGCTATTACTGATGATGACAATTCGTTCACCGTGATAGTTCCTGTCCACTATTACTTCAGCACATTTGACAAAAGCATAGGGATTGAAAGATTGAAAGAGACTGGGAAAATTTCCAATGAGCACCGACAGCTTGATGCGTGGTCCCGTGAGCCCGGCACCTAAAAGGCTTTAACAGCGCCCAATGAACGCAAACTGCATTTTACAAGGTTGAAAGTAAGCAGACGACTTTTTTTGTGAAAGCTCAAAGACAATGATTCTCGAGATATTCCAAAAAGCTCAAAATGGTTTCGGACCAGACTGAGATCATATCAGTACAGTACACTTAGTTTAGCTTAAAAACTACCAGCAGAGTAGTCAAAAAATATAAGAATCAATCTTAGAGAGGTCCAATTCTCGAAAATAGTAGACCTGATCTCTAAGAAATATATAAATTTGTTCTAAAGATGCACTTCAATAAATGGGGAAAAAGCTTTAGTTCTGTATTAGAGAGCTTTTATTACCATTATACCTTCAGAAGTGCTAATATATTTTAACGTCTGAAGAAAATGTCTAGATCGAAGAGAGAGCATGATGCTTTACGAGTATGCACGCTCTATCTGTCTTTTTCTCTTTTACATAGTACTGATTGGTATTCCGCGTAGTTCGTCGGACACTTCAGAGAAGCTACATTGTTTGAGGGTATTGAACAACCTATATTCATATATACATACCTACATATTTGAAGAAGTGATGCTTGGGGCATGTGGCAGCTTTAATCAATTTAATTTTATTGTAACTCTTAGAAGAACATATGTATGTAAGAATACTTGTGCTAGCATATCAGAATCTAGGGAAAATATGCCGCACAGCTTTCTCATAAATACTGCACTTACAACTTTATTGTGGCACAGCAGGAAAATCAGTTCAAGTGCTCATTTCCTCTATACGAAAGGCAAAAACAAAAACAAAAGACAGTTTAATGGAAGAAAGTCAGCGGCGAGGGAGTGCTTTTCGCTTTAATTGAGAGAGCGGACAGTGAAAAAATAGAAGCAACAACAACAACAATAGATGCAAGCACAACACTTTACAATGCATATAGAAAAATAAGAACAACAACTTCAAGCACAAATATGTATGTGCCACAATAACAACAAGAATTGCGCTGACATTATTTGCACTTTTAATGTGCAACAACAAAAACAAAAACCCATAAAAACTACAACAAATTATTCAAGTGGAGATTTGTGCGCGAAAAGCAGACAATTTTGTGGCCAGCAACAACGTACACAAACTAGAATGTGCAACAATGAGTACGCCTGTGTTGTTGTGTTGCAAGTGTGTGTTTGTGTGCACTGCAGTGTTGTTGTGCTTGAACAATGAACTTATAAATTGACGCACCCCGAAAATCAACAACATAATTCGCATCATTAAAACGCGTTGCAACAACAACAGAAACAACAACAACAACAAATTGCAAATAAATGTTGCTGCAGTCGCCATAGCAATAACAACAAACACGAAATAGCATAAAAAAGTAAAACAAAAAACATTTCGGAACCGGCTAGTTAACTTAGTAGTTGCAAGTGCAACGGGAGCGCCACACGAGCGCGACGCAGCACTTTTGGACACATATACATGCATATGTATGTACAAATATCTTGAAAGCAGCAAAAAACTGACGGCGCGAATCGCAGGAAGAGGCGGTGTATGCGGCGATTTGATTCAGCTGAAACAACAACAACAACACTCAAGTAGAAAAAATATGAAATTATGTTGCATGAACACTTGTAAATGCATGTTAGTGCTCGCAACACACTAGGCCAGCAGGCGGAGGCCAAGGCTTGCAGCCACACACACACACACACATATGCCATATGCAAGAACACTTAGCCACTTGCAGACACACATTTTAGGCGCGCCACCTACGCACATGCAACATGTGCCATGACAATGAACGTCATTAATAAGCATGCTGCAGCAACCTCTGCTTGCCGCTGTGTAAGTTTGTGTTGGCGAATTTTTATTTCGCTTGCAACAAGCTATTTCGCTTTGTTGTTGTTGTTGTTCTGTGTAGTAATGTCTTGTCGTTCATTTGTGTTTTTTATGATTTCATTTATATTTCATGTACGTTTTTTTTTCTGCTGGCAACATCAATAACACGCTATGTACCAGCATACTAAGTTGCACCGTTCGCCGCTAGTGTGGCATGTTGTGAGCTGGCGAAACATGAATATAGGGGCTTGGTCGCGCTGGTAATATTGTCAACAACAATACGATGGCGGTTTTTTACTGTATAGCATTGTGTGTGCAACATTATGTGGCATGCCACATTTTGTGGCAAGTATGAAAATGCAATTGTATGGGTGTATAATGTTTGCTGGCTTCATTTTTTTATTTTGCTTAGCGTAGAAAATGCGCATTTGACCTTTTACGCAAGGAGCAGCAAACATGTTCTAGAAATATTAAAGATTTTTGCTAAAAAAAAAGACAAGAAATATTATTTAATAAAAATCAACGCTGTCTCGCAAGCTAGGCTAGTGACAGCCACCAAGCCACACATACTTTTGCACTGCACCCATTCGCACAACGCTTCTGCCCCCCTCTCTCTCTCTCTCTCAGAACATGCACTCATCACGCATTTGTTTAATTTTTCAATTCAAAATTTTATTACTGCTGTGGCTGTCGCTTAATTACCACACGCAGCTTCGCACTGCCACTGACACACTACACGATAGCGCTTTTTGCTGCTGCTGTTGTGCCACATGCAAGCCACAATCAAATCACACGCTCTGCTTTTACACTCACTCACACCCGACTCATTGCGCGCAAAAAGGGTGAGTGAATTGCGTTTTTTATTATTGTTGCTGCCACATTTTTGCATTCCACTGCGATGCCAACATGCCACATCATATCACATTGGATCGCACGCTGCAACATGCCACATCAGGCGGCCTATGCGTGCTGACACGCATCACAAAACTGGACAGAAACCGCCGCTGCCGTCGCTGTGCGGTTGAGTGGTCGTCTGTCTGTCTGCCACTGACAGCGGCGTGCAACTGCAACTGCAAAATGAGCCTAATGGCGTGCGCGCATGCGCAACGACCGCTCACCAGCGCGTTGGTGTTCGATTTGTCTGTTGTGCTGCCACTGCCTCGCTCCGCAATTTCCTATCTTCCTCTCACTCTTTCAAAGTACGCTGACTGTGGCACACAAGCGTGGCATGGTTTGTTGCAAAGTGCAAAAGGCATCACTTACAGTCGGCACCCCAACTGGTGTTCGTTGGTGCGTTTTTTGCATCACTCTCGCGTTGTTGTACATATCATAATTATCAGCATACAAACAGCCGGCAATTCGTACAGTTAACGCTAATGTGATTATCATAATTATTCTTGTTACAATTGTTTTTGTACTGTGGCAGCGATGTTGCATGTAACTCTTTTGTTTTGACTGTTTTTAGGGTTTAATCCCAATTATATTGGTCTCTGTGTCCTCAAAATAAAGTCAAGATCCGGACGAGTATACTCTTGGATTGAGATAGTACTTACTCAGGTACGGTATTGCCTGGGATAAGGTGACCTGGGATTAGAACTCACTGAGAACACTGCTCTAAAAGCAATACACCTACGATTCTGAGCTGATGATGTTATCTCTTTGTCTTCTAAGCTTTCTGGAACGCAGATGATGGCAGGAGTTGATACTTTCAAAGTTATCATATTGATCCATTATTTTTGTCGGCAAAAATCCCACGCTGAACCTTCCCCAAAGATGCCGAGTTGTAATAGATGCCACAGGATCTCGACTGGGGCATGGACAGACTGGAAACAGTTCGCCCATGCTGCAGTCGGTAGGTTTCCAGCTCAGGTTTGGCTCTATCTTTGAAGAGCAACGAACCTCAATGGCACAGCGTTCAAAGAAGAAGTCTAATTATGATAGGGATACAAAGAAGGGCTGAATCAAGGTGTCATGCGACACGTGCTGATGATCAGCCTGGCTGGAAGCTCTTAAATAGTCTAGCCTCTATAATATATATTATATTTTCTTATTTCTTTTGGGTTGAGATATTTAAACAGTAGTTTTTCTAACAGCAGAAAATTCTATTGGTCTTTAAATACGTCTTTAGACTTATAAGTGCTTTTATCGCAATGCTCTACACAATTACATCAGAGCAAAGCACTTCTTGAGACCGAAAGCCGTCAAGTTCTAACAGCACTGTGACCTTCGTATGAAAGTAACCTACTGGAAAGATAAGAACGCTCCAACTTCCGTGATATCTAGTATTCTAGAAGGGAAGACCTCGCATATTTTTCTTTCTCTGGAGAGCTGGTTTCTGATCTTTCTGTAGTCTTATCACATCCATTTGGTGATTTACTTGTACAGCTAACAGCTTACTGACTACCTTTCGTCTCTTTATCGAGCTTCTCCGACTTTGTGCACCTGCGTTGGCGCTACTCCGAAACCATGAAACCGTAGCCGACTACTAAAAGCATAACAATTAGTTCCCGAATTTTAAATTAATTAAATCAACCATAAAATTGTATTCAAGCAAGTGATAACAACAACAAAAATAAGAACAATGAGCAGAGAGTGGAGAATATAATTACGTAAGCAAGCGAGTAAGTGAGCGAGAAGGTGCAACTAAAATATTTAAATAATGACATGAAAAATCATTTAACGCAGACACAACGAGAACCACACGTTGCATGTGGAAAACAAGGCCACAACAACAACAGTTGTGTATATATATACATACATAGATGCAATGTGGATAAGCTGCGTTGCGCTTAATGGAAGAAAGCAAGAAAAGAGAAGAGAAGAGTTGAAGTTTGAAATGAAAATTTGTGCTTCTAACAGGTACTCTGTGAAGACTATACAACGGTGCATCTACAACAATTAATTACAAATTAGAATAAATTAAAATAAATACAAATTGTTGAAGTGAGGAGTGGAGGGGATTAGAGATGCTTCTTGTATATTTACACACATGAACTGTGTTCAGAAAATAAAAATTTGTAAATTTTTATTTTTATTTCTTGTAAATTTATTTAAATAAAATATCAGCCTCACTCTGCCTTTAAGACTGTCTCTTCAATGTCATTCCACCACTGAGGCAGTGCAGGCGCATTTATGGTTTCAACATTTACATTTTATTTTTACATTTTATCATTCATACTGAGGCTGCATTTCATTCAACGCACATTTAACAACACACACGCACTCACATATACATATGTAGATAGATGTGGCATCGTATTAATTAATTTATATATGCAGTTACATTTGCGCCCAAACATGCTCGAGGCTTTGCTTTTATAAAACATGCAACGCTTTGTTTTATTATTTTTCTTTCTTGCGCCCTCTCCTCTCTCTGCCACGCCAGGCATAGCGAGCGAGCTGCCTTTGTGAATTTATCAAAACCATAACTTACATTTCATGCGATAAGAATGAAATACTCTGATTACCACAACAAAAAACAATTACAATACATTATCGGTAGCGATAAGTACAAATACACATACACACACACCGACATTATTTAAAATGCATATATTCCTATATATTTGTGAGTATAAATATACATGTTATAAGTAGCATGCAAGTTGCATGAGATAAAAATACCAGTAAATTCTTCATTTAAATTTTCGTAAATATTTCATTGCAGTTGTGGGAAAGGTAGGTGAAATTCACTCATTTGTGTGGAGAAATATCGAAAGCTGCTTTTCAGTGAAAGGGTTTAAATTTGTATATTCAACATACGAATATATATACTCAGTAAATTATTTTATTTTTATTTTTATTGCATGAGATTTTCTACAAATTGTTCGTATTTTATCGTTTTTATTGTATTAATTAGTAGCTGCTTTATATACAGATCGCTTATTAGATCTAGCATACTGCACGAAAACTAAAGATCGAACCGTATTGGGTGAAGATCATACATAGCACAGTGAAAATTTATCTATTGAAGTACCAATTTGATAGAGGAATCGTGAACAAATTGGAACTGACCGTTTTGAGCTGTCGGGAGAATTACAAACATAAACATCATCCCCCAAACACGAAGATCTGATTGGAAAAAGCTACCGCCAAACCTTAGGTAAGAACCTCTATTGATAGAAGGGGCAGAGAAAGTATGTAGTGTGTTAAAAAAATAACGGGAAATATTAAATTTGAAATTTCTTGGATGTGATTTTCAAACGTGTTTATATTCTCGCAACAAAGTTGCTACGCGAGTATTATAGTTTTGTCGACATAACGGTTGGTTGTAAGTCCTAAAACTTGATCAGGGCGACGAGTAAAGCTCAAATCCGGATGTCTGTCTGTCCGTCCGTCCGTGCCAGCTGTAACTTGAGTCAAAATTGAGATATCTTGATGAAACTTGGAAGACGTATTTCTCGGCACCATAAGGAGGTTAAGTTCGAAGATGGGCGCAATCGGACCACTGTCACGCCCACAAAATGTCGAAAACACATAAAGAGCTATAACTAAGCCATAAGTTAAGCTATGGAAGTAAAATTTGGTATGAAGGATCGCACTTTGAAGGGGCATATGGGGATGTAATTTTTTTGGGGGACGTGGGCGTGGCCCTGCCCTCTACTAAGTTTTTTGTACATATATCGTAAACTACTAAAGCTATATCAACGAAACTTTTAGGAGTCGTTTTTCTCAGGTATTTCCTTATATAGTCCAAAAATGGAGAAAATCGGATTATAACCACGCCCACCTCCCATACAAAGGTTATGTTGAAATCTGCTAAAAATGCTTTATGGGAAAACACCAGAAACTTTAAATTTTATTATAAAGAAGGTGCAGAAGAGCTGCACTCAAAATGATATAAAAAATTTTAAATGGACGTGATTCCGCCCATTTATGGGTCAAACACCATACCTCCGAAACAACTCGACCAATTTCAATGAAATTCGGTTCATACTATCTTCCTACCTTCCCAATGATATGTTGTGAAAATAGTCTAAATCGGTTCACAACCACGACTACTTCCCATATACCAAAACTCTGAAGTCGGTCTGAATAGTTTACTTTACAATATATATATATTAGTACTAGTGAAAATATCGGAACCAAAATACTGTATTTCAAGAGTGCCATCACCCTTCTAAAAATCGTCGATATCGGTTCATAAGACCCTATATATCGAATATGAGGAGCTCAGTATTTCTAACAAATTTTTTACCGAAATTATAGTTAAGTCTCTCAGATATTTTGAAGAAATTTTGAGGGAATATGTTTTCTCTAATAATAATTCTCCGTGCCAAAATTACATAAGTTAAATCGGGTCATAACTTCATCTATCTCCTATATACCTAATATTAGGGTTTCCAAACTTTCAATGGACTTTATACCATATATATGCCGAATATGTGAGTCAAATTGTTTGTTATATTAATAAATTTAAATAAATAAATTGCGAGAGTATAAAATGTTCTGTGACACCCGAACTTAGCCCTTCCTTACTTATTTTTATAAGTTAGGTGATTTTCGTTTGTCAAAAACTCATACTTCGTTGCTTGTTCGTGAATTCTTGGCTAAAAATAATACTGTAACGATGACCGTCAGACATGGCTCCGCGCGACTTTTTCCTATTTCCAAATATAAAGATATCCTTAAAGGTCCGTTTTTTTACAAACTTACGAGAAATCTCTGAAAGAGCTAAAAATTATCCCAAAAATCGAGTTTGAAAAGTGTTTGTTGAAAGCGACAACAATAATGTAGACGAATAAATAAATATTTTTTCATAAAAACGAAAATTCCCATTATTTTTTGAACACACCTCGTATAATACTAACTCGAGGCATCTCAACTAACAAATTTGATATGTATTTTTTGAAGTTGAGAGTTTCGTGCTGGCAATCATTTTAAGATACCCCGTAAGCCGATTCTTAAAAACCATAACATCTAATTTAAAATTTTTGATCGAATATAACCTAACTTAAATAACACGCATAACTGAATTGCTGATTTAAATCAACCACTTCAACTAAATAAGTGCGAAATCTTTGCAAAGCATCGACCTACCAACACCAGAATACCAACTTTTACCAAATTGCAAGACGAAACTGGCAACAACAACAAGCAGCGAAATGAAAATGTGAAATGTGAATGCGATTAATGATGCAAATATTTTTGAAAGCGCGAAAAATTGTACACAAATTCACCATGACCATGGACAATGTGTGCAACAACAATAACAACAACACTAAAAATAAGAAAAGAAGAAACTTAAGCTATAATATGCGCATGGGGGAGGCAAGAGTGGCGGCTTTTGATGAAGATTGCTTGTCTGACACTTGCTGCAACAAATTCACACAAAATCATGAACATGTGGACCGTTATGTGTGTGTGTGTGTCCGATAATAAAGCGAGTGCGGCATGGCTGTGCGCTGAGATTATGCCTACGTTTGTTGCGAGTTTACCGCTTGCATTGCGAATCTTTACGGTGTATCTGCATATGTGACTGTGTTGCAGAGATACATGTTGCAACTAGCCGGCGTACACATGTACACTTGTTGTACACCTGTTGTACAACAACTAGACACTTCATACTATTATGTGGACAGCAAATTATTGCCGAGGAGGAACAAAAACAACAAAAATAAGTATACTAACAACAACAACAAGCGTCTCAGCGCTCATTGCATTGTGTTGACATTTAACAAATGATCGCATAAATGTTGGCAAACGAATGTTGAAAGCAATCGATGCGGCAAGCAAACAAAACAACAACATATATATGTATACATGCAACAACAACCAGCAACAACAACAATAACACCAGCAAATATTACACGTACGCTGACATATTAAATAAATCGTTGTTATTATTGTTGCTTCGCTGATGCTGGTGGCAAGTGTGTGTATAGTGAATTCTTGTTGCAGCATGCGTGTTGCAAGTATTCTTTTGTATTTTTTTCTGTCTTTCATTTACTTTGCATCTACCCTTTTTAGCATTTTTTTTTTTGCTCATGCAACACAAATCGCTTTATATACGGGTCATGAGCAGCAACGGCACACATCAATAACTGGCAATATGATATTGCAACAACAACAAATTGCTCGTCTTTTGTACTATCAACAACATTGTAAGCTCTTTTGTGTTATTAAACGGTACTTAAATTAGACTTCATTTATTCGCCCAAAAATGCTGGCTGATTTATATTGCAACATGGCATTTGCGTTAATCAATTTCTTCGTAAGTACGAAGCAAGAAAAAACTTTATGAAAACATGAAGAAACATGAGTATGACGCACTCGGACCTCTGGAGCTCGGTTGCAAGATCCAAAGTATGGTATAGTCCATGCGTTATAGACCAGCTTGGAAGAAGCATTGATTTTTCATGAGATCGAGGCATCAAACCATAATAGGCCATCTAGGTCCTCAGTTTATTTCCATTATCAGTGGGTCAGTTCTACGGACTGGATTTTTTTATCCGTCCAAACACTATTAACTCGGTAGTATTTTCAGCAAATAATTGGAAGATGCTTTACAACAAGTTGCCCGAGAACCTACCTGACACACATTCAACAACAAACTGGTACTACTTCGAATAGTTTCCGAGCTAGAGTCTCTGAATCCATCCGGATCAAATGCAGGTTCTGGATTATACGATATCTGAAGTCGAGAATACCATAATTTCAATTTTTCTATTTCTACTCCAGTCTCTACGTAAATTATTAAATGAAAAAGAACTGATCTTTTCGTAGAAGTGTATATTGTGATAAGATAATTTGGAAATTATTAAGTCAGTAGACCATGCATCTCTAGATCCATCCGGACCCAATGTAGGTTCTTCATTATACGAAATCTCTCTCAGTCTCGTAGAAGTTCATATGGGGATGAGATATGATACTCGATGCAGCAGTCAACTGGGCCGGTTAACAACGTATCTGTGAAGGAGAGAGTGGGAATCATTTGTACAAAAAGGCTGAAGAGACATCTGGGGAAGACATATGGTTGTATTTCATTGACTTTAGGCACTCTTTGACTCTCTTAATTGTTCAATTTGTTGTTGAAGATCAGGTGTTATCTAAAACCTTTTCTCGGCCTATAACTAATTATTTGGGAACTTCCTGAAATTACTAATGAGTGTATCAAAGTAGCTGTATTATAAGCGCTTTTAAAGTTCATTTCTCGTAAGAAACGAAGAAAGATGCTTAAAGAAGTCAACACTGGCAGAATGCAATTTCATTACGGTTCAATCAAGAAATGAAATCTAAACTGCAGCCGCTCAAAATCCAGCAAGTGCCAAAAGAAACTCACCACCTATTTTGTTGTTGTTTCCACTGCCACGGCAGTGAATTGTTTGTGCGCCTAACTATCGACGCCGCTTTGTTTTCGTTTTAGGCATTTTACAGTCAAACCATTTCGTTTGCCTCCGTCAAATCGATCTTCAAATTTTAAATATGTTCGTTTGGCAAACTTCGCCAGCCGGAGGATATGATGGTTACTACCTTTTCGCTTTTGTTGTTGTTGCTGCTGCTCTTGTTGTTGTTTCTGCTGTTTGCGCTGCAGTTATTGCTTTCGATTTTCGCTGTTTTCATTTGGCGCAGTGATAAAAAAAGCTGTAACTCCAGCTCCAGTTCCAGTTACAGTCCGCATTAGCGGCAGACAAGCACTAAAATTGAGAGAAAAATACGAGAAAAACGAAATGCGAAGCATGAGTGGAGAACGCATAAAGGAAATGCATAAACATATTGTTGTTGAGTGAGTTCGGACGTAGACATAAAACCAAGTTATAAAAGGCGCAGCGAGCAAGACTCGAGGAAGCGAGCTGGTTTAGTGTATATATGTGTGTTCGAGGAGTGAGGGGCCGGCGCGGTGGCATCTGTGTAGCTTGTAATGGCAAATGCGGTGGCCAACCAATATTGAAGTGCAACTTTACAACAATAAAAAACATATTACAACAAACAAGCGCAATGGCAATATGTAATGGTTTAGGTAATGGATTTTCTGCTCTATATGTAAGCGAAACATACATCAGCCGATTCGTTTAACGCCAAGCAGCTGCGCGCTGTAGTTTTAGAAACAAAATGTCTTGAAAAAAAAGAGACGACAAAATTTCAACGAATATGCAATAAAAGCAGAGAAAGTGGCAACGCTGTACAGTGTTGTGGATTCTTGCAATGTTTGGGAATGTTTTTTGTGATTCGAAAAATTGTGGTTCCATTTATACAGGGTTAAGGTTCCGGGTGGGTACTAGTAGCTCTTCAACTCCTTCAATCTCTGGTTCAATTTAAAGAAGATTACTGCTTATCCGATAATAATATTATCTGATATTTTCGAAACGTCTCTATTAATATGATCATTATAAAAGATAGGAGCTCCAGACCTCTCCTGCAGTTCTGCACAACTTCACTCCATCACTTAAAGAAATCATAACTATATACCAAGACTAAATATGATCTTCCTATGTTCTCAGGAACCTTTGCTTAGGTTTTGTGGTCTTATAAGACCACTTAGATGTAAATATCCCGTTGTAATAGATTCGTTGGGACATTGAAGATAATTATCTTTCTGAGATCCATGGAACATCAAAAAGCCTTGATTACGAAGATTACTGCTTCTTCCGAAGGTCATCATTACACTTTGAAGGCTTTGAAGTGGTTTCTAGCATAGTTAGATATCTGTGATCTCTAGAACCCTTATAAGATTTACAAAATCTGCATTTAGAAGTTGTTTTTCAGAAATTGCTTGTGCTGGTAATAAGATCGGATTGTTCTTGACCTATGCTGTAGTTCTTAGTATCTTCATCATTTAAATGAATGATATACTATATATAAAAAGATATAAAAAGACGATATATAATCTTGTTTTGTTCCAAGGTTCCCTTGCTTAGTCATGTACGGTTCCTCATAACAACTTTGAAGTAAATATTCCTTTATAAGGAGTCCGTCGCGGCTTGGTATCAAATCCTATTATATTATTAATAATTATTATTGACCTTGCCTTATCGGATTAACATTATAATCGAGAGACGTCAAGTCCTTCAAAAACCTGATTGAGGTCAGATCTGCGATACGGATTCTCGACAATATCGGCAATGAAATGTTGAAAAGTTTCTATTTTGAAAGTGCACTCTATGACATGTAACATCAGAAAGTCTTGAAATCAAAGATCACTCTTTCTTCCGAAGATCCTCATCACACTTTGAAGACTTTAAGGTGGTTTCCAGCATAGTTAGATATCTGTGGTCTCAGAACCCTTTTATAAGATTTACAAATTCAAGTTTTTTTTGAAGAAATTACTTATACTGGTACTCTAATGGATGTTCTTTAGAATCAATTTCGGATAGGAGACAGTATCTTTAAAAACACTACACTGTGCGCCACTCCATTTTTTCGCTTGCTCATTTGCCACAACGCGTTTTAAGCGCGGGTAATGGTGTTGGCGCTGTTGTTGTTGTTTCTGTAACACTTAAAGTTATTTTTGTTATTGTTAAAAAACAAAATTGTTTGCGCTTTTCCTTTGCTGCAGCGCACAACTCATGCGCCTGCGGCATAAATTGTATTTTAGAGCCAATGCAAAACATACACACGAACAAGCAGGCATAGAGGTGGCGCGGCAGCATCAGCGCACCGAAATTGCAGTCAACAAATAATAACAAGGACAACAGCAAAGCGAACAACAAGTGAGTCGATAATAATGACAACAAGCTGGGCAACAAAAAGAAAAAGTCCAAACAGATGAAGAAATAAAAGCAGAAAGCAAAAACAAAACATGCAGCGCCCAACCAATTTACCCCAATGTCTGCGCAACACTTACCCTCAACCGTCGCTTCGGATCATTAGCCTTGCCTTGCTACATTTTGCTTTTGCCACTTTTGCGCGCGCACATATCTTCCCTGCTACGACGTGCAGAAGGCATGCGCACAAGCGCACATCGCGCTGCCACCAAGCGGACGCGCTTAATATACAGACGTACAACAACCGGCTATTGCGTGCCGCTCACACCGCTTCCCGGACCTTCATGGGCGATTTTAGCCAGTTTTCGCCGACACCGCGCCACAGTTGGGCACTTTGCGCTACGCGCCGGCTTGCAACGCGCTGCTTTTAATGGATCTTCAGCACTTTGAGTGATTTATTTCACACGTTGATGAAATGGACAGCAATGGGCTGCATTTTGACGTTTATTGCAGCGCAACTTGATGGGCCAGGCCGACCGGCTCAATGGCTGACTGGCTGACTGCCTGACTGCCTGACCGACTGTCTGCCTGCCTGCCTGCGCGTTGCTATGTTCGCACAGCAATGCCGTTGCTTGTGGCAACCAGTTAGTTGCATTCACAATTTAGCGCCGTCGGCGCGTAGGCATAGCGCGTATTTTTAGTTGCAATGCGCATTCGCTTTCTTGTTATATATGTATTACATACTTTTTATGCTCCGTCCCTTGAAGCGGCTGCGCATGCGCGCCATTACCTTCAGCACATGGCGTGCTACGGTGCAAGCGCAACTCGAGCGCTGCAGTCATTTCAATGCAATTGGGCGCTTCATTGCAAGCAGCCGTAATAACAAGTCTACAAGCAACAACAACAGCAAAAAGTAGATGGTTGTAGCAGCGCGCAGCACAACGGCACCTCAGCGCGTCGCGGTAATGTTATAATGAGGTGGCGGCGGCGTCTGCAAGTTACGCGTGCAACAGCCACTGTTCGAGCATAAGCGATCTTTACAAGGCACCGCGCTGTTGGGTTGTTTTGTTTTTGTTGCCACGTCTGCTTGCTGCCACATTGCCACACAGACGCATTTGCGCGCAACGCGTTCGCGGTGCATGTGGTAAGCAACAGACGCGCGCCGCTCCTCATTTGGAGCACTCAATGTCAGCGCGCATTTTGTAATTTAGCATTAAACTCTCCGCTTTACTCAATCTGCATTTTTTCAATCACTTCTTCCGCTGCGCCGGTTTTTCTCGCGTTGTTGCCGTTTTATTTTATTTAATTTTATTATTTTGTTTGGAAAAAGGCTGGCAATTTTTGTATTACTCTTCAGCTGTTTGCCGCTTTGCATATTTGCCTCGGGGGTTTCAAATATTTCTCAGTCTCGTTGTGGCATTTAAGGGTTAAGCAATGTGTTGGTATCACGCGATATGTGTTTTATGAATATAATTTTGGGTTTATAAAGACTTGGCGCTTGTAAAAGATTCCTTTGTCAACCAACGCTCTGTCTGTGATCTTAAATGACGGCTTCTGATGCTCATATATGCTGAAACCTATGTTTCGACAGCCACAGTTTCAACACTTCTTATAAACCGTTCCCTAGTCGCTTAAATTAATCCTATCCTTCGTCATATATCAGAGCTAAGCGATGATACGCTCTGACCGTATAGTGTTCTTCGAACTTTAACTCGGAAAAACTCGAAACCTTCGTTGGCCATACGTATATACTCACTCTGAAAACACTTTATGAAAACACACTTTCGAAAACGATTCTTTTAAGATTGTTATTAACTCTTCTATAAAGCTTATGGATTTCTTCTTCTGGAAATGGTTGAGTGGTGAGTGTTGAGTGGTAAATGACTGCCGTTCGTTTATTTCCAGAAATATATCTACAGAAAGATCTCCTTGTCGATTGGAGTAGAGAGTTTTAAGGATCGAGGTTGGAAAAGTTCTCACAGTAATTTATCATTTATGTATATATAAATTAATAAATAATAGACTAGGATACTCAGTTACTAAGAAGTTTGAAGACTTATAGTTCGATGGTGAAAAATTATTTCTAACAGCAACTGAGGGAGGAAAGAAAAGAAGATGAAAGCTTTACTTTTTACAATAACTTAAAAGTGATCTCATTAGGCTCGACCATATGTCTGGGAAGTCTGATTAACTGCTCGCATGCCTATGTGTTCTCGACTTTGGAGATGTTTAAGATTGGGTATCTTAAAAGGATATTCCATAGTTTGAACACTTCTTGCCTCGTAGACCCTTATATCACACCTGTGAGGTCTACAGACTGAGTTATTAGGTCTACAACTTTGCTTCCGCCGTTTTGCAATATATGTCTCCAGGATCAAGCACTGGTCGATTAAATCGATTCTCGTTTCTTGCTTGTAATGTGAAATCTTTGAATATACTTAATCCTGATTTCATTTCTAACAAAGAGTAACAAAAGTGATGCCGAGGAACTCTAAAGCCCTTATCAACTCGAGAAATGGAACTTGGGGATAGCCACAATTTAGTGGTCAGTGAATTTCGCTCTCAATTCACACAAAAATCGATTGGTTCTGCAATGTAGCCTTTAGATTGTATTCGGATCCAGAAATAATAAGCATCAACGGTTTGCTTCTTCGAAAAATTAGTCGAAATTTATTTTGTTAAAATTTTTTTAATAAAATCTCAAACTATTAAAGCTTTGCCAGACTTTCTATTCACTTTAAAAACTGCAAATTTCAGACAGATAATAGAAAACTAAGCAAACATTTACATCAAAAAGTCCACATAAACGCTAATTAAATTCGGATACAACAACACTCAACAACAACAACACAAACATACAAAGATGGCCAATATGGCATACAAGTGAATAAATTTGTTGCTGTTTTTGTTTACGAAAAGCTTTCAGATTATTGGCAGTAGAGCAATTTTACAACAACAACAATAATAGCAACAACGCTGACGACCTATGGCACGAGCAAATATTTTGCGGTAAGCCAGATCAAAGCGAGAGCAAGCAGAAAATCACTCCAATAAAAACAATAATAACAGCAACAACTACAAAGCATATACAAACCACTTGTGGCAGATAAGCTAAAAGTCTGCTGGCAGAGAACTTTATATTTTGAAACAAAAATAACAACAACAAAAAGGTTCAAATGAAGAAAATGAAAATGAAGAAGCAATTTGTGGAAGAAGATCATAAACCAGTTCAATACTGGAGCGAAGGAGCTGAGGGTGCAGAGTAATGCATGGAAAAGTGCTTCTGAAATGAAAGTAGCAAGTGGTATGTATTGGTTGACTTTTGGAAGAAAAACGGTACTATATGTACATGTATGTATATATATGTATGTTGCATTAATAAACTTTTCCGAGCCGTTAAAACTATGGCAGCCAGCGACACAAAGATTTCTTTAGCGTTTTCTTTATACGCTTATTTTCAGCAGCAACGCAGCGCAGCGTGTGTGGGTGTGTATGGCGGCGCGCAAAATTCAAATTGAAAGTGGCCATGTGTGGCATGAAGTGGCGGCTGGCTACTTCACTTTGCTCGTACTTTGCTGTGGTCGCCTGTTTTGTTGTTGCTGCTTCGGTTTGTGGCATTTTTGACATCTGTTGTCTGCCGTTGCTGCCACTTCACATGCGTGTAATGCTTTTTATATTCTAAATGTGTGTGCGCTTTTAAAGATGTCTACAGTTGTACAATGCGCCTTATTCTTCTTCTTCTTCATGCCCCACACAACTCATGGTTTCCTTTGTTTTGTCTGTGCTCTTTTGCAAGCTCTTTTGATTGTTCTTATTATTTCATTTGCTACTTGAGTTGTTGCTCACTTCTGCTGCCGCTGCCGCCGATGATGATGATGATTTATATTTATGCATTTTGCAACAATTAAGATTTATGTTGATTGCTTTAATTTGTCGCGAGATTTTCATGCGTACATTTGTGTATTTTAAGCTTTTTTGTTGGTCTGCTGCTTCTTTTATACAAACTCCTCATAAACATTATGCTTGATGACCCCAAATTCCGTACGGGTTATGCGCATTAAATTTCGCAATTGAAATGAAATACTTTTCGTTCTTGTTGAATACTCCATCGAAAGCGGCTGTCTGCTTGTCTCATTGTCCATATGGAGCTTATTTTAAAACATATATTTGGCATAAGTAAATAATTGCTTTGAAGCTGTCATAAAATGTGGAATCTTTAAAATCCAAAACAGCTGTAATATTAAGTTTAAATAAGCGTCATTAGATGTTGAGTTGGACTTAGCTAGTTCAATATGCAGATCATTTAAATATCACACTGATCCTCGCATATTGATATGGAACGGATTATTTCTACTTCGCCTGCAAAAGATCTTTCGAAATCTGATGATTGAACTCTTAAAATAATTAGTAAATAGTCTTCAGTCTACAGTTATTTTCAAATGCCTTCCAAACAATTCTCAGAACGGTACCGAAACTGATAACGACGATCTTCTACTCTACAAATACTTGAGATTTTAAGGAATGCATTTCTACTTACATTATGTAACCTCAATAAAGCACATAATCTTCGAGGAAGCCGTTATCTTTGGAACTCTGGCATAACAGGTCAATGTATTTTTTGATAATTTCATTATATTGTATGTATATGTTTTGAAGCCCGAAATTAAGTAAATAAAGACTTAGATCATATTTAACGGGTGATTTTTTTGAGGTTAGGATTTTCATGCATTAGTATTTGACAGATCACGTGGGATTTCAGACATGGTGTCAAAGAGAAAGATGCTCAGTATGCTTTGACATTTCATCATGAATAGACTTACTAACGAGCTAACGTCGAATTTTCAGTGAATGGGCCCTAGAAAAGTTGGCAGAAAATCCGCTTTTTTATCGACAAATTTTGTTCAGCGATGAGGCTCATTTCTGGTTGAATGGCTACGTAAATAAGCAAAATTGCCGCATTTGGGGTGAAGAGCAACCAGAAGCCGTTCAAGAACTGCCCATGCATCCCGAAAAATGCACTGTTTGGTGTGGTTTGTACGCTGGTGGAATCATTGGACCGTATTTTTTCAAAGATGCTGTTGGACGCAACGTTACGGTGAATGGCGATCGCTATCGTTCGATGCTAACAAACTTTTTGTTGCCAAAAATGGAAGAACTGAACTTGGTTGACATGTGGTTTCAACAAGATGGCGCTACATGCCACACAGCTCGCGATTCTATGGCCATTTTGAGGGAAAACTTCGGAGAACAATTCATCTCAAGAAATGGACCCGTAAGTTGGCCACCAAGATCATGCGATTTAACGCCTTTAGACTATTTTTTGTGGGGCTACGTCAAGTCTAAAGTCTACAGAAATAAGCCAGCAACTATTCCAGCTTTGGAAGACAACATTTCCGAAGAAATTCGGGCTATTCCGGCCGAAATGCTCGAAAAAGTTGCCCAAAATTGGACTTTCCGAATGGACCACCTAAGACGCAGCCGCGGTCAACATTTAAATGAAATTATCTTCAAAAAGTAAATGTCATGAACCAATCTAACGTTTCAAATAAAGAACCGATGAGATTTTGCAAATTTTATGCGTTTTTTTTTTAAAAAGTTATCAAGCTCTTAAAAAATCACCCTTTATATCAATTGCATTTAAATGTAATTTAATATTTTTTAATGCTACTCGAAAATTACACAGCAGCAAATTGCGCGCTACCGCACTGCCATTTATACCATACATAACCTCAAATTGGGTATACTTAATTTGGGTATAAGTAACGGGTACTTGGAGCCGTACTACATACGGCTATAATTTGCAATGAAAAATCGATTAGCGGCTACCGGCACGCTTCTTATAAAAAAGGTAACAGAAAATTGGCAAAAAGCAACAACAACAACATTAGTTTACCGCTCGAATAATCTCTTGATTAAATTTGTAAATTTCTGGCGGGCGTGGACTTGAAGGCCAGCTATGATATGTATGGAAAATCGGCTTGTATGATACATATGTATGGCTTGGTTGTTGCAACAAAAAATTAATATATAAATAAATTGTAATAAAAATTATAAAAAAATAGAGAAAAATATAACCAATAACAATAACAACTGACAACAATTATTGGCAGCTGACAACAGAAATTGTTACCGTTAGCAGTGATTCAAATGCAAAATGTGGCAGAAATATATTTTTCATGAATATGCATGCAACAAGTCGAATAAAATTATTTTTCGGATTTTTTTTTCAAAATTTCGACTTTTGCAAAACCGCTGAGCGCCTTCGGAACGATAACTGTCAGTCTTAAATTAAGTGGTCAAAATGCAACAAGCCATTTTCGTGCGCTTTTGAGGGCGGCTTTTGAATTGCGCAAAGCGAAATAATTCTTTCATTTTTTTGCAGCAAAAAGTCCATGCAACAAGCGCTGTCATGACTATTTTGAGTGAAGGCCCAACCGACACAACAACTGCATATGCCAGCGCCAGCGCACCACCACCACCGGTGAACTAACGAACTCGCGACTTTAGAATCAGCGAATTATTTCGTTATTTCAAAATGAGTGCAAAGTGCGGCTATGTGTCATGTGCGCCTGCGCAGCACACCACATCCAGCTGAACTATTTTAGTTGGCCGGCGCGAAGCAGGTGTGCGCTCAAATGGCCGGCCGCAGTTGCAGCCAGTTAAGTGGTCGGCCGGCCAGTCAGGCAGTCTGTCAGTTAGCCAACAACTCAGCTAGCTAGCTGGCTAGTCACTTAGACAGATTTGACATGGTTGCACTTGATTGGCGGTTATTTCGCCTATTGACCAGCTTGTTAAGAAATTGTTGGCCGGACGGATTTTTTCACATTTTCACATTTGGCTTGGAGTTCTTTTCACATTTTTTTTTTCAAATTTTTTTTTATGTTTTTTCTGTTTGTTCATTTTTGGGTTTGTGTATACGCTCAGCGTCGGATATTGTTTTAAGTATTAATAAACAAAAGAATTTAGAACAGTGTTCTCTGTATGCTATGCTTATTAGTTCATTAGAGCTAAACGATACAGAGCAAGCTTTTTTATGGCTTTTTGTTCGATCTTTTAAATAAAGCCTGTAAAATTTTCTAACTGTGAATGAAGAGTGGTTTCGATGTGCTTTGAGCAGCTTATTTCGGTCAGTTGGCCTATAACTGTTTATAAATGCTGCATTCTGGCAAAAGTGGTTCGGAGTAAGGTTATCAGCTGACTAGAAACGAACTTAAATGAAAAAAAAAATATTTTTTTTTGAAAATTTGAGAATTTTTTACATAAAAAAAGCTATTTTTTGATTTTTCCGAATTTAATTATTTTTTCAGAAATATTTTGAACATAAATGTCAAATTCATGTATTTACTTTGACAGCTGGTTTGGCAGCTATAGCGCTTGGAACCACTGTACCACTAAAAAAAAACATCATAAAAAGCTCTATTTTCTTATTTAAAAAATTTAAATATATGTTTTATTAAAAAAAAATAATTTATTTAAAAAAAAATCTTTGAAAAAAAATTAAAAACAATAAAAAAATAAGTTTTTTTTTAAATGACTTTAAAAAAATTAAAAAAAAAATTAATTTTATCAAAAAATTTCCAAAAATGAATTTTCTTAAATTATAATAATTTTTTTCTTTAAAATTTTTCTAAAAAAAATATTTATTTTTAGAAAGAATTTGAAAAGATAAAAAAAAAATATTGAAAAGAAATAAAAAAATAAGAAATTTATTTTTTAAAATGAATTTTAAAAATGTAAAATAAAATTATTTTTTAAAAAATTTCCAAAAAAAAAATTTCTCAAATTTAAATAATTTTTTCTTTATAATTTTTCTAAAACAAAAAAAATTCTATTTATTTAAAAAGAATTTGAAAAGATAAAAATTAAAAAATTTAGAAAAATAAGAAATTAATTTTTTAAAATGACTTAAAAAAAAATTAAAAAAAATTATTTTATCAAAAAATTTCCCAAAAAAAATTTCTCAAATTTAAATAATTTTTTCTTTACAATTTTTCTAAAAAAAAAAATGTATTTATTTAAAAAGAATTTGAAAAAATAAAAAAAAAATAATTTTATTTTTTTGAATGACTTTAAAAAATTTAAAACCAAATTTATTTAATCAAAAAATTTTCAATAATAAATTTTTTAAATAAAAAAAAAATTTGCATTACTATTTTTCTAAAAAAAAATTTATATTTAAAAAGAATTTGGAAAGATAAAAAAAAATATAAAAAATAGGTATTTTATTTTTGAAAATTACTTTAAAAAATTAAAAAAAAAAAAATTTTTAAAAGGTTTCCAAAATTTAAATTTCTTAAATTTAAATATTTTTTTCTTTACAATTTTTCTAAAAAAAAAATTCCGACCAAAAATGTTTTTAAACCTTTCAATATATTTCCATTAAATAGCAGCTCACCCTAATGTTCAATGGCCAACTTCGTCGCCATTAAAAGACTTCCTCTCCCGGTCAGCTCCTTTGAAATGTTGCCTGTTGCCAGCTGCACTATTATTATTTTATATGAGTTTCTGATTTACTTGCTTACGCTATTATTTGCTGTTTGTTGTTATTGTTTGCCGGCTTACACGAGTTCTTTAGTTTTTTGTTTTGGCGAAAAAGCGCTTTTATTTATAAACTTGTTGTGCGGAAGTGGTGTTGGCTATTTGACCATTTGGCGTACATTCTCCATTCTTTGACGTTCCCAGAAAACCATAAAAAAAGAACTAACTCATTTTCAATGAATTCTACACGAAATTCCGACAATCGACACAACAACGAGGTCAGCAAGACAAGACATGGCCGATACAAGTGATTGAGTTGTAAGAAATTATATGGCTTTTTAAATATATACTAAACTATATATACATATGTATGTATATATGTATATGATGTATATAAGGTGTTTGTATAGATTGCGTTAGTTGGTTGGTTAGATTTTTAAATTAAGTTGCACTTCACGTCTTCAGAAAATCATCACAAAAACTACGTGTTTAATAGAAGAAATTTCGCTTGGAATTAGAAGGGTTAAATGTTATTGGCGGTGGGTGGGGACTAGACCTAGTAATTCTTAGTATGGACAGATATAGTCATTAAAATCTAAAGCTTGTACTTAATATGCCTCTAAGTTGTTGCAAGTCTTCGAAGAGTTAACCAGTGCCTCAACATGCTGTCAAATATCAAGAATTTCACCCTAATCCTACTGACAACCCTATCATTGACTCACATGAATCAAAATCAATAATATTTCCAAACAATAATGTGGCATTACCACACAACTTCTGACTATTACCGTCCGCCCATGTTATTTGGATTTACACATAATTATGTGAAACTTGTCAAATTGGGGCAACTTCGGCTTGTTGCAGGCAAACAAGGTACTGCTATGTACTTTACTGCACATTCAAAGTTGCGCTTTGGGCGTCATGGCTTGGCACATATTGCACAACAACAAAGTAGGCATGCAATTACTTGCAACATGCATTGATTTACCGTCGCTTGCCATAGCTTGCGGCTATTTGCCACCCAAAATGCTGGGCAATATTTAAGCGCGTTTGTCCGTCCGCTTTTGAAGTTTGCCAAATTAAGTCATTCGTATGTGGTGCATTTAAGTGCCGCATTCGGATTAAAGCATTAAGTCGACAATATGCCTGACGTGGCATATGAGTAACTGTACCTAAATTTATCGTTGTAGTTCTTAACGACATGTTCAGTGATTTGATTCAACTGTCAAAACTTGTAATTTTGAGCAATAAATATTTTGTTAGGCAAAAATTTTCGAAAGGCGTGTGTGTCCCTAACTCAAGCGGATTATGCATTTTTGTGACATGAAAATTTGAGTTTAAAAAAATAATAATAATTTAGTCTTAAGTAGTCGCTGTAATGTCTAATGCGAGCGGAATTTCGAAAGTGTGTTCAAAAAAAATTATGGAATAATTATTAGACTGATTTTTGAACTGAGATGAAAAAAAAAATTATTTAGTTACAACCCTTGAGTCCAATTCGAATATTTATTAAATAATATTCGTATCAACTATTTGAGATACCACTAACCATTTGAGAATTCATCCACTCACAGCTGTCGCTGGTGTAATTTGGAAACGTAGAAATTAACGAAATCTCTCTAGTCATGATAACATTCATGTGGATCACGGAAGCCCTCAAAATAAATTAGTCACTGACCCCTTTAATAGATTGATATTAATGTAACGTGTGGTAACACATTCTGGTTTCGGTTCTCTAGTAAGTTCATACAAATCCTGAGAATCAGCCATGTTCCCAAGAGCTCATATATACATAGATGGTTTCAGAAAGCTAATTCTGCCAAAATATTGAAGGTGTCTTGAGCTTATTTTCCACAAAAAAAAAACATTAAAAAAACAAGAAAAAACGTTGACTTCGGCTGTACCGAAGCTAATACACCCTTCATATGTGCATTTCTTTTAGTAACTATGTGTAAATCTAAAGACGTAAGAAAAAGTAATTAAAAAAAAGAAAACATTTTACTAATTCTTTTTAGACGGGTTGTTTGCAAGAAACATTAAGGTTATATAGTTAACCGATCTGAACAATTTCTTCGGAGATTATATTATTAGCTAAAGCAGTAATCCATGTCAAATTTCGTGAAGATACCACGTCAAATGCGAAGAATTTCCATACAAGCCATTGATTCCGATCGTTCGGTTTGTATGGCAGCTATATGCTATAGTGAACCGATTTTTTCGGAGATTAAATTATTTCTATGAACAATAACTCACACCAAATTTCGTGAAGATATGTAGTAAAATGCGGAAGTTTTCCATACAAGCCCTTGATTCCGATAGTTCAGTTTCAGCTAAATCGACTCAGTTCAACATACTGATCATATATATTACTTTATAGGGCCTCTGACGCTTCCTTCTGGGTGTTACAAACTTCGTGACAAACTTAATATACCCTGTTCAGGGTATAAATATTATAACTCTCGCGACGGTGCTATTCTCATCACAGACCCTACCCTATATAATGTGTTGAATTGATACACAAGAGATCTTGAGAGCCTCTACCATCTTTCAAATGAACAGAATGATTTTGGAAATGAATGATTTTGGAACACACAATTTTTCAGTTTTAAGGAGTTATGGTAATAGAAGTGAAAAGATTTCTTTACTTTTCTTGACTCTAGTTGTTTGAAAGCGTAACTTAAACTTAAATGGACCATGTGAAATTCAAACATTCAAACTAAACTTTTTTCTCAAGAAATAGTTATAAATATAAACTGAAAATTTTCCAACATTTTCTGAAATCTTTCTTGAAGTAATTTGTAGACATCTTCCAACCATGAAATGTTATCCTAAATAAGTAACTGGCCTAGTTTCTCAATGAGCCATAAATATATTTTCCCAAGCAGCATATTTTGTGTCACTTTAGACACAAAAGACACTTGCAGTCTACAAAAGCTCACTAAAAACGACAGAAATTATTGTCGTCGCAAATTTAACAACCACTTACAGTTAACTTACAACTAAAACAACAATTAATTTGCAGCAAATTATTTTACGAAACCAAACCAAAATAAATCGAATTTGCAAAACAAGTAAAGCAAATAAATGGAAATTAGCAAATTGACAGCTTTCATTTTTTGTCATTTCATTGTTTATTCGGCGAAGTAGTTGCCGCGAATTTTCACCAATTGGCGCATGCAGCTTAGAACGCGGTAAGAAAATCAGCAACAGAAGTAACAATAATGTGAAGACAATATTGTAAGCTGGCGTAGTAGCCAGCGGCAGCTGTTGGAAGCTAGAAATTTACGCGAGCGCCAGCAAACTGACTTTCAGATAAGCAGCAGCAAAAAACAGCGCTTCAACTACACGAGACCTCAGTATGCCTAGAATTGTGAGCAACAAAACATGCAAAAAAAAAAACGAAAAAAGGAAAATCGTATGTTGTGGCAATGGAAATATTTATGGGCCTCTAAAATGGGTTAAATATCGTAGGTAAGCAAATTGCAATTTATTGCGCTCGTTAAGTAAACACAAATGGCCCAAAAGCAGCACAGGTGCAAACAAAATGACAACTAAATAGCTGAGCAGGTCTCTTTAATACGAAAATAAAAAAAAAAACAAAAAAATACAAATTTATTTCTAAATAAACATTTTATATTATATACATATACTTACATATATAAAGAAGCTTGTAAGTGCCACACTAGAGTAGTCTGCAACTCTTGTGCTTTTCGCGCTAACTACTTATTTACCTATTTTGTGAATATTTTTTTTTTTTGGTTTCTTCTTTTTATTATTTTCCGCTTTGAGCGCCGAAGTTCATTGGGCTGCTGTGCAGATTTTTTTCACATGCAGTGTAAACCGTCTTCTATCCACTGAAACCTTTCCAACTTTTTTGTGTTTTTTTTTTCGTATTTTCGCTACCGAAACTTGCAATTAAAATGGCAAAAACTTTTACTTGTTTAGCTCTCACTGAGGCGTTGAGGTGTACGAGCATCTAATTTCTATGCGGTCAAGTGTCTGTGAAATCACAGCAGCTGCTAGAGTACAACAACTGCGAAAGCTTTAAAGACAAGCGTTCACTAAGCTACTAAGCGTCTCAGCTACATACACGTACTATGTCTATTTGTTTTAGCGAAAAAAAACAATTTTTTAACTACTAAATTACTAGTTGCAACTAAATATACGACACAGACAAGGAAATAGACAAAGAAAAAAGTAAATGAAATCGTTTATAAAAGACAAAGTTACGAGTGTGTAAATCAGCGTTCAGGTGATGATGGGCAACAAATTGAAAAATAGAATGAATTTGTACAAGGTACAGTGGGGCGAATTATACTATTTCATACTTAAAGTTTAAATAAAATGAATTGGGCAACGAGTTTCAATAGGAATACTTTTTTAATAAAGCGAAAATTTTGTCAAGTTTTCACACTAATCCGTTTTTGGAATATTTCCATATCATTTCGGATATTGCGTTAGACCATCCTAGCATATATTATTTTACACATTCGTCATATGTTGGGTTGAGTTCTTCTATTTTGGTATCTATTGGCATTGATTCTCCGATAAATGCGTAGTTCAATAGATTTCACGATTCAAGAAACCATTAGATTACGCAATTCATAGTCCTTACGATCTTCCCTAGTTGGATTTTTCAAAGTTAGATGTTGCTTCCTGACTATTATTTCAAGCATACATACTTCCATATCAGACATAGAGTGGTGTAATCATCGTAAACGTATTCCTCGTATGTGGTCAGTTGTACCCTACCCTTAGTTCAATAGATTTCACGATTCAAGAAACCATTAGATTACTCAATTCATAGTTCTTACGATCTTCCCTAGTTGGATTTTTCAAAGTTAGATATTGCTTCCTGACTATTATTTCAAGCATACATACTTCCATATTAGACATAGAGTGGTGTAATCATCGTAAACGTATTCCTCGTATGTGGTCAGTTGTACCCTACCCCGTCTGATCACACACAGATGCTGTTGCAGTTAACTCTCTGTCCTGAGTCATCTAGTTATGTGGCGGAATATCGGAGATTAGAAGGAGATCGGGATTATACTTTTGATTTGAGGTCAATCACACTAAATGATTAGGCATATCTATTCTAAGCTTTTGGAATTAGAAAATTTATTAGTTTCTTGGATAGATTCAGTACATTTTCGATTTAGGTAAGGAACATATTTAGTAGACCATATGAGCTCCAAAAACAATAAAAGCGGTGGACTTCAAAAAATGCTGTTTTTGACGAAAACATCCAACATCTCTACAAAATTTGACTAGTCCTAACATAAAGGCAATGCAAATCAAGATCATTATAAATGTATTTCATTAATAAATGTAAACTTCGAAATTAACGAAAAAAATTGGTTTTCTGAAAACTTTAAGCTTTATTGAAATTCCTTTCAAAAAGAAAGATTCTGCAAAAGTCCATAATAGCGCTTTAGACAGGACCTAATTGATTAATTAACCGCCTTCCATACAAAATAAAATCTGCATTTATTCATAATTGGATTTTAATCGACTTGAAAATTAAATACAACTCTGCAATAAAGTCGTACGATATAAGTTCTTTGTCTGCGATTGGCTGAAATTTTTGTTAAAAAACTACGATAGATGTCGCTGCAAAAATATCAATCAGCTGAACAGCTAATCGGTTATCAGGTAGCCGGCAGTGTAAAAGGCAAAAAAGGGTTTCTCAATAAAAAATGCAATCAATCTATTAATTTGGCTGTCTAAAAACGCTATTAGATCGAGATTAATTTAATTCGTGGTCAGTTACGCTAAATTCTCAATCTCAAGATTTTTTTTGGTATATATATAGAATTTTGAGCTAGAAAATGGAGTACATTCTTAGATAGGTACCGTACATTTTGCATTGATGAAATTCATATTATCTTACAGACCATATACATAAGTACAAAAGGCGATAATGGCAGTGGACGTTCAAAAGTTCAAACTATGGACGAAAAAACTCAACAAAATAATGTGGAATAATAATAAACTAAAGTTGTTTAAGATTCCTGAGAATCTAAGGAACATGTTGGGAAATATCTATTAGTGACAAAATTGCATATAAAGTGTTTTGAACTGTCTTCACATTCACCATGTTCTACGGATCTTATCCTAAGCGATGTTTTTTTTTGTTTTCAGATCTCAAGACAGTGTTCGATGGTGCAGAGATAATGGTCGAGACTCTCACTTATTTGGAAGCAACAAACAAGTTGTACAAAAAATTTGTTGACAAGTTGGAGGATCGGTAAGTCTAATAGCCAGTATTTACTCTTTTTTAAACGACACAATAAATGTTGGTCTGATTCACTAATCGTGAAAACTCATAGACTCCGATTGTTAATACATTTCTCGTTACAAAAATCATAAATTTGATTACTTCAGTGATTTATATGCTTTTCTCTCAAGCTTTGAATTATTGCTTTAATCATGATTGTTTTCTTTTACTTCCACTTTAAGTATTTGTCTAACAAAATAATTAATTTAACAACTTTCTGTCAGCAAGATAGCGAATTTTATTATTTCCATGACGAATTTGCTGAGACAACGGATTTGTTTATCAACATAAAGACAACGAAAAATATAAATAAAAACCACAAACAAATTGGTTAAACTTCAATTATCGTGTAAATTAAATATAAAATATTAACAACTGTCTAGTCTCATACCAATTTATATATACACATACATATACTTATATTAATGAGCGAGTTTAATAATTAGTTTATTTAAGTGGCAATTTGCGGAACCACTTCAATAGCCAAAGCCGACCAAAGCTGAGTTTCAGTAAAAACATCAAAATATATTTATATGTACAAGCATCCAAAATCTAATGCGCGATCGTTAGATATGGCAACAGCGTTGTGGCATGCCACCTGCCTCTCGCTCCAGTATTTTGTTAAGCGATTTTGTTACACTTTTTCTCATTTGCCACAAAGTGAAACTGAAAATGTTTCACTTAACCCTGCGGCGACATTTTAAATCTTAATTTCAACTTCTGCAGCTTAGCTTGACTTTCCGCCGCACACACACACACTCGCTGGCTTCATTTTAGTTAATTTTTTGCTAAGCGTTAGTTAGCGTAACTGTTTTTTTTTCGCTGCTCGCTCACATTTCAAACTCATTAGCTCGCAGCTGGGCAAAAAAACTCTGCACAAAAGTGAAAAAGTTAAATAAAATAAAATAAATCGGGCGAAATTTTCCTTTGAGGCTACACTAACGCTTGCAACATTGCAACTAACGTCACCATTGCGCTGCCTGTGTGTTCACCTAGGCAACCACCCACCCGTCCGCTGCCCCTAACATTGCTGCTAAACCTGTACCACTCATTTGCATTTTATTTTACTATTTAGTGCACAAAAATCGCACTGTCAAATTGAGTTATTCACTCGACGGCTACAACATTTGGCGAACGAACCCACGTGTTGCATAGGTGCATAGGAAAATACGAAAAATACGTAAAATGTGCATGACAAAGCGAGTGAAATGTAATTTTAATTAAGTCCCGAAGACATGTCGGTTAGCTATCCAAGCCTTTTTGCACATATCTCAGTTTACGGTATTAAAATACTATTTTCATTTCACTTTCGTTGTGAATGTTGCTCTAAGGGATGTAAAGCTAGCGGCGAGCTTTTGCCAAGTGAATGCTTAGATGTGATTTTTAAATTTGGAAAAAGGAAATTTTATTTGAAAAGAAGTTAATGAGTTTAATCATATTTTTGTAAACGTACATAGCTATATAGTTGATATATGTAAAAGCTTAGTGAAAGCTCAATTTAATAAAAAATAAAAATTGACATGTGTGAATAAATTTGTTATACATTTCTGTGTAAACTACTATTATTTCAAATCTGTTTTCACTATGATAGTTATTAAAGTAAACTGCTTGCTAGTGAATATATTTTTTCAGTGAAAGCTTTGTCGTAATAAAATACTTGTAAATGTTATCTGAGATATATTTCTTATTAAAGATATGGTAAAATTTATATCACATATCAATCTTATAAGCTGAAAGCTTAATAATAATTCATCATACTAATGAAAGCTCAACTTAAATTTAATTAATTTTCGAGTGAAAGCTCATGAAAGCTGTATACACCTTCTGAATCAGATTGAAGTTGAAAGCTCATTCATATCAAACTCATTTTTCTTATGCACAGTTTTGAAGTCACTGCATATCTTCTACTTGGCTTGTTGCTGAACCAACACGCCCACAAATTTACAACTTTCTGATATTGAATAGATAGATAAATAAAATTAAAAGTGTTAAGGTCACATTTTGTCTATCGCTCTTGCCAATCTAATCTGCTAAGCAAGACTTCCTTCACATTTTTTGCGGTTTTATCTGCGAAAGCTCAATGGGAGCGCGATAAATAAAAGCGCTTATCGCGTCGACAAGATCAGCAAAGCGACTTGCGAGCGTTTGCCATATTGATTTGTGCGCTATTTGTGCTGGTTCGCCTTTTGTTATGAACGTGCCCTTTAGTCTGCGGTCGCTTGTCAATTTTATGCGCGATTTTCTCACAAATTGTTGAATACAAAAAAATTAAATATGCATATAAATATTTAAACTACAAATTGTTCGTTCGCCACTTTGGTAGTTCAATAGCATCAACAAACCATTTGTTTTCAAATTTATTACACATTAAGTGAATTTAAATAATTTAAAGAGATTGTTGTTTTTGCTTTCGCGTTTTGGTCGAGCAGTTTGCTTAGCAATAGCTACAGCGTACAAATATTGGCATATGAAGCTCCTTGGTATTGGCTCACTTTGTCTGCTATTTCTTTTCACTTCGCCGCTCCTCCCCGCGCGCTTTCATTAGTATTCGTTTTGCTAATAACAAATTGTCAACAAGCATTTAACATGCATAATAGTTTTATAATAAGTCGCTCATAAATATTGTGCTTTGCCTTACAGTATGTCTGTATGAAAGCTTCAAAGTTTCAATTCACAGATTTTTATTCAAATTTCGCAGATAACCTCCTATGGCGTAGCGATTTGTATTTTTTAATTTTTTTTATTTAATCGCCTGCCCATTTTTGTTGTGCATTATTTCTTTATTGAATAATTTATATCATTGCTGCTGTCAATAAATTGTTATAATTCTCACTCGCAGTTGTTGGGAGTTTACCGTTTCAGTATTGGTTATACTTATATATATATTCATACATACATATGAACCCATATCAGCTCGTATCGCCAATTTGTAATGTCAGCAGAATAGGTATAAAAACAAAAACTAACACGAGTTAAGCTATTTGTATTCGTAACAAAATAAATAAATATTTTTGCAATAAAAGCAGCAACAACAACTAGTTGGTATAACTTTGTCCACAAAACCCTCGTTATACGCTCTAAATAATATTTTTTTTTTTTTAATTTTTTGTAGTAAAATCGGTTTGTTAGTTGCTTTGTAGTTCGCACGTTTGCTGTCGTTTTGTTCTTTTTCTGTGCTCTTATTATATTTTCTGTATTTCTAATTCCATATTTTGTTGTACTCAAGCACTTTTGCTTTGATTTTACATTTTTGAGATTTGTTCTGAATTTATTATTGCTTACATATATAAGACTTATCGCCACGTTTAATCGCCTTTTGTCAATGCAATTACTAATGCATTTTGTAAATTTATTTATAATTTCATATTTTCAGATCCAAATCTACCAAACTGACAGTATTTATTATTCTTAAAGTGATTTACACTTTATTTTGTTGAGAGATATCCAAAAAATAGTTATAAAACAGTTTTTCTGATAAACGAAAGCTCTAAAGTGTAAGCTCAAATCGGGAGCTTTCACTGATGAAAGCTCCGAGTACTTGTAATTGCTTAATCTTATTTGATTAAACATTGTCGAAGCATTAAAAAGATGATTGAAATTATGAAGAGTATAACGTTCTTCAAAAATGTTCGATTTAGCAACTTTCGTAGACGAAAGCCTAACTAATAAATGTGGTAATTATTCCTTAAACTCAAAACAATCCGGTTTTAATTTAATCGATAATTTTTTGAAGTCTACAAGGTGGTAACACCACGTAATTTCTGCCTTCGAATTTAGGGTTGTATTAGAGCTCCGCAAAGAAAGTCCAATATTAGATTAACAATGTGAAACAAAATACATATTAGAAGAAAGAGAGGGAGTAGGGAAACTGAAATTTAGATGAAGCGTCGTATAATATTATTATAGTTACAGAATTAACCTTGAAAACAGAAAGCTCACTTAATATTTTGACAGCTTTCACAGATGAAAGCTCCTTAGTAATTAAATGTTCTCATTTGATGAAACATCGACTAAACACTAAAAAGCTGATTAGAATAACTTTTCAAATTGTTAAATTTAGAAATTTAGAAGAGCTTTCATTCATGAAATATCGATGGAATATATGTATGATTCAAAAGCTGAAAACACTGTTACATTCTTCAAGTTTCTAGAGAGTTCATTCGATACAGTTTTCAAGACCAAAATTAAATGAAATTCTACAAAGTTCGAGACCAATAAATGGGTGAGGAATTCGAAATCGTACCGGATTTTGGATGCGTTTTCCGCCTAAGTGCTTAAGAGTAGAATTACAAAGCTACGTGCAACCATATGTGGGCCTTTATACAAATATATGCTAGCTTGCCATTTTTCATAAACCAACCACTCATGCGCTTTACTTATGAATTGCCATAAATTACTTGAACCGCTATAATGCCGTGATCACTTTAAAATGATATTGTAGTTGTAGTAAGTACCTACTTCAAAACCAGATGAATACATAAAAACAACAGCAACAATGCAGAGCAGCAAACCACAGAAGCAAATGAAATACTGAAATACTGAGAAAAGCAAAAATCATGAGACGAGCGCAGAATTTTAATAAAAATTTATAACTGCCGCTGATCATGGCAATTAGTGTGAATTTGATTTTATTGCCTACACACAGATGCACATACATACTTACAGCTACCAGCAAACGGCAATAAAATCACAAATAATACAAGCAATAATAAAGCAATGCCAAAAGACGACGCGAGCAATTTATGCAAAACAGTGTATATGAAGTGGAGGGTGCTGAAAGCGGCTGCGGAGCGTGCTGGTGCGCATGGGCCGGGTCAATTTGCAAAAAAATATTGCAGAATATCCACCACTGTAGAGCTGTTGTTGCTAGTAAGAGCCTCACCAAAGTCATATGCAAATGTTGTATGCGTTCAACCAACAACAGCAACAACTCACACAGCAGCCCTGGTTGTCTGCAAAAATCGCAATGATTAAATATTATATGTATGTAATAAAACTGGAGACTGCATAAAAATAGCCAAAGAACGGTCAGTAAGTGGCGTAAGCGCATAACAACACCAACAACAACAAAGATATAAATATATGCAGAGTGTTGAGCTTTTTAATGACCGCAGCAGCTGCTCTGCCGTAAATTAAGAAATATGGCTTTTGCATGCAAATTTTTGTATATTTCCGATACACAATAAATTACTTAAGAAATAAATTAGACTGAAAATCTATAATAACAACAAATACGCAGTAAAACGAGAGTAAAATGCTGAGCGAATACACGTATATATTGCTATACTCTACTAAAGTTACTATAGAGATTAATATAAGTATAAGTGAACCCTGTAGGAAAATTATAGGAAGTTTGATGAAATTAATCGGAATCGAAGATATCTATAACAGCGAAAAAAGGCACATGACTTTCTTTCGAAAATTGAACTATGAAGTAAGCTCAGATTAGAACGTAGCTTCTCAAAGATTCTCTTAAATTTCGGAATTACTTATAAATTCAGGAAACAACACGAAAATTATTTAAAATTGCGAGGATTTTGTGGCTTCTGGCATGTATTTCAATTAAATAAATTTGAAAAAATATCATGAAAGACCCAGATTTTTATTAACTCTATCCATAAATAATTTAAAGATGTATTAAATGTCGCACAATTTGTCAAATCACAAATATTTTGAAACAATTTTTACATAAAAACCTTTATAATCAAATTTAGATTTTTGGGAGAATTTAAAAATCTGAGCTCTTTCATTTATATATTAACCATCTAGCGAAAACTGTGTTCTTTGTTGTCTTGGATTCCCTACAGGGTACTTATTCGAAAACAAATTCAAGAACAAGCATTATGTGCTATTGCTAGATAGGGCGTTTGCTGCGGAGCGAGTTTTGTTGAAATATGGCAAATTAATTTGACTCCGTGGGAAAACGAATTTGTAAAAAATCTATGATGAGTTATTCTAATCTATACATTTGATATCGTGTTTCTCATTTGGCGATTATAGCACTGGTTCCGTCTTAATATAAAATATATGATCTTAACTCCGATGTACTAACATATTCACACAAAATTTTTAATGAGATTAGTACTTATTTTCAGGTACATAACTAATATAAAGTTACTTGACTACCACAAATGAGTTGCTTGTGAACGGAATAGAAGTGAAATTCATTACTCAGCCACCTAATTCGATAGATTCCATAAACTTTCTGTTCCAGAAAATCTTTCTGTTCGAAAATCCATTTCGAAAAATGAACAGCATTTCAAACCAGAGCACGTCTTTGAGTCGTTTATGAGCCTATTAAGCAAATCGAGTGAATTGACCGATGAAATTGAAGGTCATCCGGTCTAAGGCAGTAATAAATGACTAGAAAATATTCGAAGTTTCAAAAAGTTAGAGGTCCAGGTCCTATCCAATGTACTAACATAGAACTAGAAGTAATTTAGAAGATGGATGTATGTATGTAAATTTTAGCTATACTGAATATGTGTCTTCGAAATAACCACACTCCATTTGTTATGGATATAATTAAGAGAAATTTATATAATCTGAGTAGAGAATCAGATATGAAACTTTTAAACAATAAGCAACCTCTTAGATTAGATTACATATTGAATACATCTCCAGTTATCACAGTAAACCATCTAACCCCGTCACGTTAAGAAATCTTAACAGTGTTCCAGGGCTGATGGGATACAGAGTCCTAATTGTTTGACCGCTTTTCTTCGCGATCGCCGGGCAGTCAAGGAGTAAGTGCTCAGGTGTCTCCGCTACCAGATCGCAGAATCGGCAAAGATCCGACGAATAGATTTCGAGTTTGTGCAGATGACACCTTAGTCTGCAGTGGCCAGTATAGAGTGTCACTAATTGTCTCAGCTTGTTCCTTGGGAGCGCAATTAATTGTCTGAATCTTTTCAGATTGTATCCTCCGAGTAACAGTTTGGAGTGGCGAAGTCCCTACATATGCAGCCAGCAGTGAATCCTGATTGCTAATTCCACTTCTTGTAAAAGGCTGCCAAGAACATGCCGACCAACTACGATGAAGGGTTCCGGCGCTACCGGCCTTCCTTCCAGTTGGTCCGCAAGTTCATTGCCTAGTATAGCTTTATGTCCTGCAACCCAAATCAAGGTTTTGCTGTTGTTGTTACAAATCCTGTTTAGTTTGCCAATGCAGTCCATAACCAGCCCTGAATCTACTTTAAAGGATGATATTGCCTGCGGAGCCGCTTGACTATCACTGATGATGACTATGCGTTAATTATGGTAATTCCTGCCTAATATAACCTCTGCACATTTGGTAATGGCATAGACCTCAGATTCTGAAAATTTAATTACTTTATATTCCATTTTTATTTCTCCTAAGCACTTCGAGTGCCAAACATTTGTAAAAAAATATCAAAAGTCTTCTCGCAAAATTTATGCGCAGTATTTGCATTTTCGCATAATAACACGCCGACACAAAGACATAAGTGGCAGTGCATAGATCGATAAACAATACACTCATTTGTTGTTAAACATGTTGCTAAACATAATAAAGTGACATTTTTAATGAACGGCGAAACGCCTAAGAAACGGCGAACGAAAGGCATGCGAATAAGTGACTCAGGCCATGCGTTGACGTAAATAAAAATTTTGTTATGAGACAGTGGTTCCCAAACTTGCCTTTTCCAAGAGGGGTTATAGATTCTTATTTTTTTAATTGAATGGGACTGGAGAGTGAAAAGAAGTCGGATAAAATCGGAAATAAATTTTCACAAGTAAATGTTCGCGATTTTTTAATTTTAAGAAATCTACCTATTCTATTACACATAATAAACGATCAGCCGAAAAAGTGAAATGCCAGCAGCTGCAAACCTTAACGCTAAATATTTGCTCTCATTACGGACTTATTGAATGTAATCGGCGTCAAAGAAATATGCGATATTGGCGCATAGCGACACGTCACGATACATATATGTATATACAAATTCAATACACGCTTCTCTGCGCATGCGCAACGCTACAATTTCGCCAGTGAACCGCACTCAACCGTCAGTCAATAACCAGTTCGATATCGCGTCGACAAACACACAACGCTGCCAAGCGACTCGCTGAGCTAACTTTGCTGTTTCTGCCATCAGGTGTGCTGGCGGTGGCTCAAGTCGAGCCTCTTGCTTGCCTTCAACTCGCCTGCTGACGCTTTTATGCGACAGACAGACAGACAACTGCGGCGCTTGTCTTGCAATTCGAGTTTGTGCGCGCGCGCTGCCACAGCGTGCTGCAGGATGTAACATGCCCACAGTGCGACATTGATGGCTCATCGCTTGGTGAACACTTGTCCAGCGCACGCACCGCTCATGTTGATGTTGGTGATATTGTTGCTGATGATGATGATGATGGCGCTGGTGGTGATGCGGCTGCTGCTGGTGATGGCGTTGGCCACCTTGTTCAATGACCACTAAAATATTGAACCTCTGAACCTCCCAGTCCACTTTGCTGGTGAGCTGCCGGTGAGCGCAGTTAATGTAGAAATAAATGTTCGCAGCGCCTAAGTGGATTGTAAAATTATCATTTTTACTGCCTTAGCTGCCGCGGCCGCTGCTGTGACTTGCTTGCCGGCGCACCGCAATGCACATTCCTACAGTTAAACTTTATCAGTTCATTCGCTTTTGCGCGAAACTTTATTTCATTTTCATTTTGTGTTTTTCGCTTTTTATTAAATTTTATTCATAAATTCTGTTTTGCGTGTATTAAAATATAAATATTTTATTTGCTTGTTCTTCGTTTCGAAAATTGCGCCATATATTTGTACGCGCCGCCGCTGTTTACCGGCCCGGCCGGCCGGCACGCCTTTGGTCACAATTTTTATTATGATTGCATTTGTCACGCATTTGCTGGGGCATTTTTAGTACTTGTTAAGTGTTTTCGAATTAGTTGTTGTCCGCTATATTTCTTCATATATTTATGCCATTTACTTATATTGCGGCATGTTATGGTTGTACTCTATTTTTTCGTTTGTTGTTGTTGTGCAATTCGCATTCTCATTAATGGCCTGTATAATTTCCATTAAGCGCATCCTTCTAATGTACGCCGCCACACCGTTAATGGTAATGGTTTTGTACTTTACTTGTAATCGGCCTTAACGGCTTTGTAATCGCAATTGCCGCTATTTATAGCTGCACTTGTAGAAGTACACTTGTACAACTAATGTGTAATCCATTAATGTGAAATTCAAAATTAATATTAGTTTAAAGCACTCCATTAGGTACAACGTGGTTTCTGGTATACAGTATTGCAAAGCCTATGGCTTATTATTAGCTCTAATATATTATATTATTTTTTCGGAAACTCTACATAAACTCTAGTCACAAGCTTCTAAACAAATTTCAATTATATGCAGAACTGCTGTTTCTGAACACTTTCCTTGCCTTCGACTTCAGTTAAATAGCGAATGCCCATTAGCAACTGCATTAAGATACTTTCTGTCAGAAATTATATGGACACCTGATCTGACACTAGGAATTAGGTGAGATTTTGGAGCTAGTCAGTTGTCATTAATAAAAGGTGATTTTTTAAGAGCTTGATAACGCATAAAATTTGCAAAATCTCATCGGTTCTTTATTTGAAACGTTAGATTGGTTCATGACATTTACTTTTTGAAGATAATTTCATTTAAATGTTGACCGCGGCTGCGTCTTAGGTGGTCCATTCGGAAAGTCCAATTTTGGGCAACTTTTTCGAGCATTTCGGCCGGAATAGCCCGAATTTCTTCGGAAATGTTGTCTTCCAAAGCTGGAATAGTTGCTGGCTTATTTCTGTAGACTTTAGACTTGACGTAGCCCCACAAAAAATAGTCTAAAGGCGTTAAATCGCATGATCTTGGTGGCCAACTTACGGGTCCATTTCTTGAGATGAATTGTTCTCCGAAGTTTTCCCTCAAAATGGCCATAGAATCGCGAGCTGTGTGGCATGTAGCGCCATCTTGTTGAAACCACATGTCAACCAAGTTCAGTTCTTCCATTTTTGGCAACAAAAAGTTTGTTAGCATCGAACGATAGCGATCGCCATTCACCGTAACGTTGCGTCCAACAGCATCTTTGAAAAAATACGGTCCAATGATTCCACCAGCGTACAAACCACACCAAACAGTGCATTTTTCGGGATGCATGGGCAGTTCTTGAACGGCTTCTGGTTGCTCTTCACCCCAAATGCGGCAATTTTGCTTATTTACGTAGCCATTCAACCAGAAATGAGCCTCATCGCTGAACAAAATTTGTCGATAAAAAAGCGGATTTTCTGCCAACTTTTCTAGGGCCCATTCACTGAAAATTCGACGTTAGCTCGTTAGTAAGTCTATTCATGATGAAATGTCAAAGCATACTGAGCATCTTTCTCTTTGACACCATGTCTGAAATCCCACGTGATCTGTCAAATACTAATGCATGAAAATCCTAACCTCAAAAAAATCACCCGTTATCTACCTACTCCTGCCTCAATATTACTAGACTGGGAATGCGTGCGTCGAGGTTTACAACTGGACAGCTGGGCTTGGCGAGCTTCTGTGAGACCGAGACTGATACTGACGATTCGGTTTCGAGGTTCTTCTAGTGCGATGAAATCACAGGAAGTCCAAGGAGCTTCTTATACTCAACAACGTTCGCTTTTGATTAGTTTTATGGGTTTTAACTGGTTATTGCTCAATGGTCATGGACGTTTTTTCGGCACTTCTTCACAAGACTGGGAATGCGTGCGTTCCGCTGGCTTTTTATGATTTACTACTGGACAGCTGGGCTTGGCGAGCTTCTGTGAGACCGAGACTGATACTGACGGTTCGGTCTCGAAGTTCTTCTAGTCCAATGAAAATAATAAGGAGCTACTTACCCTCAACAACGTTCCCTTTTGGTTAGTTTTAAGTGTTCTCACTGGTTATTCCACAAAGGTCATGAAGAAACGACGTGTTTTCGGTTCTTCTTCACTGTTCCACTATTTCAAAACTAATGTGGAAACACTTTTGATTACATATAATTAGCGCTCTGCCAAAATTAGCTTGACTTAAAATTTAAATTGATTTTTTGGATAGACTCATGGCGCTTTGTCGATACCTAAGGGTTTAAAAAATGATTCAGAAGTCAACACAACGGATTTGTGCAAGTATTATCATCTTCTTGGGACTCAGTTACGCTCTTTCCGATTGCGGATTCCTTTTGATAAGCTTCCATAATTAATCTGAGTTACGGTCTCTTGGCGCGGAAGTAGTCCTCTAGTGTGAGACAAGCTGACTTGAAGTCCATCTCTTTATATATTATAAAAGCTAGTTAAAGTAAGTCTCGTGTATCTTTTATAAAAAAAGAATACCACTTAAATAGTCTTTATCCTGTAATATACTCTTTGAAAAAAAATTTAGTATCGCTATTACCATACTGAAGATCTTAAGTAAAAATAAGAGCTTGGATGGGGGTTAAGATGCAAAGTGGTAGAAAAAACCCGGCCTTCTAAAGACCACAAGTATTCTGGGTCTCATTTCGGAGACAATTTCGGGAAACCTTGAGAATTCCCAAGAATTGTAGAACTAGATCAGCAATCCTTCAGTGAAAATTATCAAGTAATATCTCAAAATAGCAATATTTTATAGAAACCAAGACCTCAGCAGTTGCCGGGCAGACCTCCTCGTGTACGAAACATAGTTAAACACACGCGAACGCACTTGCCACAACAAAGTAATAAAACAGCAACTAGACAGCGGTCAAAATTCCGCACTCGCTAAGTGAGCGCTAATGACATACACATAAATTTCCCAATAAGCTTGTTAGAGGCGCTGCCATATGATTAAATTGCATAGAGAAAAAAATGATTATTCGCCAATTTCGTGCAATAAAACTTTTTATAAGCGACCATTTGAAGGCTCTATATAGAGCTAGCAGTTTTTTGATTGGAACGAATGTTGCATGCAACGCTGTATAAGATCCCTCAATGGCTGTGGTACGCTGTGGCAAGCTTGACTTCAATTAAATGCAAATCGTTCACTTCATATGATATGACAGCGCATAAACTGCATTAAATCACTTTGGTGGTTGTGGCAATTGCCAAGTACTTTGTCTCACCAACTGACAGCGCACAACCATCGACAAATAGACCAAATAGAAAACAACGAGTGCAAACAAAGAATGCCACAAAATGTTGGACAAGTAGACGCGTGTAGACCAGACGGAGCGCGAGTGAGGTGGAGTGCGGCGCAACAGACTTAGAAGCAGGCGAATTTACTTTTAATGCGAAAAAAGGCTAAATGTGGCAAGAGCAACGAAGGTGCACATACATTAGTGTGTGTGTTATAAAAGGTTGCAAAGTGTAGCAAAAAAAAATTGCGACTGCCAAGCAGCCGCTGTAAAAAGTTAATGGAAGCAAATGCATCAAAATGGTTAATTGGATCTGGAACAGAAGATGACGGAGACTTTGAGTGTTTGTGGCAGCAGTGGTAACTAAATCAAACGTGCAACATATGCAGCGCGCAAGTAATTTGCGGCACAAACACACACGAGAGGGCAACAACACGTGATGCATGGAAAAGGTGCATGCAACACTTGCAACAACGCATGCAACAAATACAAAAAAAGAAAACACACACACTGCCACACGATTCGTAGCAACTTCCATTTTGCTGCAAAGTTTGAGTGTTGCGCGCGCATAGCAAGTGGCATTTATGTGGCAAGGTACTACTTTACATAGAAATGTATGTATGTGCGCGGCAGTGATACGACACGCATTAGCGCGAATTGAGAAGTAAGTGCACAAACACTCAAACACACACGAAGGCACCTCACTTCCTCACCTTCGTTGCGCTTTTTGTGGCATTTGCGTTTTAATCGAATATTTAGTCAAGTTCGTTAGCGTGTTGCATGGTGCTTGTTGTGTTGCTACGTCGCGCGTCATAGCTTACCACGGCTGTGTGTGGGGTGTGGCAAGTCATGGCCCATATGATGTATCTGTTTTCGCTACTGATTGCCGGTTCAAATATATAGATATCATATGTGGTTGTCTTGTGTGTAGGCACTTGAGTGCTGCCACAAATATGCATTTAACAGCATTAAATAGAACTCGAATTGGTGCAACATGCAACATGGTGCATGCAATATGTATACTTCAAGTGGGTTGTGAATTAAGAGCAAATATAATTCAAAATAAATTGAAGGAAGTGCTGAGATTGCCACGCTGAGTGCTACAGAGATTGATATAGAACTTATAGAAGATTGTCTTTAGTCGGTTTGCAATATTTCAAGAACCAGATTTTAAATAAAGTTAAAGAGAGACATATATGCCCTTTTCTGGTCTCCCGAACTGTAGATTAAGAGTTCTTTAAGGACTTAGACAGAAACCCTTAAGGAAATGTTAACCCTTTCTGCTTCTTATAGTCTTCTAGATAGTCGAAGTCAAATCATGTTTGAAAAACAACTGAGGCAATTAGCTCGAACTTGCGGCGTTGCTGAATCCTCTATGTATATCCAATTGTTCTCCTAACCGATTCCTTAAGAAAATGCGCCACTAAGTAACATCAAGAGTCAATTAAATGTGTCCTCTAAGTGAGTACCGATTTCCAGAACTGCAGAGAAAGAGCTCTTCAGGGAATCAGACAGAAAATTTCAATGTAAAGGTAACCCTTTCATCTTTTTATAGTCTTATGGATAGACCTTATCAAGACCTTAAAAAAGAACAACGCAGTCAATGAATTCGAAATTACTGAATTTCCGAATCCTTTTGCATTTGCTCACCTATTCATTCCTCAATTGTAGGAACTATAGGAGCTACACTTACTGACTAGACATCTGCTCGGAGACCTTTGAATTATTGAGTTACTTGGGAAACCCAACTAAGTAACCATCAACAGACATTGACCATATCAGGAAAGCTCATTCCTTGGATCAGAATATCACTCTGCTATAAAGCGGATAATAAAGATCATACGTCGGCCGCATATATCATCCAAATAGGGTCTCCATTTCACGTACTATTTATTGCGGGATTGTGGAGAAGGAAACACTTTGACATGTCTACCTTGATTAGTCTATCTTGAAATGCTTCTGGGTGGAGAATTTTGAGGCGTCTTTTCATCCAAAGGATCTAAAGGCTATTTCCGACAGAGTATGATGAGACATATGCCCTGAATTTTGTGCTTTGGATCCGTTAATGATTGATATCTATTGTCGGTGTTGGGGTATTTTACCAAAACGTGACCGTTCTAACAGAGCATTCTAAAGTTATTGATGTGTGGAATGAATAATGTTGAGGTTCTGTGAGACATTTTTATATTGGGAATATAATATAAACTACTATGATTTGAGAAGTAACAGAAGATCACTTCTATATGAGTATATCGGTCACAAGTTCCCTTAAAGCAAATTTTCATTATGAGTTATCCTCCCATCCATATAGTAATTTCTCAATGACCCATTAATCTATTATATATATACGTATATTTACCAAACTCTGACTCAATCAAATTCAAATAAATTTACTATAAACTATTTATCTTGAAAGTTCAATGATTCACAAAATGAATTAAAACTTCGCATTACGCACTCTTCTTATCACGTACGTAGTAAATGTATCGCAAAGTTACTCCGGCAATAAAAGTCCATAAAAACGGGGCAACAATTAAAATTAGCAATAAAAATTTGTGACTCAATAGAGATCCCAATATACGCTTATTTATGAGGTGTGTGCTTGCGTGTGACTATTTTGAATGCCCTCTGCTGACAAATCGCTCGGAAGAAATCTCTGTGTTGAAATTAAATGCTTCGAATTCAAGTGAACTCATAATTGTCTCTACACTCGTCGTCTTTATGTGAGGGAATTTAATGACTGGTCATTGGTAAGAGAAAACCGCAACAATTGTAACGGACGACAAAACGCAAGCAAAGCTAACATAGCTTTGAGGTTAACGATGAACCCGGCGAACGAGCGTTGGCAGATTTGCAAAACGTACCTTGAATTTTAAATGCCGCATAATGCGAACAATGACTAGTGAGGTGACAGCCAATGTTGGGTATGTTGACTTATGATTGATATCTATTGTCGGTGTTGGGGTATTTTACCAAAACGTGACCGTTCTAACAGAGCATTCTAAAGTTATTGATGTGTGGAATGAATAATGTTGAGGTTCTGTGAGACATTTTTATATTGGGAATATAATATAAACTACTATGATTTGAGAAGTAACAGAAGATCACTTCTATATGAGTATATCGGTCACAAGTTCCCTTAAAGCAAATTTTCATTATGAGTTATCCTCCCAACCTGGCTCGAACTGGCTCGAGGCTTAAAATGAAGTTGAGTTCTTCTTTGAACTTCTTTGAGGCTTTCATCTGCACTCTTTGGAGCCCCTTTACCAGAGAGACCTCGGTACTTTTTGGTTTCCGTGAAGTATTTATATTTGATATGATGATGTGGAGATTAAAATCAATCGTTTATTGAACCTTTAAACCTTTAACGATGTCTGAAAGGGTCGAAATCAGATCAGATGATTTAAGTAAAACACTGTTTTATGGAAAAGTTCTCTTAGAAGGAAATTTTGACATAAGTGAAAGCTCAGTACTACACTTTGATTTAAATTAAAGCTCGTTAGCGGTAAAAGCTTTTAAGATGGCAAACTTTGGAGCTTTGATATATTTGTTTAAAACACTCTTAGAATGAAAACTCGACATAAATGAAAGTTCAGAACTACGGTTTGATTTAGATAAAAGCTCGATAGCGGCGAAAGCTCTTAAGATTCCAAACCTTGGAGCTTTGATATATTTGTTTACTAAAAGATTTTAGTCGGATTTCCCGCGCAGTTTATGATTCAATCTAGAAAAGTAGAGGAGTTTTGAATGAAAATTCGAGTATTAGCTGGTCATTATTATATCTCAGAAAAACTTAATTTACTTCACAAAAGTTCTGAAAAGCTGTATCTCTCAGCATACATCAATGATCTTATACGATCTCGTATATATTGGTAGTCATTCAGCATTTTATAGAAACGTACCTTTGTTTAGAGCTTTTGAGTTTTCCACTTTTTTGAAAGCTCGAATGCTGTTATCAAGTATCAATTTTGTATTGTAAACTGTAAAATTAATACCAATTAAGACCATTAATTACCCAAAACTTTTGTTGCCATTTATAGAAAAAAAAAATATTTTTTATTTTTGTTGAACGATTTTTTCTGCATTCACGGAAATGGGTATGTAACTTGATTTACAGCTACGATATCAAGGCCAAACGACTCGCAAACGAAACGACCAAGGGGTTTGTAATAACACAATAAGCATGCGAGTATATTCGGTATTCATGCATGTGAGCGCAAATACAACACCGCAACGCGTCAAGTCAAGCCTTCGACGCTAAGTCCACACGAACATATCAATAACCACTTAAGTATGGCATGATTTGGCATTAGCACAGTCGGTTGTGGTTCTTATTGTTGTTACAGCTGTCAATAATAGCCAAGCAACGCCTTAAAATCGTTGCTAGTTAACTACGCGCTACAATCACAATCACATGTGAGTGCGCGAGTGTGGGGGAAATGTGTAAGAGCGCATGCGCAAAAGTGTTTATGGCGCTCATGACGCACACACACATGCCTAGCTATGCTTGTCAGCTGCTTGAAAACACAAATGTGAATAGAAAGAAATACTCGTAATAAAGTTATAAGCAAAGCGCGCGAGTGGGCGGGGGGCGCGTTAGCACAACTTCAAGCCAAAGAATTTCTGGTCAAACGCTTGTGTGCCAATTCCGCTTCAAATGGCTGTGGGCCAAAAAGCGCAGCGACGAACAACAAAAGAATAATAGCAGCTTACAAATGCTGGTGGTAAAAATTAAAAGACAACAACAACAACAATGAGTATAAGCGCAAAATAATAAAATGTGGTAATAAAAATATGCGCGCACACACACAAAACTAAAGCTAACTAAGTTTCGCTTGCTCACATTTGATTGCTGTGGGTTTGGCCGCAACGCAATGGAAAATAGCGCCGCCAGCATTATTTGCGTGCCGCTGCTGACCGCTACAAGCTGTAAACAGCTGTGCTGCCGCCGCGCGCTCAGGCTATTGCGCGCTAACAGCGCTCTGTTCGAGCTGTCTTGTAGTCAGCCTGTAGTCAGCCTGTAGTTAACCGCGCGCTTAGCCAATTTCAAGTTGGAGTCTTACAGCTCGCAGCGCTGGCTCAACACGCTAGTCGCCACCGCCACCGCTGCTCGGAGCCGTGCTGTTGGGCGTGCTTTTGTGCCATTTTTACATTTGCAGCAACACATGTGTGCGCTTTTGTTTGCAGCGTTGTTGTTGTTGTGCATATGTTGACTTCTTGTTGTTGGCCAACATGGCTTGGCGCTGCTGGCCAAGTTATGATTGAGTTCTAATGATTTTGTGAAATGTATCAAGGAGAACGAGTTTCGTGGAATTGTGGCAGCATGCCAACGAGCGAACGTTAGATGGGAGGACAGTGGATGAAGGAGGCGGTTTGAAAAGATAGAATGTTTAACTCTCCAAATTTGTTTTAGGTCAAAAATTATAACTATTTTTAGAAGGCTGGAGTTCAAAATCAATATAGAGATTTTAGAAATTATTGAATTAAAAATAGTTTAACTTAACCCTTGGTTATCACCTTAGGTTACTTGACACAAGCTCAAATATGCGGACAATAAACTGGGACCATTTGATTCTAAAGCTCTTACTGTCACGCCCATATTTTTGACTAGAACATTATACCTAACCATTTTGCTTCCAGCTGACGTATATTGGTTCTCACTAAAGGTCACCTGGTACACGGAAAATAAGAAAAGTTCTAAGCCAATCGGAGCCAGATCCGTGTTCTTATGTCAATGATTCTGTTGTAGACAAGCAAATATATCTGTCACTACCAATAAATGACGATTACAGTGTTTAAAATATATTGAATTAACCCTTGGTTATTCATTATGGTTCCAAATCAGTGGCATTCAGCGGGTTTAGGGATTCAGACTTCAAATAAGAGCCCAGCAGAGCTCGTATCTGGCAATACAATACATCTTTGAAAGGTCTCGACATAACCTACAAAACGACGCTATGCATGATTAGTTTGGATATAGCGTTCAACAGTTATGGGCTTATAAACATGGAGTTTACTAACGCCGAAATTCGCGCCAAGCTGGTATTGACGCCCAGGAAGGTTTTGCTGTGTGTTTGATGGGATTGAAAGGGTATCATCCACTATGAGCTGCTCCCATATGGCCAGACGCTTAATTCTACCATCTACTGCGAACAACTGGACTGCTTGAAGCAGGCGATCGACCAGAAGCGTACAGAATTGGCCAACAGGAAGGGTGTGTTGTTCCACCAGGACAACGTCAGACCACACAATTCGTTGATGACTCGTCAGAAGCTAAGGGAGCTCGGATGGGAGGTTTTATCGCATCCACCATATAGCCGGGACATAATGCCAAGTGATTACCACCTGCTCCTGACCATAGCGAACGCCTTTGGTGGTGTAAAGTTGAACTCAAAAGAGGCTTCTGAAAAGTCGCTTTCCGAGTTCTTCGCAAATAAGGAGGAGGGCTTCTACGAAGAGAGTATTATGAAGTTGCCATCTAGATGGAAACATATACATATGTGAACTAAATCCGATCACTGTAACACTTTTTATAAAACTTGGAATAAAGAGCAAAAAAGCGGAAGGGAGATATTTGCCAACCTAAAATTTTATTCAGCAATATAAATAATGAAATAATATAAAAAAAACATAAAAAAAAAATAAATATAGAACATATTCCTCCACTCTCACACCACTGTGCGTCAGCTAGGAGCTCACCGCACCGTTTGTTTGTCCACTTCGATGACGAGGGGCTCTCTATAGGCGCGCGGCCAATTAGATAAGTGGTGCTCAATGCGCAAATCAGACGCGAAAAAAATCTATTATTATTTATTACAGCAAAATAAAATAGGCGCACAACAACAATAGCAGCAACAGCAACAGCAGTAGTAGTTGTGCGCCTAACAAAGGCATAGAACAGTGAGTAACCACAAAATAGCCAACAGGCAACAATTGCTTAAGTGTAGCTAAAATACAATTGCAGGAAATGGAAATTGAATACCAAAACCGACGAACAACAAACAATAAGTAATAACAACAACAGCAACAACAATACGAGCTTTGGCTTGTAGCAGCAACAAACCAGTCAACCAGTGACCAAGCCAGACGGACGAACAAACGGACAACAAGAAAGCCAACAAACCAGTAAGTGCAAGCTTGAATTAAGCTATGCGCTTGCATGCATGTGTGTGTTGTTGTTGTTACTGTTGTTGTGAAGTGTTTGCATTTGCAGTAGGCACAAATAAATCTCGGCTATAATATCCGCTATTGTCGCTTTGCCATTGCATTAACATACTACGAGAGCGCATATCTAATTGTAATTGTAATTGAGTCGAGTCACTGAGTACATATATAATTATATATGTATGTGTGTGTATATAGTAAGAGAGTGAGTGAGTTAGTCAAACCGGCGAATGCTTAGAAATTCATACTCGTTTTGCTATTTGCTATTTGCCATTCAAATGTAGTGCATGTTATATGCTCAACAAGCGTTAAATTATACAATACGGAATAGAAAATTTTCATTTAGACAATCGACATGGCATACGTGCGCTTTTACTTACAAACACACACACACACATACACAGAAACATATATATATACATACATACATACATATCTAGTGCCTTATAAGGCTGCTCATACATTTGTAATTTGGTTGCAAGCATTAAACGCTGTTGGAAGTTGCGGTCAAGCCGCGCCAAAATGCTTGCCAATAATCCGAACACACAAACACAGTGACACACAGTTAGGCATACATACATACTTACATCCATTTCATATTTGGTAAATATGATTTCAGCATATTGTCGGTGCAACTTGGCTTACAGCAGCAACACCTGCGCATATGGATTATTACTGCCAACAACACAACAACAACATCAGCAACAACAACAAGAACAATAGCAATAGTAACGATAACTTTAACAACAACAAAAATAACGTCAGCATCAACAACAACAACAACATCGTCAGCAACAACAACAACGTTAACCACCACTTAGAAGCTGGAGAAAGGCGCTCGCTCAGGAAGTTGACGTTTGGCTGGGTGTTGGTTGGTGGTAGTGGCGAAGGTGCCGCATTAGCCATGCCGCATTGTTAGCTTGGTATTTGGGTCGGAAGATGTGATTATAATTTTGCAAATACACACATCTCGTTTTCCATGGCGTTTAAATGCAACTGCAAAGCATTTGAGCCCACTCAACCTCACACATGCAGTATTTACATACACACACAAACACATATTGACTCATAGATTCGCATAAAAGCTTACGAAGTTCATGCAACAGCTGGTGGGTTGCATGTAAGAACTCATACAGAAGCTCGTGACAGGAAGGATTAGCAATTGAGACACACACACATACATTCGCACATTTCTAGCTAATTAATTTATTCAAAGTTGTACCGCATTAAATACAGTTGATGCGTTGCAGAGGTGCTGACTTGAAAATTAAGCGCTTATGCATTATTAATTAACAATAAGAGGCGCAAACAGCAGCAACAGCAACAACAACAATTTGAATATTGGATATGCAATTCGGTACTAATATACGAATACTTTGTGCAAATCTAATGGGTTTACTCAACAAAGTTGGTGAGCATATGCATGAATTCAAGCTTGAAATGGTAGCAAGTTGAAATTTTGTTAATAAAGGAAGTTGTCATTGCCATGGCAGCGGTGTATGAACAGAGAGAGAGAGAGAGAGAGAGAGAGAGAGGTAGTAGTACTAATTATGCTAATGCGTTCATAAGTCAATTTAATTAGCTAAGTAGTTGCATGAGAATACGATATTATTGTAATGAGAAGTTTAATCTCAAATGTTGCAAATCGAAATGATTTCCGGTATCAGTTTCAGTCAGTATTTGAATAATATCATGACTTGGGTCGGCTATTAGCAATATTTATTTTGCCTTTGATCGAATTTCTGACATCAGTTATAGACGGAGTGTCAAAGTTTTGATTTTGAATGGTGATTTGTGGTGAAAAAATCAAAGCTCAATGTCTGAACTAACTGAGCTTTCATATACTTTTTATTAAAAGATTCCTAGTGTAGTAGCAAAATAGTTCACATTTGTAGAGAAAGATGAAAGCTCAACATCTGTGAAAGCTCTCAATATGACAGAACTGAGCTTTCATATACTTTTTACTAAAATATCCCTGGTTTAGTAAAAAATTTTTCACATTGGTAGAAAAAGATGAAAGCTCAGTGTCTGTGAAAGCTCTTAAGATGACAGAACTGAGCAAAACTGAGCTTTCATATACTTTTTACTAAAATATGCCTAGTGTAGTAGCAAAATAGTACACAATTGTGTAGAAAGATGAAAGCTCAGTATATGTGAAAGCTCATAATATGACAGAACTGAACTTTGATATATTTTTTTTTTTACCAAAAGTTCCATGCAGATCCAAAAGTTTCGAAAAATTCTACATTTTTTCATTCAATTTTCATTTCAACAAAGCCCGTTTTCACTTTTAACATCCATTCTAGTTCTAAGATAAACACAGTGAATTTAGCAATGAATACCTATTCGAAACGTTCTTCTTAATTTCAATCGCGGTAAAAATATGTATATATCCTACGAGTGATAAATGCTTTTCGAATGATCGTCAGGTATTTAATGGGACGTTGTCCAATGAATAGAGAGTTTTGTAGTTTGAGCATCTCGTTTCTCAATTTCCAAAGAAAAACGAGGGTCTTTTGCATGTGTTAATCTGTTTTAGCTGTGGTGAACTGTGAAATCATGTTTCATATAGAATTCAGCATCATTAATTTCCCATATATATATCTATTCCTAAAAGTCACACTAATATTAAATGCTACTGGGTCCATTCGAGCCTTAGTTGATTAAAAATATTGAGGTTAAAGATATCAAAAAACTAAATTTTCGAAACAAATTTCGTTGGACTTTTGAATAACTAAGAACCTTATAAGGAAGTAATAATTGTATTTTTTTCTCAGAAACAAAATCATAAGCAGACCAAAGTACGAAAGATTACATAATCTTACAACAAATTGTAGCACCTTGCCTGAAAATATTTCATCACGCACTAAGGGCAAGTCAAGGTCACTGAAGAAGCAAACATTATAAACACTACGCTTCCTATACAACATAGTGTTGTTGTATAATATGTTCGATATCACAGAACTAGCTATAAATCTATTCGCACTGCCCAGAGCAGCACGAGGTCACTGTTTTACTTCACACCTAAATTTTATTTAGAATAATTTTCGAAAAAAACTGTACCTTTTTATAAAAAAATTAAGATTTATTAAAGGAATTTTTCAAAGAGAGTGTATATTTTTGCTAATATTGACTCAGAGACCTTTTGAGAGTTTCCATTGTTGACAACTGGATCGCTAGATCACGCTATCTTAATGATCAAGAGAAGTATAGACACGTGAATAAAAAATTCATAAAAATGAGCTTTCACTGAAGCACATTCAATTTAAATTCTCGAACTGCTCAGTAATTTTGTTTCTATTAGGTCCAAAGTCCAATTTTAAGCCATTCATAAATATGCTAGAGTAAAAATATCAAGATAACCTGCAGTGAAAAGACTTGTAATAATATGTAATAAGCCCAAAAGTGTGGCCAATGCCAATCAAATCAAAGACGCGACCAAAAAGAAATCATTTAAAGTGTATTAAATGTAAATAAGCGCTCCATTGACCGACTGACGACGACTTACAGACAGGCAGACAGACACGACACTCCAGTGGCTGGCACAGCTGGTCATTTGATGGATTGATGTGATGTGCCACATGAACTGATTCACAACAGTTTGACAATGCGATCAATGCGATCAATACTACAGTTAACGACGCATGCATACGCATGGACCGACTGGTAGCTGGGCTTGGCTGGCATGCCAAACCGTCTACTGTGACCATAGACCAGTATCTCTGACCACAATGAGTGGTTTAACTTAAGCAACGCGTATTTACAAGCGCTGTATTGGTGATCGCACATGCGTCGCTTACGCTGTTGCCTTTGAGTAGTTCAACAGGTCGCGATCGACAATCATTTGCCAAATGGCTGGCGCACGATTGACGTACTCGTAGTCATAGACGGTAAGGAATCGGTCAGTCGACATGTAATCCATCAGCTGAGCAGCATGATACGCAGTACAAGTATATGTGAGTAAGCTATTACAATTCATCATGCGGACAACCCAGTAGGAAAAGTAGAACTTAAAGATCTATAATAGAAAAAAATGACAGGGACTTAGAGCTCCTTACGTTAGACTGATGTTTTTAGAGTATATCATCGAACTTCTGATTTTCATTTATATCAGCAAAAGGGTTCCACCATGAAGACACTAGGAGAGTGACAACAAGTGAGCTTCGTACTTCAAAGAGACCTTGAGCTGTCAAAAAATCGAATATTATAAATTTTCGTTGCTAAATTTTCCAACAAGGCTGCCATAAAACGAGCACGCAATGATCGCACGATTGGATTATGTTGATCTTCACGATTCGCCGGCACTGAAGATCAGCTGTTCAAGTTGAGGGCGATACAAATTTTGCGCAATTGTAAGTGCTAATAGTAAAAGAATAGTAAGTAATAGCCTTGGCTACCTTTTAGCAGCCTCGGCTATTCTTCTTTTGTATTGGAAGTAATTAAAATGCCACAACACAGGAGAAACAAACACAAATGCGGAAGCAGTCGGCCAATAAAAGCGCAATAATTTGCAAAAAAATTGTTACAAGATCTAAGAAATGTACTCTGAGTAGAAAAAGAATGAAGAGAAGCTTAATTCGTTCTTTAATAACGGTACTTATATTTATGTAAATAATCATGCGTGTGAACTTCCAAGGGTTTAATGGATGAGCGAATAAACTGGTGCGTGGCAACACTGGAAAATAAAGACTAAACTTGTGTAACACATTGGTGTGATCGTGAATGAACCGTAACCATCACACTTTTACTTTTATTTCTTATTTTACTCGTACTTGCCACAATTGTTGCGCATCATTTATCATGTGGACGCCTCGACTGTGTGAATTTTGTATGAAAACTGCGGACCAGCAAAATATTGCTGGTAGTGTGAGGAGCGCCAGCGCGATCTTCACAGCGGAAGCAAATTTTTTTCGTGTTGTTGCAGCCGTAAAGTGCGTTTTATGAGATATTTCTTATTTATTTTTCGTTTGTTTGGCATTTTAATTGATTATTCTAATTTCTCATGTGTTGCCTGGCAAGTGTTTGGGAATTATATTAGGTGAGGTGATGTCGATATATATGAATGTTGTGACTACTTTATGACTAAACATCTGCTCACATTTCAATAAATATTTTAATGCCTTACGGTATGTCATGCGGAAATAGTAAAGCATTTTGAATGTCACGTAGCTCTTATCTGGCAATATTATCCATCCTCGAAAGATCTTGACATAATCTACAAAATGACGCTATGCATGATTATTTTGGATATTGTGTTCAACAGTTATAGACGTGTAAACATGGAGTTCACTAACGCCGAAATTCGCGCTAATTTAATGTTTTCATCGTTAAAAGCAAATCCGCTAGAGAAACGTTCCATGAGATTAATTATATTTTTTGGGAGTCTATCACTTCGAACTGCGGAGGAATGGTTTCGACGATATAGAGTGGGTGAAAACGCCGATAAGCCAGCCGGTCGTGGAAACATCGAGTTAGACTGGCATGTGGCATCCCGTGATATCGCCCAAGAGATGGGAGTTAGTCACCAAAACATTTTAAACCATCTGCAGAAGGCTGGATACACAAAAAAACTTGATGTTTGGGTGCCGCATGATTTGACGCAAAAAACCTTCTGGACCGAAACAACGTCCGCGATGTGCTGCTCAATCGGAACAATTGGTGGATTGGAAGGCAATCATCCACCATGAGCGAACAACTGGACCGCTTGAAGCAGGCCATCGACCAGAAGCGTCCAGAATTGGCCAACAGGAAGGGTGTAGTGTTCCATCAAGACTACGCCAGACCACACACTTCGTTAATGACTCGTCAGAAGATACGTGCGTTCGAATGTGAGGTTTTATCGCATCCACCATATAGTCCGGACATAGCGCCAAGTGATTACCACCAGTCCCTGTCCATGGCGAACGCCCTTGGTGGTATAAAGTTGAACTGAAAAGAGGCTTGTGAAAACTGGCTGTCCGAATGCGTGATCCACATTGACAACGTTGGAAATAATCTTTCCTCTATCTTATAAGACTTTTTTCAGGGATGTTTTATGTTTTTCTGTGCGTTAGTGCCTATGTAAAACCCAATTCGAGTATTCAGAGATATCCGTGCTACCTTCGTGAGGACTTCTAGGAGGGTTCTATAATTTTCAGATATCCTAAGAATTAAAATCCTCTTAAACGAACCGACGGATGCTGTCAAATTGCTGAAATTCTAGTTCATTTCTGGAAAGCTTTTGAATTGAATACGAGTATATATTTATTTTCTCAAAGCTTATTTTAAGTTTCTGTTATAGACCTTTCGGATATCTTAGTACAAGGGTGAGCACAGATTTGATCGCCATAGGTTGGTAAGGACCTAAAAGACCCTTTCCGATTTTAAGAACTGTATTTTTAAAATGTTGAGGGTTCACTGCTCCAAAAGTAGGTTGAAGTTGCTTTAAAGTGTGATAGTTTCTGTAGGATCCTTCGCTCATAGTCCAGGCGCTTGACCATATCATAATGTTTCTAGTGTGTTTCCGCCATATACTAAAATCACTCGAAATAAAAACTCAAAAATTTCGAAAAACACCAAAATTTCTGCCAGTTTTCACCACACACGCTCGTTTTAATTGGCATTTATCATTCGCTTCATTTCGTAACAATCCCCAAAAAAGTGTTAATCATGCAGTAATCAGCTAAATAATGAAACGCAAGTAGACCTAATTTCTCGCTGATATTCACTTCGTAATGATTTTCATTTTCGTTTGTTGCTTGGCAAATCATCACGCAACGAACAGTACGAGATTTCAGTGAAGTCAAGCTGATTGAATAATTTCAAAAAATAAAAAAAAGAGTTTTAATTAAAGCTACTGCACTCGGCTGTGATTTCTTTTCGCTGGAAGCGAGGGAGCCCGAAATCAAAAGGCAAGTGAAAATGCGTTAACATTTCGGCAAATCATTCACTTTCCAGAAGCAAATACTAAGTTATTGTATAATGAAATTTAAATCAATCAATGCGGCGCAACAACAATTGCAAAAGCTACCAAAAAATTTGATTAACAACTCATGCCGGTGAGCAAAGTGAGTGTACGATTGATTTATTGTACATAACAGTGGTGCTGCAAAAACAATATAGACGTGAAAGATTGTACTTGATGATATGGCAGTTCATATGGAAGAGTTGCAAATGAAATTGTTTTAAATAAGAGTGGCGAAAGTGGAGGCCTTGCCACATAACACTATCAAGGTACGCGTTATCCCACTTGTTTTTTTTGGAAATCCTATAGACTGAACTCACAAAATATTCGAAAGTTCTCCCATAAATATCAGTTTTAATGCTTGCTGAGACTAAAAATACTTCAATGAAAGCGGATGTGTTCATTTTTACAGCAAAAAAATCGTCATTATATCGCCTTACCCGCATCAAATGATAACATTGATATGTGTTCCACAAGTTCAGTTATCGCATCGTGAAGTTCTACCGACATTTGCCGGTTTTTAGAGCCCGTTCCAGCTGTATTTACTTGTATTTAAGTGCAATTTTAATTCTCCCCGGCCCATCTTACAACATTTTACTGCAGTTGTAACCAATTTTTTCCACTTTTTTTCACTAAATTTACGACATTTGCACGCATTTTAACTTCTGTACTAAGTACCCCACAAATATTGGCGAAACTAGTGTGCGTACGTATGTTTGTTTGCTGCACTTTTATGGGCTTATCAATTGCGTAAAATCATTTTGCTTTTTAGATAAGCGAAAGGCATTTAAAAAATATAATGAAAAGCGCACGCACATGCAAAACAACAACAACAACAACACAGAGGAGTAGCTGACAGGCGAAAGGTATAGAGCAACGCAATGAGCAGGTGAACGCTACTTGTTGTTGTTGTGCGTGAAAGGATATATGGTGGATAAAGTGCCTCACGTGAGACAACACTTAAAGCGCACCACATTAGCAACAAAATTACAAAAATATCCGCGACTATCACTTACTACTTTGTTTTCTGATGCTCCCGCTGCTATCGACGCATCAATACTCACCAAGCCATGCGCAACGACGCATCCCATCTGTATCGGTATCTGCATCTGCACTTATGCTCATGTATCTGAGCGCAAGCGCGCGCATTCCACAGTCACATGCACGCCGACTGCTGACGCTTCTGCTCAAAGCCCAAGCGCGCGCTGAGTCTGCGTGTGTGTATGTGTTGCTTGTTGATGTTGCTTTGGACATTTCGTTGGTCATTTGGTTCGTGTGCCTTCGCTTTGCCATGTGAACTGTGCCACATTGTCTTTTTATCGCATTGCGCGTCGCTTCTCCCCCTCCTCCGGTCGCTGACTGCAGACTCTTAGATATAATATTTAAGATAAATAATAAGATCGTGATTCCAATTTAAGCTTGAGTGGTTTTAATCTGTTGCATTTTATAATCGAGCGGCTTGTCGGCTGGCTATCAGCGTTCTGCGGCGCGCGACGCAGCCGTTGACCAGTGGCTATCTGTTGATGGCTGGTGCTGCTGGCCAATGACCGTCGGCTTGGCTCCCTTTGTCTTTTTGTGCGCTGCTCCAGACAATTTCTTTGGCTATTTTATAGGTGGCGCATCAGTTTTTGTTTTTCACTGTTGCGTTTACGACTTTCGACTACATACTTCTGGTATCTCTTAAATCTTTCCAGCCACCACACCTCTTATAGACGCGCCCTGCAGCAGCGCTCCAACAGTCTCACCCCTCCCGCTCCCTTCCTTCTCTATCTATCGTGGTGCGCTTGTCCGGCAGCTAGGCGTTAAAGTACACCGCTTGTTACCGCCGCCTTTGCCTTGGGCCTCCAGTTATACCTCGCCAGTATTGTTGTTGTTGTTATTTATGCGCGCGCACACACAAGATCGATCTAATTAAGCGCGTCTTATCAACGCCTCAATCTGTCTACTACAAAATATTGTTTTTTCTCTCTTTATTTATTTGTTGCTTTTATGGTTTTTTATAGTTTTTTATGTGGTTTTCTTGATTTTTATAGTGCTTATTTTTATATCTAACAAATTTTGTTACGCTGCTGTTTGTTTACTTTGACGTCGCCTTGTGTTGTTGTTGTTTTCCATTTTTTCACTCTGTTTATTTTATGCATTCTTCCGCGACCATTTATGACCTCTTCGGTTATGGTTGCTGGCATTCTTTCGCTTATTATTGTTGTTTTATCAATTATTGTTTTTGTTGTTGTTGGTTTATTATTGTTGCAGCTCAGCGTTTAACCTTAACTTGGCTAATTGAGGAGTGTACATAAAAGACTACTGGCTACTGTGTGCGAGTTTCATGGTTTTCAAAGGTGTAGACACATTTTGGGCGGGTCCTCGGCGACGCCTTTCGGTATTTTTAGTATAAAAAGTACGTCTAGAAGTTGTAAATGATTAGGGTTTGGTAGCAATAGCATTTGTCACAATATCTGTTAGCGGATAACAAATTACTGTTTTATATGACTCTGAAGGCGTTGGACGTTTTGAAACTAAAAAAGATAAAAGGGCTAAACTCCAACTAAGCCAAAGTTACCATGAAATTTTAGAGCTTTTTATGCCTTAGGAGCTTTAAAGTTTTATAGAAACTACGACACACTCTCAGTGTTTCGTCGAAAAGTCAAGAAGTTCAGTCATAATGACTACAATGTTTATTGGACTCCTGACCGCCGAACCTGAGTCGAAGCGTCTGTGAGCAAAATAATCTACGTCTGACTAATATAGCTCTGTTGGCCGTTATAAACTGACCGTGTTTTATTTTCATTTCTTGATCTCTTCGATTTTTCCAGGGTTGCATATTCCAAATCAATGATCCATTAATTAACTTGTTAAATAAATATTAATATCCAAATTCCCTTCCTGTTTATGCATTATTACTCCCAGCGCTTTACCACTTTCATTGTCTGTTTAACACATGTCTTCATTATTTGCTTTGCAATTTTTTATGCATCATTGTGGTAAATGTTAATTGCACACATCTCGGTTTTTATGGCGAGTCATACATAAATATGATCGCCCACAAGCCAGGCGATCACCCAGACCACGGGAAAATAACTTTAAACAGCCATTTAGCGTCTGGCAAAAGTTATATTCACACTCTCGGGTATAAATACAAAGGCCTCGCGGTGATCTTTTTCACTTCGAAGTAAATTTGAGGTACTTGAGGCCGGGATTCAGCATAAAAAGGGAGCCCGAAATGTTTTGCTGGTTATTAGAATATTATAAGAAGTTTTAACAAGTCTAAAATGTAGATAATAGCCCCACTTTTCTATGAGGACCTGAGGGGATACTGTGAAAAAAATCTTTTACCTCATCCGTGTTTTGAACCAACAACTTACCGACTGTTAGTCTCGCACTCAGTTATGTTGGCGCACTTTTTGGCTGATTATAATATGAAAGCACGCAGAGAGTTGAAAAAAATTGGGTCATCGAAATAATATTTTACTTTATTTAGCGTTGCGATAACGGCACTTTTTTGTTATTTTATTTTTCTGAAATAATAAGCAAAGAGAATCCACATGAGCTATGATTGCTGCTTGCATATGTTGCATGTAACTTGTTGTTGTTGTTGTTGTTGTTGATATAAACATGCCAGCGGCAGTTGTGCGGCCATCAGCTCATATGTGTTATTTACAAAAATCTATTCATATTTGTATAATTTCGCTTTAGTGCGTGTTCGGCAACAAAAAACAGTTCGTGTATACACTCGTGTGTGTTAGTTGTTGTGGTTTTTGTGTGTGGGCATTTTTAGCGTGAATTTTGTAATTTGCTGGCGCAAATGTGTGAAAATCACTAGTGGCGCTGTGAAATTATGCAGAAGTTGGAGAATTGGGTGAAAATTAGTTAATGGGCAGCGCGCAGGTAAATGCAAGTATGGGCAGGCGCCCACAACAACTAGCAATAGCCAACAACACTTTGGTGTGAAATAGTGCAATAAAAAAACATTTAATTGCTTGCTTTGCCTAAATAAGTTGTTTTATGCACTATCCCGGGGGGTCCAATAAAAAATTATGAAAAGTTTTTTGGAAATGTTGCAGACAGTGATTTGGCAATATGGCTGTAATGGATTTGTAGTGCAAACAAAAACTTAGAATACATGAAAATTTGTGCAATGGTTCTTAAATTAGGTGTTGAAGAAGGAGAAGGAAACGACTCTTCACTACTAAGAAGCTCTGTAATTTCTGCAACTTCGAACTTGCTTCTCATATGTAGAAGTTCAGAATCAAGTCCAATGCGTGCACTATGGCAATAATTATATAGGATGTGGCTTAAAAGTTCGGAAGTTTCTTCAAACTTCTTCCGAATTGCCGGGAGTGATAAATTCGGAAAGGACGTATTGAGAGACGAAGATACAGTTTTTGCCAGACGACCTTGTTTCCCATATACTTAGTCATCCGGGCCAATTTTATGACATAGATATAAATTTAGACGATTTTTGAGAGTCTCGAGGTGCTTTGTACCTTACATTTAGAGCCTTCTTCATATCTCTTGGCATCATAAAGAGTTAATCTATATCTAAGACTGATCTCTGCCTCAGCGATCACAAATAATAACTAATCTAACGTTCGAATGCTCTCAAGCTATCAGCTAAATATCTGTCAATAAGCGTAGTAAGAAGTCTCTAGAAAGAAGAAAGGTTAAGTCAAGTGGCATACATCTGAAAGGACGTCAAACTCCCTGACGAGCTAAATTTATTTAACTGGTAGCTTTGTTCAATAAAAAAATATTATCAATAATAAATCTTCCAAGAAGAATAGATTAGTATCTTAATTAAACAAGATACTTGACCAAGGTCATGATATATTGATTACATTTCATCGAAATTACAAATATCATATCCAATTTAGCTTAAGAAAAAGACGATCAAATGTGCTTCACTTCTCACTTTATTAGACATGTGGAACCACAAAAAAGGAATTTCTATACACACGCGCGAAAAACACTCGAATCGAAATCGCTTTTTAAGTACAATTTGATTTCCAATACAAAGATATTACACTGAAATTGTATTAATCAGCAAATGGCGCAATAATCCCATTACAAATATGCTCGAATATGTGCACTCGAAAGCAAAGATAATATATTTTCTACATTTATATTTGTGTGATCGGAAACACTTTTATGCATTATTTAATTATATACACCGCAATATGCTACTTGGTGTGCTGTTACGGACCACCCAAATCACACTGAGACTAATGGCTGACCACCACTGTGAAACTATGCCACTTGGAACAATTTAATTGTAACACTGCGCCTGGTAAGCAGCGGGATAACTTCCTGAAGAGAGAGATTGTAAATAATAATGAATTAATTTTAGCTTCTTGAGTAATTGAAAAGAAAAAAGTGCTCTGAATTGTCTCGATTTAGCTTAAGTCATATAAGGAGATATCGGACTAAACCGAATGACATCATTTTAATTAGTGCAGATGTTTTTTTTTATAAAGATAAATCCAGGACCAATGAAGATATCGAAATAATACAACCAATACCGCTAATCTGGTCTAAATATTGTCGAAATCGGCTATACTTTAAAAGACTCCAGATTCGGAATAAGAATATAAGGACTTCAGAATTTTATACCGTCAAATTCTAATGCTTGAAATCGGTCCATTGATCCATAGGATATTATTTTGAATAGAATGTAGTTTATAGCCAGATATTGGTGAAATAGGTCAATACATATGTTTCCAGAAAACCATATAACGATTTCTGTCAATCTGGTTGGTGGTCTATCGAATTCATATCATACGGTTTTGCTCACAGCTGGAAGTAGAATGCCTTTGATTTTTGGAAAATTGGAGAATTTCGACTGCAACCGAACTTAACTCTTCTGGATATGTTTTATATGTTTACTTACATATGTAGATAAACAATGTAATAAGAGGAAAATAATTATATTATAAACAGCATTGGCAATTAAAATTGAATTATCACTTTACAGTATTAATTTAGGGCACAGCGGTCCCTTGAGATAAAATATCTAAAGCATTCCTTTGAAATATTGAAGATTGCAGAGTTTATTTTTAATAGTGATAATTCTGTAGAAGAATATTTAAGTGAAGAATAAGAATGAAGAATAAATGTTGAACACCGAAGATCTTGAGATTCTAGGCTTGTATTTTCTTATACAACAGATAGTCCAAAGGTATGAGAAAGTGTTTGAGGCTTAGTCGATTTCCTAGATAAGCTTAGCTTAACTACTTTTGAGTGCTGTAGACCACATATTTGTATATTTCCAAATATTTCATTAAATAATTTCAACTTCCATTGTGCAACAGCCTCCTTGATCTGATATAAAATCACAAAAATTCATATTCCACAGAAAAAATGATAATATGCGAGCACCGCTGCTCAACATCGTTAATAATGGTGTATTAATATCGAAAGAAAATTGAAAATTGTATTGCCATAAAATGAGAGCGTATTGAGAAATTAATTTCGTAAAACAAGACAAACGAAATGTAATAATGGAAACCACACTAACGGCATGGCCTATGGCGTGAGTGAACGAAAGCAAAGTCGGAAAGAAATCACAAATTAGTTGTGTGTGTGGCACGTTACCTTGAAGTAAGTACACAGCCAGACATACAGTTATAACCAGTAGTGACAGAGACAAGTAAGTAGTAGGTGTACTGCTTTATTGCTGTTATATCAATGGCTAAATTGTTTACATTAGCGGTAGGCATGAATAGCAACAATTCGTAAGTCCTACCACAATTGAAAGTTGAGAAAGAAATAAAACAAAAACAGAAAGAAAATTACAATGAAAAATTACAACAAAAAATACAAAGAAAATTACAATGAAAAATTACAATAAAAAAATAAAAAATTACAACAACATTACAAAAACAATTTCAAAAAAAATTACAACAACAAAAATACAAAAATAAAATTACAACAAAAGTTGTACTTGTTCAAGAAAAACAAACCAATCATTAGCTGCAATGAACGCAATCAGCAGCAACAATATTGTTAGTGTGCTCGTATATATGTATCTGTATCTGTGTGTGCGTGTCTGTTTATGAAAACAATGCCAGGCAATTGCAGTGAACTAAAAAGTCCAACAGACATTGTACGTACGTACAGTGATGCGAGTGCAACGATAAGCATTTAAAAAAAAACAGCAGCTGCTGTACAATTGTTGTTGGTGTTGTTACTGCTGGCGCACACTCGCAACTCTCATATAGCGCACGCCAATAAGAGGCAACATAATTGCATGTAAGATAGCTGATGTGATTGCTGTACTATGCGGTTGTTGTTGTTCCCTCAATGTTGTTGTTGTTGTACTTGTAATCATATTACGATCACCGGCGCAACGAGCAAATGAGTAATGCACCGCAATGCAATAGCAACAGCAACAACAATGCCAAAACGGTTCAAGTAGCTCAAGTGGCTTTTGCGCATTTAACGCCAATAGCCACAAAAACAACAACAATAACAACGCCACCCGCACCGCCAACGCTTGGCAGCCACCTTTGACGCACGGCCAATCAATCGTCGCACCATCGATCGTTCGCTGGCGTTCGACTGCAACAACAAGTAAAAGAAAGTCGCAGCGCTTGCAACGACAAGCAACAAGCGCAGCCAGCACGCCAATCAGCCAACTGACAAGCTAGCTGCTGCTTGCTGTTTGCCATTGTATTTATTATAGCTAGTTTTGTTATTGTTATTGGTGTTGTTTAGATGCATATCGCTGGCTAATGCTTAAGTCACTTACACTTTTTAACCGATTTTTTATTTTTTTTTTCATTCCATTTCACTTCACTTTTCTTCGCAGCGAAAAGACAAAAGTCTCATTATTGGCGTTGTAATTGAAAGTGAAACCGTTATTTGCTGCTGCTGTTGTTGTTGTCGTTGTTTTTTTGTTTGTTGAGCGCTAATGTATTTCAATTTTTCATTATATTTCAATCGATCGGTTCGGTCGTTTTAAAAAGCGCATATTGTTTGCCGTTTGCTGCTTTATTAGGCAGCCAACAAAGCGCCAAAGCAATGTGGCACGTTGCCTTTGTGTGTGTCTGTGTGTTTCTGTGTGTTTTAAAAGCAAAAGTTGAAGTGATCGCAGCGCGCGATTTCAATTGAAACTGCCACTGAGCAAACAAAATATCTATAAATCTACAAGCGCACACACACACACACACGCATATGCTTCTATATTTTCTAATTCCGGCCGCCTGCCACAATATGTTGCATGCTGCGGCGCTTTTAATTGAATTTGGTGTGGCTTTTTCTCGCTTGTGTTTCACTTTCATTCAATTCCAATGCACACTGCCTTTCAATTGCGTGTGTGTTTGGTGTTGTTTTTGTTGCTTTTGTTTTTTGTTATTTATTTATCTATGTAGAGTATTTTCCTTTGATTTATACATTATTTGTGCCATTTTTCGCTTTGGGCCAAGCAATGGCGTTCTAACTTGTGGTTGATTGGTGTGTTTTTAGGAATTTTTACTGCGAAACTTTAGGCTTTAAAAACATTTGTGAATTTCGTTGATAATTAGCACTATTTTATGCTCTTCTAAGTGTATTCCTTTGAAGAAGACAACCATGATTACATATCTATCGATTTTGTATTATCTCAAACGGTTAAGGCTAGATAATCATTTGAAATGTTGATATATGTATAGTGGCAAGAAATTTTACAGTAATTCATGACATTAATAAACCAGATTTCTTTCCCTGAATTTAGGAGGTTGGCAAATATCTCGCTTCCGCTTTTCGATCGTCTGCTTCAAGCGGTCCAGTTGTTCGCAGTAAATGGTAGAATTAAGCGTCTGACCATATGGGAGCTGCTCATAGTGAATGATTCCCTTCCAATACCACCAAACACACAGCAAAAAATTCCTGGCCGTAAATCCCGGCTTGTCCACTGTTTGGGACGATTGACCGACTTCGATCACAACCGTTTTGGCTTGATATTGTCGTATGTGATCAATTTTTCGTCGACAGTAACCATCCGTTTCAAATATGGGTCGAGTTCGCTCCGTTTCAGCAACATATCGCAGGCGTTGATTCGGTCCAGAAGTTTTTTTTCGTCAAAGCGGCACCCAAACATCAAGCTTTGTTGTGTATCCAGCCTTCGGCTGATGGTTTAAAATGGTTTGGTGACTCACATCTCCTGGGCGATGTGGCGAGATGCCACATGCCGGTCAAACTCAATGTTTTCCATGATTTGATCTATATTCGTTGTCACAGGTCTTCCGCCGGTTGGCTTATCAATGGTCTTGCTTTCAGCCGCTCTGAATTGTCGAAGCCATTTCTATGCAGTTCTAAGTGATAGAGTAACATCTCTTTATACATTGCTGCGAAATTCAAAAGACAAAAAGGCGGAAGGGAGATTTGCCAACCTAATATAATACATTCCGTTAAGATCACTTTACCATAAAATTCATAAATGACGAAGACGTTTTTTGAACCCAAACTTTAATTAGCAGTCCAAATAAAGCTAAGGAAATACTAAGAAATATTTTGTTATATGCTTTCAACTTTTTCCCTGCCGAGATATATGTTACAGTTCGTGATCTGATCTTAAATCACAAGAGTGCTCAGTGAAGTTAAAATAACATGGCAACCACCATATGATCGAAGAAATTTGTTAAGGAATGTGATAGTGGAAGTCATCTTGCAATATATAAGTTTAGTTGGAATAATATTACAGAAATTCCCATGATATCTGATATAAGTGCACAGTCGCGGACTCTTGAATATAGTTCGAAGTTTGAACAGAATGATATATCCAGTGTTTCTTAAGTGGATGACGAAACTATTCAAGGCTTAGTTAAGATAAGTGACAATAAATTTGTTCTAACACTTGTTTTGGCTGGCACTAAAACTGAAGAGATACATATATCTCTGATTTTCGAAAGATGAGATTGGATGGATGGTATTTCCAAATGGCTAAAAACTAAATTAGAGCCGTTTGGTTACTACCAATACCAATGTCGAATACGAAAGAACTTCTCGAGAAGTGATATGAATCGGTCCGGGCAAGTTACAACTCTGCAAATAAGAGAATGAATTTGACCAATAAACTTGAGAACTCTATATTAAAATTGCGAGAGATTTCAGAATATTTGAGTAACGATTTATAAAATTTTACAGGCACTTAAAAATATCTTTCAGTTGTGTATTGGAGTAAGCCGTATTATAAAAGGATCTGGAGACTTCCTTCTGATTTCTAAAGCTAACAGGGTTGGAATTCTGGAGTAGATATAGTCATAGGTCTCATTCAAATGCTCTATAATTCTAGAATAATTCATTGTAAAACTTTCAGGGTATAAGTAAGTTGTCTAGACTACGTTTGCGACGTTCGGTTCATAAAGCAATTAGAGAATGATCTGACAAAGTAGGATATGTAAATTGCTTGGTGTTATGGATAAGGACTCTAATTGGTAGTGGTCGACTTCGGTTTCATCTGATGAAAGATGATCTTGATCTGGATTCGTTATTCAATTATTTACAATAGGAGTTTATAATTGTGAATAAAGGGTGTAGTAAGAGGATTTACCGGGTTCCAGGCATCTAGTACTAGTAGTACAGTAAGCAAAGGTCATGAGAATAAGCAAAATTAAAATACTGTTTTTATTACACAAAAAATAAGGAATAAAATCTTTCACGGCACACCCTTTATTTGACAATGAATATGGCGCTAATTAAATTTGAATAAAATTTACCAAAATACGCCTTTAGCACCTTTTCATAAATATATGTACACCCGATCCACCTTCGTCAACTTAATTACGCATAATAAGAAATGGCAAGCAAATTATTTGCGAAGACGATGTGTGGGATAAGAGGCGAAAGAGTGCAAAGAAGAAACAGCAAAAAACGAGAGCAAGCAAAAAATAAATGCATCTTGTGGTTGCACGCCAAACGAATGATTGATTAAAAATACTGGAGGGCCGTGAGCTTAATTTCCATTGCACTGCGCGCGGCGCAAACAAGTTGCAAGCGGTTATCGAAACGAACACACGCACACACACAGACAGACAGGCCAGAAATGAGCTTTAATACGCGTATTTGTGCGATTGTATGTGTGTGTGAGTGTGTTTGTGTTTGTTTGTGGCAACAACGATACACATATCATCGGCGCTGATACAAATAAATATAGACATTGACAAGAGTGCCTGCGCGCACAGCGGGGCACGCAAATGCATAGCCAGCAGTTATTTGTATGTATGTATGTATGTTTGTGTATGAGAGTGCGTGTATGCATGCCTTGGTTGAGCATACGATTAGCGCGTATTGGCAGTAAATGAACGCTCAACGCCATTAATGTCAACGCAATGCGCCAGCGATATTTTTCATTTGCGAAAATGAGCACGTCACTGCCACAGCAACAACAGCAACCAGTAACAACAGCGGCAGTAGCAGCAATGAAAAATGAAGCTTACTGCTGCAACAACAACAATCAACAACAATCGCACATACGCAGAAATGCTCGACTACGCAGATTAAATGACATTTTAATTGTAAGCGCGCTTGTGAATGAGCGTGTTGTTGACATACATACTTTCAGTTGTTGTTGTTGTTGTTGCTGTTACTGTTGTGTCATTCGCAATGACAAAATTAATTTAATTATGTCAACCGAGATTACCTTGAAGTCAAAACAACAAGCTGCCGTTCCGTCGCCGCCGCCGCAGCCACTTCGTCATTGCAAGAGCTTATAGTGTGTTTACACACACACACATGCATGCAACAGCAAATAATTATATTTCTCTGTGTGTGTAAGGATTTCCGATGTATTCACTTTGGCCACGGCATTCTTCGACTTACCACAGTCATCAGTGTAAGCCTGTCTTAAAGCATTATACGCGCTGCTGAGACTCTCACACACATTGACATGACAAATGCATGCTTTTGTTGTTGTAATGAGCTACAACAACAATAAATTCCTGAACACACATATATATATTTTTTGTAAGTTCACATTTTAATTCAAAGGATAATAAATCGAGCTCCTCGAGTGTCTGTGAAGTGGAAAGCCGAGAAAATTGTAGTGCAACAACAACAGCAATAAACATTATCTGGAATTGCTACAGCATAGCTTAGGTTTTGAGGATAACACTTAGACGTAGGGATAATTGATGAGGTTGTCTTGGTTCTTGGTTGGTCTGGCTTTTCCAACTAGTATGTATGTAACGGTATTACATATTCTGGCTCAAAATATTAGCTCTTAAAGGACTTAAAATAACCAATTCTGATTTTTAAAGTTTCTGGGCATCTTTCAAAGGCATCTATGGTGTTATCTGATTGTGGTATGGTCAGCACTTTCTTTTACCGGAAAATGTTATTTCGGTCAAAGCTCTCTTGTAATATTATATAATAAGGGAAGCATCGAAAGTTAGAATACGCTACACTAATCCATTAAACTCCACTTTCTCAAACCCTTGACCCCATCCCATACACAGAACCACCGATCAAATAATATTACTGGGGTTCAAATGGCTGGTTCAGGATAGTTGTTGAAGGAAACACTGGAATTTCCATAACTGCCTTACCGTCGGGATTGTTTTGACGCGACTTTTACAGAGTTTTTTTTTTTTAATAAATTCATCTCAATTTGAAGAAATCTTTACTACTTAAAGTTTGAGCCATTCTTATTTAAGCAATTCCGGAGCTAATTAGAATCTTAAACGAATAACTGTAGATGTGACTTTAGAGATCTGATCTTCAATCAGCCTTCTCACACAATGCTATTTCTTCAGTTTAGTCGGTCAAAAGCGAAATTTTTCGGAATTTAGGAGATCTTATAGAAGGCGACTACGTCAAGATCAATCTTAGTTAATGTGAGTTTTTATCCCAATTGATGGATGACTAATTCGTCCAGATTCATGCCCCAGTAGATAAATAAAATAAAATAAAATAAAATAAAATAAAATAAAATAAAATAAAATAAAATAAAATAAAATAAAATAAAATAAAATAAAATAAAATAAAATAAAATAAAATAAAATAAAATAAAATAAAATAAAATAAAATAAAATAAAATAAAATAAAATAAAATAAAATAAAATAAAATAAAATAAAATAAAATAAAATAAAATAAAATAAAATAAAATAAAATAAAATAAAATAAAATAAAATAAAATAAAATAAAATAAAATAAAATAAAATAAAATAAAATAAAATAAAATAAAATAAAATAAAATAAAACAAAATAAAATAAAATAAAATAAAATAAAATAAAATAAAATAAAATAAAATAAAATAAAATAACATAAAATAAAATAAAATAAAATAAATTAAATTAAATTAAAATAAATTATTGACGATTTATAGTATTTGGATATAGTTTACACCTTTCTCTCTGAAACGATTCGAGCAATCACTGTACATACTAGCTACCGGCAATACCAGCTGATGCTGTCACTACAGCACGACGACTGATTTGTTAGCAACGAAGAATTCTCTCTACTGATTAATATAATTCTTATTAGTACATATATATATATATATATAACAAATTGTTGTTGTTATTGCAAAATTGTTAAGTACACACTTTGTGCCAACACAAGTTAACCAAGAAAGGAAGACATACATTCAACCGCCAAAGTCGCAACAACAAGTGCAATAGTCAATGCTTACCAATGCAGTAAAATCAACAACAGCAAAAAACGCCAATTTCTTCATTATCATCACAACAGCTTGCAACCAAAGCGCAGCTGGAATGCAGCACAACAGCCATAACAACACAACAAAACAACGCCAACAACAACAGCAACTGATTGGATTGCAACATTGACTTTGCACAGCTCATCCGGGGATCAGTAAGCAGCGATTTCAAGGTGCATGTGTGTACAGAGCCGGTTGCTCTTAGTCGATTTGGCGTGCTCGTGCATGCGTTGTTTTGTGTTGTGCATTGTTGTTGCTAGTTTGGCTGCGTGGCTGCGAGATTGCCGGGGATTACTGGCGTTTTCATCCTGTGTAATTAATCAAATGCATTGACATCTTCAAAGCTATGCACGAGGCAACTTCTTCTACTATATATGAGATGAAGCTGAAGTTGGCTTTTAGTGTTATTGTTGCTGTTTTTGCAGCTGTTGGCGTGGCTGATGACGTTGCAATAATTGGTTGATATGGTTAAACCTGAGCTTAAAGTTGATTTGTTTTTGGTTTTGACTACTTGTTGCCATTGTTGTTGCTTGTTGTTGTTAAAATTTGTTGATATTTGTGCTGCATGAGTTTTTCAGTTGGCATTAATATTTACTCGGTAGGTGCTTTATGCCAATTTGTTATTTTTTCCTTTCTTACATTGATGAGTAGAACTTGAAAAGTCAAGTGCTTTACAATGATAATTAAAGAAAATATTTTTGAAAAATCGAAATAAATATTTAACAATGAATAATTTGCAGTTTCATTGAGACTACCCTGAAATTTTGCCGAGAAATATACTTAGCATCCCAACTAATTGCCTTTTAGCCGGCAAATGACTAATGTCTTTATACTTTAAGTATATAGATATGTATGTATGTTTCTTAAAACACAATTTATATATCTGAGCTAAGCACCAGATTTGCTTTCCTCTATCTGAGAACAAACGCAAGTCAAACGTCCGACATTTGTGACACATGGGGATTGACAGCGTAGTACCTCTAGTGTCACGCGAAATATACTTCCATATGTACTAGCTACAAATCTGAAAATCCACAAAAAAGTTGTATTTCAAAGAAAAAAATAGAAATTTTATTTTGAAAAGCGCTTTAAATACAATAATTCTCTTGCCATTTTGTGGCATGTGGCATGTGGCATGACTGTGTTGCTTTTATTATAATTTATTGTTGTTGTAGTTGGCAGCACGCCCAAATGCATTTCAAATGAGTTCTTCAACAAAGAGTTTGCAAATTTCTTAAGCACTTGCTTACATAAACATACTTATCCGATAATCCGAGGAACAGCAGATGTTTTTATATACTGCGAAGTATGGGTATTCGTTGTTGTTTTTCCTTTTTTGTATTTTGACCATAAATTTGGGAAAGCCAAGGAAAAGGAAGAAAGTATGTAGTAAACACCGCTTTGGAAATATTTGCATCATATAAATTGGGAATACTTCCACTACTTTACTGCCGAAAGGGTACCGACTGCCCAAGATATGAAAGTTGGAATGATTAAAATCTGACCGAAATATAAAACAATGTTCTAAAATAGAGTCGTAAAAGCGAAAAACTGGGAGCAGTGAACTTTCAGCAAAGCGCCAAAATGTAGGCAACGATTTTCATTATAAAATTTTCAGAAGGATAACTGTCAAACCAGTTGTCAAAATATCAACATGTACTTGACATTTCTGTTCATTATACATTAGCAAATAACTTTTGAAAGACTTTAACTAAAACATGGTTAACAATCGTCAGAATGTAATCCCAAAACTCGGGTTCTGTGGAGTAAGTTGCTTTTAAGAACAATTTTCTTATTTAGAATACCAAAAATTCCGTCAAAGAGCCATTTAAATGCTTCAAAATTACTCTTTTGAATAGTTTACCTGCCAAAGGTATAATTGTACTTTATTCCTTTAAATTGTATTTGTTTTTATTCCTATAGGGTATCTCTTCATATCATATGGCCAATAAAATTGCATTGAGTCAACCCTCTTTCCCTCTTTTCATTTTCAATATTTTTCTCATAGCCAATCAAATACATTGTTGCAAATTAATTATTGCTCTGCATACCTTTAATTGTTCATATTGCTCAGTCATGTGGAAAATTTTCGCAAATTTCAATTGAATTTATGTTTAACGTTAATTACACGCTGCCAAGCGTTATTATAGCTTTTGAAAATAGATGTATAATGAACTAAAAGTATCCGGTGTATTAATTTAAGTATATGTTTCCAATAAGTCATTAATCGGATTATGGCCATGTAGTGTAATCGTAAATATGAGTTTAATAGCATTTGGGATATTAATTGCAAAGCAATTAAACGAAGGTTTATGCAGTGAATACTTTATTTAGAGCTGATTCTATTAGTTGAAATGTCATCTTGTTCTTCTTTAGGCATTAAGAGACACTAAAGTGGTGCTTAACGTTATTGTAGTCAACAAGGTTTAGAACTTCTTATGTTAGTTACACCTTTGTTGACTGATACTGTGTACCCTTTCATTTCGACTATTATTTGGGACGAACGCTTTTCAGTTCTCCTAAACATAGTTGTTCTCTATGATATCCCTATGGAAGAGTTTAGCTCCATTAAACCCGGCAAAAATATCACGAATGAAAGCTAAGGCTCTTTAAGTATAACCTCTTATTCGTCTCCAAAATTGATAGAAAAAATTCTCTCGAGTCTCTTTGTGGTCGTTTTCCGCAATTTAGCCCGTCTAACCCAAGCATAGACTGACATTAAATGAATTCGGAAACCGAAATCAAATAATTTTTCCGACAAATTTCATGAAATCACTTTTTGAATTATACCATCTCGTTCCTCAGCAATTCTTCAATAGCAATGTAATGCAAGATACTTCGCTATCCGGCAGAAATAAAAAAATTATGAAAATTCTAATGAATTTATGCCACTCGCCGTTTGCGAACAGTCCGGATGAGTGTGTGGCCACAAAGTATTGAATGGCGACGCCGAGGCAAAGACACCAGCTGCGAGACATCAAAAACTTCAATGGATGACATCATTTTACGCCCACACGGCGACCCCAGAGCACATTGCCACATACCGCCACATAAAAATGAGTACGCAGATGAAAATATACAAAGTTAAATGCAAAGCGGCACTGCACATGGATGACAAACGGGACTCCCTAGAAGTGTACGAAAACAACGAAAATAGGCCAACAAACAAATAGACAAGTGAAGAGGCCCACAAACGTTAAATATATGTATATACACAGCGATACATTTGTTTGCATGAATTTGTAGTGCGGCGAAAGCACATAAATAAAGCGCGCTGTGGAATGCAACAACAACAAACAGCAGAAAAATTGTGAAAAATATGGCAAATAGCCGAAGGCAATAAATCCGGGAGCGCATCGGTACTTTTAACAGTAAATATATATACTCTCCGAGTCGCACGTTATTTCTGGAATGTCGTGCTGCTCAGCTGGGAGCTTAAGGTTTTGACCCAATTACTGCCAATGCCGTTCCATATAACTCTGCGCGCCCAGAGTTCGTCTTTGTTTGCACTTATTTGTGTAGTGCGTTGATTCACCGCACTTGTCATGCGTCAAAACAGGCCCAATTGGTCACATGACGATTTGTTGCTTTGACATTTGCGCGCTCTTTCAATGCTTCGGAGTTCAAATTTGTTGTTTCGTTTTTGTTTTTTTCTTCTTCTAAATATATTGCGGTGATTGGTTGTTCGGAATGAACGTTTATTTCGGCTGTCGCCCGATATTTATAGATTTCATTCTTGACTCTTACTTTACAACTGAGTTTATTTTTATCAGCAATTTGGTCATAAATCGAGTAATGGAGGTTTCAAAGATTTGGTGAAAATTAGTGGATCCGGAGTTGGATAAGATTATGGGAGAATGCTTGGAATAATCTATAAAAAAAATCTTTCTTTGTAGTCCTTTCCACAAATATACTCAATGTTATAGATAGTCTTCTCCGACGGTTTCTGCATTGTTGATTTTAGATCACATCGTCAAAAAAGTGTTCTAAAACTCTTCTTAAAATAGACTTGAATCTATGCCTTGTTTTCTGTAGATATTAGGTTGGCAAATATCTCCCTTCCGCTTTTTAAAAAGTGTAACAGTGATCGTATTTACGTTTAATCCGTTTTGTTCGATAATCTGTTTCCATCTAGACGGCAACTTCATAACATCCCACTCTTAGAAGCCCCCTCCTTTTTTGCCAAGAACTCGGACAGCCACTTTTCACAAGCCTCTTTTGAGTTCAACTTTACACCACCAAGGACATTCGCTATGGATCAGGGACAGGTGGTAATCACTTGAAGCTATGTCCCATCCGAGCTCCCGTAGCTTCTGACGAGTCATCATCGAAGTGTGTGGCCTTCCTGTTGGCCAATTCTGGACACTTCCAGGTCGATCGCCTTCGATTCCCTTCCATTCCCACCAAATACACACCAAAACCTTCCTGGCCGTCAATCCCGGCTTGGCCACTGTTTGAGACGATTCACCGGCCTTATTCGGTATTCGTCGTTACAGGTCTTCCGCCGGCTGGCTTATCCATGATGTCGTTTTCACCTGCTCTGAATCGTCGAAACCATTCCTCCGCAGTTCGAAGTATAGTATTGTCATATACGATCTCTATAGCGTTTTATACATAGCCGCGAAATTCAAAAGACAGAAAGATGGAAGGGAGATATTTGACAACCTATATATGTGGAGTATATCTAAGGATCTGTTCTTCTTGGCTGAGGGTAACAAGATCATGTAATGACAAGATATGACAATATACCGTAGGTCCCGATCTCGAAGACGAAGAAACTAGTGAAATTATTTCCATTGACCTTCTGTTACACGTAAATCGGAGGCTTTTGGGAGAATCGATCTAAATAGGGGAGTGTAGACTTTTCTTATGGTAAAATGCGTTAAATTATCCTGACTTCAAAGGAAGATCGCTGTTGGTAGAAACCCATTTTGATAACATTAAGTATATGTCTTGCATGAAACATGGATGTGACATGAAGGATCACATAGGATCGAGGAACTGAAAATGCTATATGGTATGGTTCTGATTGCCTTATAATATAGTATTCTATTTAAGTTGGTATTTCTAAAAGGTCTAGATGTAGATACATAGATTACTAGTTCCTACAAGTAGAAACGATTTCCCATTTAAATTGTTCAGTGCTACAAAAATTTCAAAATTGTCTAGTTTATGGAATATTGTCCAGCTACAATTTAGAATAATGCGCAAGGCACTCCTTCACTATTTAATATAAAAATATTTTCGCAAGTCGCTATAAATCATGTTGGCTTCCAAAGAACACATGAGTGGAGACTTTCGAAAATAAATTTAGTTTTGCTTTAAAACAATAAGAATTCGCATAAAATCCCAGCGCTCAACAAACGGAAAAACAAAGAAGAAAATCTGTATGGAAATGTACAAACAATCGCATTAATTTATAATTTACGAGTGTCGTTAATATTTTTACTTAACACATGTCCATTTGCGGCTGGGTTAATGTTGATTGTAAGTGGCAAATGTCAAATAAACCACTGACACATCCGCTCCAATTTGAGTGAAGTGAAAAACAACAACACAGAATTAAAGCAAATAAATAAATTTAAATAAAAACTAACATATTCACTAACTATTGGCAAGTGAATGTACACACACACACACACACACAAGTGGGCTAAGCAATGCAACTAATGCATATAGAAGCAGAACAAATTGAAGGCTAAAACAACAAAAATATAACAATTGTTGTTGTTTTTTTTGTAATTTTGTATTTTTCAATTTTTTATGCCGTAGAATATTTATTGCGAGGCGCGAATGAAAAACAAATCGATTACTGTTTATCGCCAATGGAAATCTAATAAATCTTTAATACAATATACTCGTATATGCAACAAATTTAAATTTAAAGTGTAGCATGTGTTGTGGCAAGAAAGTAAAAAAAAAAACAAATAATAAACATGTGCTTTTGTCAGTATGTTTCGTAGAACAAAAAAAAAAAAAAAAAAACAACAACAAAATTACCACACTGTAAATAGAAAATGGAATTATCGGCTGAAATAGAGTCGAAGCGCTGAGTGTTTGATGCTGGAAACATATATAAATTTATATATGTGTATGTTGTTGTTGCATTTAAGTGGCAATTCATTCCAACTAGCAATGGTGAGTGGGTTGGGCGTTGCTGTTATTGTTGTTGTTTTTCGAAATAGCCCACAAACTGTAACAAGCTGCTTGCATACTAAACGAGACCAAACACCCATGATCACTCGAAAATATATACACAAAATTACAAACAAATTGGAATTCAGAAATACTTATAACGAGTATAATAACGTTATATTGAAAATACCGTATAGAATTCTTATGAAAAGTTAGTGCATAAGTCTTATATGGTACTAAAAGCGACGGTAAGCAATGAGATCCCCGCAAAACTAATACGGCTGTGTAAGTTGACGTTGAGCAACACCAAAAGCTCCGTCAGGATCGGGAAGGACCTCTCCGAGCCGTTCGATACCAAACGAGGTTTCAGACAAGGTGACTCGCTATCGTGTGACTTCTTTAACTTGATGCTGGAGAAAATTATAAGAGCTGCAGAGCTAAATAGAGAAGGTACAATATTCTACAAGAGTGTACAGCTACTGGCGTACGCCGATGATATCGATATCATTAGAAACAACAGCCGCGCCGTTAGTTCTGCTTTTTCCCGCCTGGATAAGGAAGCGAAGCGAATGGGTCTGGTGGTGAACGAGGACAGGACTAAATATCTCCTGTCATCAAACAAACAGTCAGTGCATTCGCGTCTTGGCTCCCACGTCACTGTTGACAGTCATAACTTTGAAGTTGTAGATAATTTCGTATACCTAGGAACCAACATTAACACCGATAATAATGTCAGCCCTGAAATCCAACTCAGAATCACTCTTGCCAACAGGTGCTACTATGGACTGAGTAGGCAATTAAAAAGTAAAATCCTCTCTCGACGAACAAAAACTAAACTCTACAAGTCCCTCATCATTCCCGTCCTACTTTATGGTGCAGAAGCGTGGACGGTATCAACATCCGATGAGACGGCACTAGGAGTTTTCGAGAGAAAGGTTTTGCGGAAGATTTACGGTCCCTTAAACATTGGCAACAGCGAATACCGCAGAAGATGGAATGATGAGCTGTATGTGTTGTTCGACGACATAGACATAGTCCAGCGAATAAAAAGACAGCGGCTACGCTGGCTGGGTTCGAATGGATGAAAGTGCCCCAGCTCTGAAAGTTTTCGATGCAGTACCCGCTGGTGGAAGCCGAGGAAGAGGGAGACCTCCACTCCGGTGGAAGGACCAGGTGGAGAAGGACCTGTCTTTACTTGGTATTACCAATTGGCGCCAAACCGCCAAAATGAGAGATGCTTGGCGCACTGTTGTGGACTCGGCTATAACCGCGTAAGCGGTTTCTACGCCAGTTAAGAAGAAGAAGAAGCAATGAGATCCATTGGTTCTCATATATGGTGTGTCGTGCTTTCAAATTAGTCGAACTGGAATCGCTAGGAAACCACCCACCACCGTTTCATAAGATCAATGATATTCCCATATTCCCGGGTTTCTTCAAGAATTCGTGTGCTTTTGATTTCGATCTCAAATTTAGCTTCTTCTACGAAACTTACTAATAATGAGCCTTGGGCATACATATATATAATTCATTACAAGTGTCAGTGTTCTCCAAATTTTGAAGTTAGTCGGCAATGTCGGCAGTTCGAATTCGAATAAAAAATCAAGCGCTCGAATATAAAACCGATCTCTCGTTAGATAAGTTCGCAGAATAATGAATCTGGTAAACAGCTTTATAGCCTTCTGATTAAGAACAAACTATCCTAGGCTAGTCGAATGAATGTGAATGTATTCATATTAGGTCTACAACTTTGCTTTCGCCGTTTTCCAATAGATGTCTCTAGGGTCAAGCACTGGTCGATTAAATCGATTTTTTTTATATCGATCTTGAATATTTGTGTCAACATTAATCCAACAAAATATTTGTAGAGATCTGTTTGCATCCCAAACTTATTCTCAACTGAAAATGTAATTTTTTGAGCCGAATTCTCGACATTTGCGGGAAACTTTGCTTTTCTTTTTTAATTCCAAGAAAAAAGCGGCTGAGGCTTATCGACATTTGTAACCGTTTTTATACAAAAAATGCCTTAAATTTACAAAAAAACGGCGGAAGCAAAGTTGTAGACCAATTCGAAGTAATCGCGACTTGGTGGACCTGGGTGGAAATCAGGAATACAGTTCTCGACAATTTAAATTCTTCCACTAATTAACAGATTCTCCCGATTCCAGCACGATTAATTTTTTCGCAGTCCATGGTCACCTGATTGGGTTTTGCTAACAGAGCAGTGTTCTGTCCTTAACTGAAATAAGACTACACTCATGATCTCTCTGGTGCTTAGGGAATTTTGTAGTTCAGAGGCGGTTCCAGACTAGTTTGAATTTATAAGTCTATAGAAACCGTGAAGATATAGGCCAAATATGTTAAAACTGATAAAATGTAGACTGTCTACAACACTCAACGGCTGCTTGGTTCTATGTCCAACTATTCTTAAGCACTCACACCTTCCTCATAAGTGCCACAACAGCGCTTTGCGCTCGGTGATTGTTGCTTGGAAGCACTGAAGGCGAAAATCAGCAATATTTTCCGAGCGATGATTATCGCCAGAGTCATTCATCAAAGTGTGAATTCCATTTGCAACAACAACGAGTAGTCTACAAATGAGAACAGTCTATAAATGTTGTTAAGTGATTCTGACGCGCTGCTGACGCTTGCTGCTGCGACTTTCGGAGCAAACTCATTGCATAAACAGTGTTGGCGTGTGTGTGCTTGAGTATGTGTCTCCTCCACAACATGTGCCTATTAGTCGGCACTGTGTTGCTTGGCTTGCAACGACATTAATAAACTCCATAAATCTTTAATAAAAAAATGTGTTTGTGTTGCGCTTACAACAACATGGCAACAACATTAATTTCAACTACAAAAAAAAAAACAGAAAAAAATTGTTATTTTTGCCAACAAGTATTAGCAACGCTCCATTTTTAATAGTCAACACAAGAATAATTTTTTTTAAATTTAAAACAACAGCAACAACAAATAACAATTACAATTTTGCACTACGAAACACTTCGAGTGAAAAAGCAAAAACACTTTGTGTGCAACATGAAAAAAACTTCTGTCCGATCGCTTTCGTTGATTTCATGCCGCCTGCCAGCAACAAATTATTGCTCGTGTACACACATGACAACAACAACAAATGTTCACAGTTTTATTGTACTTCATGTGACTTATAAGAGTTGCGGCTTTCAATTGGCGCTCGTTGGCAACATGTTGCTACATGGCCGCCACTTTGTTGAGCGCTTGTCAGCAGAAAATTTGACACTTGTCGCCTTGTTTGTTGGCGTGGCACGAGTGCTCAGAATTTTCATTTTCATTTTCATTTGCTTGTCCATAGCTGCCCAGCGTTTTTTTGCTGTCGCCTGACTGTGTTTGTCAGCTGTGAGGGACTGTGGAAAAAAGTTGCCAAATGACTTGTGAGATTTCGTTGTCTGATACGCAATGTGATCCGTGTGACACAAGGAATTTGTCACATTTGCAATTTAATTGCATATTTTTTCATTCGCGTTCTAATTAACAAAATCGAATTTTACGGAATTCCGCTAGAGATAATCTGTTGGCTCTTACATTTTGGAAAGAACCTGCTAGCTATGTTGTAGTTCGATTCAATCGTGGATCCAAGGAGCCTCAAAGTATTCGTGACAAGCAATTCAAAGTTCCTAAAATAATCCATTAGCTCTTTAGAGACCCCTCGAAATTCGTACAATTCTTCTTATGTCGTAGACGAACCCGCACCAGACCCGAATCAAACTACGAATAGAAGAGTGAACTAAAATTGCTCTACTGTCAGTCGGGTTCGGACCTCACTATTGTTCTGACAATGTAGTGAATTTACTACTGTCAACACTGAAATTCAAAACTTCTTCATAGCGAACTCTAATCAAAACTAAAATCAAGGGCTTCGGGCAAAGCTTTATACTTATTTTGGAAGTATGGATGAATGATAAGTAAGCATATGAATATATTTCGACCCGAACCAGATGCCATAAGTCAAAGTCTACAAGAACTGTAGGTCCTTTACAAATTGCGAAAACTGTTAATCAAATCGAGAAGACTATGTGAAGATATGACTACAGCCAACACTAAAATTCAAAGCTACTTCATAGCGAACTCTAATCAAAAGTAAAATCAAGGGCTTCGGGCCAGAAGTATGGTTGAATGAGTAAGAGCATGAGAATGACATCATATGCATATATTACGACCCGAACCAGGTGTCATAAGTCAAAGTCAACAAGAACTGGAGGTTCTTCACAACGTCCGAAAATTGTTAATCAAATCGAGAAGACATTAGTAAAGAGACAAGACTTGGAAAATCTCAACATTTTCGAACATTCTTCAATCATTTACTGAGCTTTAAATTGTTCAGGTATTCCTAGGTATTCAAAAAATCAAAAGAGCAGGCTGAATTTCACCAGATCCATTCAAGCCTCAATTTCATTTTAGATAAGAGAACCCATATAAAATTTGATTTCAATGTTCTCTTCTCCTTCTCTTCTGATGACTCACCTAACCAGTCCTCTTTGTGTGTTCCCAAACACTTTTTACCACCTGAAAAGTAGACCAGAACTAAGTATACTACGAATGTGAGAAAAAACTATGGACCTGAGTGAAACCGTAATGCCAACACGAGCAGCAAACACCTACAATTGACACGACCAACTAATCCACTTTAATGCTTGACGTTGACGTTGTCGTTGCTGCTGTTGTTGTTGCAAGGCCTAATTGTTGACGCTTTCCGCATAAATGCACAAACACTCATATTAATATGTAAGTGTGTATGCATGACTGTTTGCTAACATTATATGTACATAAAGGTGCTTTGACACACACTCTCACACAACCAACCAGCTGTAAATACACTTGTTGGCTTGACATTTTTGTTGAACTCTTTTGTTTGTTCCGTTTGTTTGCATTTTGGCGCTACGCATATACCGTTGTATGCGTGTGTGTTAATCCCGTTTTATGTATGCATGTGTGTGTATGCGTTCACAGACAATTGCTATACCGAAAAAACTATGCGGCTGCGTTGACAACAACATTTAGACGCCCGCAAGCCACAACAACTTCCCAGCGCCGTGGCTTTGCTCGCTGCTTTTCCGTTGTTGCCTCGACTGCCTCGACTTTTTGTTTGCGTTTCACAGGTGAAAATTACGCGTAAATATAATGTAACAATTTTTTTTTCGAATGCTAAGACTTGGCCTGGCTTAGGTGCTGTTGTAGGTGTCTAACCCGGCAATTAGTTAGAAGTGGTTGATTGCCTCGCTGATCCGCCGGCGCACTGGCTGTTGGTGTTAGTGTTCCGAGGCACATCAGGTAACACACACATACATTTTTCTACATTCGAGCACCTCAAACACATTTCTGTTGACAGTTTCTTCGCTTGAGTAATCCAATAACTTGCTACAACACTTGTTGCGCATAATGTCTGTATGCAGGCCTGCTTGTTTCCTCAATATCTGTTTCTGTCTAAAAATGCGTTTAAAAGCGTCTGTAGGAGTTTCAGTATATATACTGCTACGCTTGGTTGACATTTCTGTTAGCTTTCCAGCTCAACAGTCAAGATTTTTCATGAATCGCTGCTTGATCGCTTTTCAAAAACAACTGTGTAAATTGCATGCGTAGAACCACATTGATTGTGCGTTTGGTTTTTTTATTTGCACAAGTGATTTAATAATATTAATATTACACTTTTATTATACAAGCACCACATACGGCTGTGTCTACAAGTTGGTCTTGTAGCTTACAGAAACCCAAAGAGAAACATATGAGTTTGTATGTAGCGATATTTGTGATTGATTTGTCATCATATAGTTAATAAAGTGTTATTGATTACCACTTGAGAAGTGATGTGTGGGTGAAAAGTTGAGTAAGGTTAGGCTTATATTTGTCGAAATAGCTTAAAAATTTTGCAAGACGCTATCAGACACTTAAAAAAAGATAACCCCAGTTTTTCTTCTATTTATAGTAAGAGCTTATCTCACAAAGCCATAATGCCTCACGAATCTAAATAACTATTTCAGTGCTTTGGAGCTTTTTTTTCACAAAGCTAGGGTTAAGCTTTTAAAGTTATGTTTTCAGATCCTTGAAATCAACTCTGTATTATTTGAAGGTATTGACGGGTGCGCAAGTAGTACTGAATGTGAATGAGCTTTTAAAAGCTCCGGAACACAAAAAAAAGCTATGGGGAAGCTTTCAAAGTTATGTTTCAGCTCCTTGAAATCACCTCTGTATTATTTGAAGGTATTTACGCGTGCAAAAGTAGTACTGAATGAGCTTTTAAAAGCTCATGAACACTCTAAAAGCTCTGGGGAAGCTTTCAAAGTTATGTTTTCAGCTTCTTGAAAACACCTCTGTATTATTTGAAGGTATTTGCGAGTGCAAAAGTAGTACTGAATGAGCTTTTAAAAGCTCCTGAACACTGAAAAAGCTCTGGGGAAGCTTTCAATGTTATGTTTTCAGCACCTTGAAATCAACTCTGTATTATTTGAAGGTATTTACGTACGCAAAAATAATAGTACTGAATGAGCTTTTAAAAGCTCCTAAACACTGAAAAAGCTCTGGAGAAGCTTTCAAAGTTATGTTTTCAGATACTTGAAATCACCTCTGTATTATTTGAAGGTATTTACGAGTGCAAAACTAGTACTGAATGAGCTTTTAAAAGCTCCTGAATTTTGCAAAATCTCAACGGAAGTTTGATTGTGAAAGTAGAAAGAGTAAAATTAGGAATATCAGCTGTATATCAATCTCTACGACCTTTTAATATTCGTACCGAAATTTAGCGCAGAAACCTACGATATTTGAAGTCAAAACTGCCCCTTTACCTATATATTGATCATGGAAACAGAGAACAGAAGAAGAAAAGGCTCCAGGGCTCTAACTGGAGCAGATTAAGTCGTAATTTAGCATAACCTCTTACTATTCCATCTCTCCTTTCTTATGCCAGTCTATGTGATTTATACCAGTTCCTAGGTTGATTCACTCCAAGGTTTGGACGAATGTATGTCAAGTTATGAAACTCAATACAATACATTTAAATAATTTCTAATTCTCGTGCAATTATCTATATTAAAACTTCAAGAGAAACAATGAAATTTAATTACCAACACACTGGCGAGCTCACAGAGATTAACACAGCGCCAACACTTCAAAGCATAATAATACAGTTGTTAGATTTATTTTCACAGACCTCAATTAAAAGTAAAATCTCGCAACAATATTCAAATTGCTTATAATTAAATTGCATAAATTAATTAATTCACTTTTACTTAACACAAACAAGCATACAGCCGCAGCCGGCTTCCGCTCACTTTGGTATTTATATAAAAGCGTGTGTGTTGTTGCTGTTGCTGAGTTACACAACTACAAGCACACCAACATTTATTGCATTCATCGAGATTATTTGCATTCGAGCAATTTTCCCAGCGCATATCGTACGCGGCATATTTCAGCGCAGCGCAGAGGAAGTGGCGCGGCGGCCATTCGCGCGCAAAGCTTTTAATGTAGGGTGAGAAAACTATGCGTTAAAAAAAAGTTACAGAAATGTACACTGTTTTTTTTCGTGAAAAAGATATTGCTTATATCAACAATTATTATTTGTTGTGCGATAAAAATTACACTTAAGCTGGCGCATGTAGTATTATCTCATATTTACATATGTATGTGGACTTAAGTGGGTGTTGCACAGTGATGAGACTATTCTCATGTAACGGTAATACATGCGAAGTAGATAAGCTTCTTGCATACTCTATGTAGTTTTTTGATTGTGGCTAATCTTAGTAAAATTCAAGGAATAAGCTTGTTGAAGCTTAACTCGTTAAGACTCCGAGAAACTATTATTAAAATGTAATATCTCTCCGAAATTAAAGTCACAGCAAAAAAAGAGTTTCAACTAAGTCTTCAACGTAGCTCTGAAAAAACAAAAAACACCTTGACTATATCCAACTCTCGCAGTACTTGAATAATAGAGGTATAGAATAAACTTTTGAGACTTTAGAATATGGTAATATAGCTCTGGGATCGTAAAATTTATTGTTAAGTTGGAAGCAGAAGTACTTTAAGTCGTTTGGTCTCTTCCCTTTTGGTTGGAATATAATTTAAATTGAAATTAAACACTTCTTGGCAGATCGAGAGAGTAAACTCTCAGAGCGATCAAGAGAGAAATTTAAGTGCATGGAGTAAATAGATGGAATATGCAGTACATTTTTGGGCCAAACAAGCAATTAAAGTAAAAATAAAGAAGTTGAAGTTGTTTTAAGGACGAAAAGCTAAAAATATTGTCACAATTACCCGAAACTGATCTGTTGAAGTAATCTCATTTAATGTTATTGTTGTGGATTATTATATTAAATTTTCGATGTCAAATATATCTATCAAAGAGATCTATTTATTCGTCATATTTATTGAAGAATCAATATATTATTTTATAGAGTGATTGAAAACAGTGTTCGTTCGAAACTCTCTTTCGAACATTCACCTCATATTTATACTATATATTCCATCAAAATTATACTGTTGCAAAATCTAACGTTTCTTTTGTCCATCATTTTTAATTCCAGAACCCTTGGCTCAAGAGATCGAATTAGAGCGCTAAACCCGCACTTAAAAAGCCGAATGTGATGTGAAGATTACTTACACTTGCTGAACCACATCTATGAACCACAATTATGAAAAAATTATATTGCTACAAAACTTTAAAAACCCTAAAACCGCCAATGTCTGTCAATAATTTTATTAAACTATTATAAAATATTGATACAACAAAAAATTAAATATTAGTTTTATTAAAATAAAAAATTAAAATTGTTTTAAAATTTCATTTAGCTTTTTAAATAATGGCATTTTGGAATTTTTGCGTTTAATGGAGGTAAGTAATTGGAGGAGATTCCCTTACTAACAAAATTAAAAAAAATCTACCCATTTGTTTAATTTTTCCCACAAAAAATAATTAAAACTTTAATATTGAACATTAATTATGTGAATTTCTTTATTTTAATAAAATTTTAAATTTTTGAGACACCCTACATCGCACTTTGATGCAGAAAAAACCTCTTTTACGCACAGCCGTCTGCCTACCAGGCGAACATATTAAGCAATAGGTGTCCGCAAGCAGCTGCTATTTCTCAAGTTTTGTTTGTGCATAATGGCATGCAGAAAATTGCAACAACAAAAATTCATATTTGCATTGCTTTGATTTCTGACAAAAACAACTATTAGTTTCAAATTGTCCACTGCATTCCCCAAAAGGAATGTGCATGCCGTTAATTGGCGTCGTGTGTTTTTGCAATATTCTCATTTACATATGAACATATATAGCGATCAACAACAAGGAAGGATCCAATAAAAACAACGATCAACAACAAACAATCATCAATGAATGCAGTGAATGAAGGAAAAACGAAAAAGTTGTTTGTTGGTAGACTTTTGCATTAGAAAATATTGGCGCACAATTTCTGATGCTGCCGTCTGCTTTTGCTGTTCGCCTGATAGCAGCGAGTGCTTCTGCATATGGAAATGCCGATATTTTCGCAAGAAATATTTTCCCCCCACACACTCCCACAAAAAGTAATCTTAAAATTAAACAGCCTTCAGTCATAATCAGCCTGCAGTACCAGGAGCGCATGAAAACCAGCAAGATGATTTTCTCGTGCATTCACCTGGAGCACTTTGTTGCTTTTTCATACGTCCACTTGAATTTTTGCGTGCAACAACAGTGCGCCTTGTAACAATATTGTCATACAACATAGGGATGTGCTGCGATATGAAACGAAAGGTTGTTGTTGTCATATTCTGCATGCCTTTATGCACAAACAAAACATGAGAAATACCAGCTGCTTGCGGACACCTATTGCTTAATATGTTCGCGTGGTAGGCAGACGGGTGTGCTTAAAATAGGTTTTTCGCTGGTTTACTAAAAAATGACGTAGGGTGATTCAAAAATTTAAAAAAATATTACAGACTAAAACAAAATATTTTATTATTTTATTTTATTATTTATATATTTAACTATTCGATTAATGTCAAATAAAACAATAATAGATTTATTAGAAACTTCCTAAATTTTATTTATATGCAATGTTTAAATTATCATATCCATAATAACATAATTATTTAAATTAAAATTAATAAATTAAAAAAATTAAGCAAAATGTTCATGCGGTGCACGCTGTGCTATCAGGCGCACAGAAAATGCAGTCAGATTACTGTGTGATGAGTACTTGCATTGTGCATTATGCGATCAGCTGTTGCTACAATAATAATAAAATCATAACAATCTGCGAGCACAAACAACTATGCGTTTCATTATTAATTCATATTCCTTTTTGTCATCAACATTCTAAACACACTTACAAGGGACAGTGTTGTTGCACGCAAAAATTCAAGTTGACATGTAAAAAGCAACAAAGTGCAGCAGGTGAATGCATGAGGACATCACCTTGCTGATTTTCATGCGCGCCTGGTACCACGCGCTGATTTATGCTGAAGGCTGTTCGATTTTAAGATTAGTTTTTGAGGGAGAAGTGTAGAGGGGGGGGGGGGGGGGGTGGCGAATATTTCTTGCGAGAAATATAGGAATTTCCATATGCAGAAGCACTCGCTGCTACCAGGCGAACAGCAAAATCAGACGACAGAATCAGAAATTGTGCGGCAATATTTTCTTATGCAAAAGTCTACCAACAACTTTCCTTCATTCACTGCAGTCAGTGTTTTTTGTGGATCGTTGCTTGTTGTTGATAGCTTAATACATATGTTCATATGTAAATGAGAACATTGCAAAAACACTCGGCGTCAAATAACGGCATGTACATTCCTTTTGGGGAATGCAGTGGACAATTGGAAACGAATAGTTGTTTTTGTCAAAGATCGAAGAATTGCAAATATGAATTTTTGTTGTTGCAATTTTCTGCGTGCCAGTATGCACAAACAAAACATGAGAAATACCAGCTGCTTGCGGACACCTATTGCTTAATATGTTCGCCTGGTGGGCAGACGGCTGTGCGTAAAAGAGGTTTTCTTCTGCACAAAGTACAATGTAGGGTGACTCAAAAATTTATTTAATAATAAAGTTTATTTAATAATAAATAAAAGGTTCAACATGTTTTTAAAGAATATTTGACATTAATGGCTGATGTTTTTTGTAGGAAAAATAGAACCGTTGGGGAAATTTTTTTTTTTAATTTTGTTAGTGAGGGAATCTCCTCCAATTACTCATTTAAAAAGCTTAAGTCACTTCCTTTGTTCCTTTTTTATAAACTAAATGAAATATTATTAAAACAATGTTAATTTTTTATTTTAATAAAACTAATATTTTATTTTCTATTGTAACAATATTTTATAATAGTAGAAAGACATTGGCTGTTTTAGTGTTCTTAAAGTTTTGTATCAAAAAAAAAATTAGCAACCACAGCCAATTTTATGTGTAGTAAGCAGTTTAATCCCAATTTTTTTTTTGTGTTTTCATAAATGTAGTTCATTATTGGCTGCAATCAACAGATAATCACAAATTTCTTCTCATTTATTTTTTAGCTTTTGGATGCTCAGTAATTGAAATCTTCACATCACATTCGGCTTTGTAAGTCGATTTCTTGAGCCAAGGATTCTGGAAGTAAAAATGTTGGACAAAAGAAACGTTAGATTTTGCAACAGTATAATTTTTATGGAATATATAAATATGAGGTGAATAGGGAGTATTAGATATTCTTTTTTCAATCACTGTTTAAAATAATATATTTTTTCTTCAATAATTTTTTTTTTATAAAATTTTAAAAAATATTTAAAAATATTTATAAAATTTTAAAAAATATTTTTTTTAATGTAAAATTTTTTCAAATTTTTTTTTTTCAAATAAATAGAATGGCTCCAAAAGATCCCATCGAAAATTTAAAATAATAATCCACTATAATAACAATAAATGAGGTTTATCAAATTACAGATGATTTGTGACTGAAGGGTTAGTATGAAGCTTTCAATATTACAAGCCTGGGAAATTGAGAAATATATTATAACTTATTTATCTATGCAAAATGCGTGTAGTAAACACAGAATTATTAATAACTTTTGGCGGCGTCACAGTCACTTTGTTGTCAAATATCTTTGGATAAATTGGAAAGCTCTAGCTTCTTATTTTAATGAAGTACAAATTGACTGTTATTAGTACAAAAAACTAGTAATTCGAGTTAGGGTAGGAAATTTGTATGGAATTTGGCTTCTAAACGGTATTGCCAATTCAAGTGCTCGAGTTCTTCTCCATAATATTAAAGTTATAGAAATTCGAGTTATGGAAGTTGCACTGTACTTATATAAAGACTGAACTGGATATCTTACTTAAATGACGTGTAAAATACCGGAAACTGTTTTTTTTGGTTATCAAGAACATGTCATGCCAAGAAGGAAATCGACAAGAAGAAAGTAGCAAGCAATACCAATGGTGACTAATTAGTTTCTAATTGCTTGTATGAGTGCGTGATATTATGCAAATGCGTTCTAAAAAGGCGCCGCAAAGCGAAATGAAGCAATTTTTTTTACTAAAAAAAAATATATTTTTTTGGATAAAAAATTTAGAAAATTTATAAAAAATTCTGAGAAGCCGTAATTACTTTGAAAGCAGCTTTCACTACTCACACGCAAATTTAGCAGCGACATTGAAGTGATGGCAGGTCAAATGTGAAGCGAAATTTTGGTTGAGTGTGTGAAACGGAAATGAAATGCCAGAAATCAATTTTGCTTTTTGACTTTTTTTTTGCTAGTTTCACGAGTTTAAGCTCTCGTTGCATGCGTTTAGTACAACAACAACCAAATAAATTTTTTTGTCTATTTTCATGCCTGCATATATTAGCTATTATTATTGTAAATAGTAAATTTTGTAAACTGCGTAGCTAAATATTGACATGACTCTTTTTAACTGTAAAACACACATACAAATAAGCTTTCTTATAGATAAATATGTATGTATGTATTTGTGTGTAAATGTGTATTTCTCTGAGTCTGCGTGTGCGCTTAGCCACAACATTTGCTTAACTGCCAATCACTCACTCGGGTCGTAGCTGTGAAATGTGACAGAAATTATTTAATAAGCGACTTCAAAAGCGGAAAAAATTTATTTACCAAAACAAAAACCACAAAAAGGCAACAACAACAACCAAATAAAAAAAACGGTCAGCAATAGAAATGCGTAGTTAAAAAACAAAAAACGCTGAAAAGCCAATAATAGTTATGACAGCGCATTGTTGAAGTCTCACACACACACAGAGACATACATAGATACATACATACAGACATACAAATAGACTTACACACACATATGTATGTAGAGTGTTTAACAGCTAAAACGCAGCCAACTATAGAGTTGTTAACCGCAAAAGCTAAGCCAAAACACGCAGCGAAAAAAATGCTGAAAAATATCAAATAAAAAATAAAATAAATAACAACAACAACAAATCATCAAACATGCAACATGCAAGCCAAAATTGCGGTTGAGTGAAATTTTTGTACCAACACCCGCTTGTTGTTGTTGCCTGCCACATGCTAGTTATACACACACATATTTGTATGTATTTGTGTTGTCTATTTCTTAAAAATTTCATTTTTTTCAGCCAGCAGCACTTAAGCGGAAAAGCCATAAAATTACGTGCCAACCAGACAATGCGACGCAAAATCCAATGCCAGGTCGATAACAATGCGAGTGCGAAGGCAATTCAATATTCATATGCGGCACACAGACGCACTCACACACACACCCATACTTATAACAACAAACAATTTACGATTTCTTGTTGTTGTTGTTGCTGCGTTTTAGGTTGAAAGCAAAGTTAAAATAATGATTTTATTGGTGTTGAACGCTTAAGTAAGCAATTGGAAAAAATTGAATATTGTTAGCAACTCGGAGGAAGAGGAAGAAGCAGCAGAAGAAAAGAAAAAAATAAGAAAAAATAAATAAAATAATTTAAAGTTAAAACGCACAAAAAAGTCACAGGAAAACCACAACTTTGTTGTTTTGGAGCGCTAAAGTTTTCTTCGACAATTTCCGGTCGCTGGTAATTACTTCGAGTTGATATTTTAATATAGACACATGCATGTTATGGCTTTAAGTAGTTATACAAATATATATGTATATGTATGTATGTATATGTGTGTGTGTTGTTGTTGTTGTTGTCATGCAGCATGCAATTAGTAAAGGAAGTTCACACATGCGGGACACACGCACTCGAACCACCCATTAAATTCGCTCCCACACACAGACAAAGACACATATGCATGCACTTAGAGACACACTTAAAGTCATACACACACAGAGATAAAATAATTAAATATATGTATAAACACACACACAAACGTAGGCTTAATCATATGCACACACATTTGGCCTAACAGTCCAAACCTACTCAATTAGTAGTCGCTCAAGCGCCCCCTCAATTTTGTTTAAATTTCTATGCGTTTGCCACTTTTTTTTTTTGTTTTTGCTGTTGTACACTTCACTGGTGGCTCTTCAACGCGTAGATCTACGAGTGTTAGATTTTCTTCTTCGCTTTTTTCTTTAACTGTGGCTTTTGAAATGCTTCTTCCACTTCCACTTTGCATTCAATTAATTGAATTGACGCGCTTGTTAAAAGCAACAACAACAACAAATGTATAATTTACAGTTTTAAAATGGAAATGATAAAATCTTGCACAAATTTCGAAATACATATTTCTAAAACCAATAAATGCTGGTCGAACACTTCCGTCGTGTGAGGAAACGGAGTTTAAGGTAGAGAGACCCCCATGCAATCGATGGCAGCAACAAGTGTTTTTGGTTGATTTGTTTTTGTAGTCCAAGAAGGAAATTGTGTACTATTGATTAAATGGTGGACTGTGTGTGTGGCGCTAATTGAAGAACTGCATATATTTATGCACTCCGAAGAAAGTCTTAGTCACATATGACACCTTGTTTATTTGGGCATGTCCATATATTGACTGCCATTGTCTGTAAATGGTGTTTAAAAAATGACTAATTAAGGGCAGAACGTATTGTCTTCCAGCAAGCTCAAAACCCTACTGAAAAAGTTTTGGAACTCTTAGCGAAAACCTGAAATCGTTTGTGAAGACGAGCTGTATATATGGAGACTACAGTTTTATTGTCTTTAACACTTAGTCGAAGCATAGTTTTAAGGTCTTAAGTAATGCAAGGTATAGGTTTCATATCGTATAAGACGCTTTAAGTATAACTATTTTGAAAAAAGGAAATAAGAATCGGCGTAGATCGTTAAAAGATCTTTTAGATTAAGACAAAATTTCCGGAAGCTATGTTTTAATATATGTAAGAATCTATATTAGCTTTTTGATGCCTTTGTACCTCTGATAAAGCGAAATAAAGGGACTCAGCATGTCGGAAGATTGGTATATTTTAGATTTGTGGTGTAAGGATGCCTTTATCGGGAAGTATTCTCAACACTATAACTATCGTGTGACTTTTTTAACTTGATGCTGGAGAAAATAATACGAGCTGCAGAGCTAAATAGAGAAGGTACAATTTTCTATAAGAGTGTACAGCTGCTGGCGTACGCCGATGAAATCGATATCATTGGAAACAACACCCGCGCCGTTAGTTCTGCTTTCTCTAGTCTGGATACAGGGAAGCGAAGCGTATGGGTCTGGTGGTGAACGAGGACAAGACGAAATATCTCCTGTCATCAAGCAAACAGTCAGCGCATTTCCGTCTTGGCTCCCTCGTCACTGTTGACAGTCATAACTTTGAAGTTGTACATAACTTCGTATTCGTAGACACCAGCATCAACACCAATAATAATGTCAGCCTCGAAATCTAACGCAGAATCACTCTTGCCAACAGGTGCTACTATGGTCTGAGTCGGCAATTGGAAGGTAAAGTCCTCTCTTGACGAACAAAAACCACACTCTACAAGTCCCTCATCATTCCCGTCCTACTTTATCTTGCAGAAGCGTGGACGATGTCAACATCCGATGAGACGGCACTAGGAGTATTCGAGAGAAAGGTTTGGCGGAAGATTTATGGTCCCTTAAACATTGGCAACGGCGAATACAGTAGAAGATGGAATGATGAGAATAATGATGTGTTCTTCGACGACATAGTCATAGTCCAGCGAATAAAAAGAAAGCGGCTGCGCTGGCTAGGTCATGTTGTTCGAATGTACGAAAACACTCCAGCTCTGAAAGTTTTTGATGCAGTACCCGCTGGTGGAAGCCGAGGAAGAGGACGACCTCTACTCCGATTTAAGGATCAAGTGGAAAGTGACCTGGCTTCACTTGGTATAACCAATTGGCGCCAAACTGCTAAAGCGAGGAATAATTGGCGCCCTGTGGACTCGGCTATAACCGCGTAAGCGTTATCTACACCAGTCAAGAAGAAAAAGATTCTCAGCACCATATTGGAATGGGGTGGGAAACAATCCACTAATTCTACTGTTGTAAAATTAAGCCTACACGGTGCCTTCTATGGGACCCAAAGGGATGGAAAAGGAGTACAATCCCTAGTAGGATTGACCACTTCTTTAAACTAGCGATTGATTAGCTTCATACAGAACTCTAACTAGATGATACTAGGTTTAGAGGTTATCAAACCGAGATTCTGAGATATAAAACCCGTAATAGGGTTTTTATATATGGAAAGTACCACTGTCCATTATCCGCCTTATCAAGAGAGCTAATAATTAGAATATTTTTGTTTAGTGCCGAGAAAGCACTGGAGTAAGCCTCTTTCGTACTTCCCACTCTTATTTAAGTCTCTAAAGTCATTGTTGTAGTAATCTTCTCACTCTGGTAGCTGATCATCAAGAAATGGATTACTCTAGGCGTAGCTAAATCTCTTGAATTTGTATTTTTTATTCGCCAGTTTTCTTGAAAAAGATTTTCAATTCCAATATTTTAATCAACCATTTATTCTCTAAATTATTCTCAATGAAATACAATAAATATATCTGAAATATGGACAAGCACTTTCTTGACAACTTCAACAAGTACGATTAAGGCTTCAATTATTGTCCATTAAAGTGATTGATTTATTGACAACAAACACCAAGTATTTACATAGATAAATACATATATATGTGTACACAGACAAATAGAACTAACTAACGGTCATACGATTTTGCTATCTCACTTATGAGGTTACACACTCACGGCACACCCGTTGCGATTCCGCACTGACACAGGAAATCACACTTCCATTACCATTTACTTATATGTATTTACTTATTGTTATAATTGTTGTTGTTGCACATAACAACAAATTTTCATTAGATAAGCCCACACAATTCCTCCAAAGTGCTGGCATTTTTTCTATCACCGATTTCGAGCAGACTGCTGGACGACGTCTGTTTTGATTACTGTGCGTCAACGCTCAGCTAGGCAAGTGGGTTGCTTACTCATAAACCCCACTCCGTGCGCTCAACGACTCTACTACGAGTACTAGCTTGGTAAACACTCGATAATCCAACTCTTTGCGTACACTCGCCACGATTTCCATGTTTGCTTATTAATTTTTTGTAAACGATATGAAATCGTTTTAATCGTTTCCCATGAAAATCATAAACCAACTATTTACTCGTATTTGTGGATGAGTTGCTCGTGTTTATTGATATTTTATTGCCTTGCAAGTATGCCTTGATATTTTCCACGAAAAATTGTTACTAATGCACCTTTGCTTTCACCATAATTAGTTAAAATATCCGTTTGTAATAAAAGTTCGAGAGTTTATTAGCCAATTGTGACAGCTGTCAGACGGCGCGGTGCGTGCTTTATGCCTCTAGCTGGGTGTCTAGATGTGTTCTACTTAGTCGAGGCGCAAGCTCCACTCCTACTATTTTGTGGGCGCATGTGTATCACTTGGTGTAATTGCTTATTAATAATTTTTGTGTTTATTTAATTTATTTTCCCAAATCATTTGTCGGGATGTCACGTACGTTTTTAATAAACTGTTAGGGTTCATAGATTTATATGCTGTTTATTGTTCTATTTTATTACACTGATTTCGATTCACATTGAATTTTTATATCTCATTATCTGCGACATAAAATTATTAAAATTATATTATCTGATTTGCATAAGCGTTTAAAGTAATTTTTATTACCCATGGCACATGTGTATTTACACAAATTTATTTTAATACACAATTTAGAAATATTTACGAAAATCAATAAAAATATTTTTTATTATTCCAAAGAAATAATTCATTGAATAATCATCGGTTTTAAGGTTTTTATATACCCCAAAGTAAAGGTAAAGGTGGAATATATTAGACGACTTTGATTCCTCACTGTATTTAGGCACAGCTTTGCTTTCTTGTCAAAAATTTTACACACGTAAGCATTAGCAAAACTATCAAATTGAATACAAGCGAGTAAAGGTGCTTTCAATTTTATCTACTCTTTTGTTTTCTATTTATTCCAGTTGCTTATTCGATTCAATACTCTCCAATAAATTCCGAACCTAAGACACACAAGGACGATGCGACCAAAGATGCTTTCTATGAGCGCCTAGAACGCATCTATGAGCGCTGCCCCCGCCACGATGTCAAAATCGTGCTTGGCGATTTTAACGCCAGGGTGGGTAAAGAAGGTGTCTTTGGCACAACAGTCGGAAAATTCAGCCTCCATGACGAAACATCGCCAAACGGCCTGAGGCTGATCGACTTCGCTGGGGCCCGAAATATGGTTGTCTGTAGTACCAGATTCCAGCATAAAAAAATTCATCAAGCAACGTGGCTGTCCCCTGATCGAAACACGCGCAATCAAATCGATCACGTTGTGATAGACGGAAGACATGTCTCCAGTGTTTTAGACGTGCGTACGCTCCGAGGACCAAACATTGACTCGGACCATTATCTAGTAGCAGCAAAGATACGCACTCGCCTCTGTGCAGCAAAGAACGCCCGTCAACAAACACAAGGAAGGTTCGACGTCGAAAAGCTGCAATCACAACCGACAGCCGAACGATTTTCTACTCGACTTGCACTCCTGCTCTCGGAGAGCACTCATCAGCATCTCGATATAAGGGAGCTGTGGAACGGCATCTCAAACTCATTGCATACCGCTGCAGCCGAAACAATTGGTCTCCGGCAACGCCAAAAAACCAGTTGGTACGATGAGAATTGTCGTTCCGCAGTGGAGAGAAAACAGACTGCCTACCTCGCAACGTTGCGATCGACCACAACACGTTCGGGGTGGGATAGATATCGAGAACTGAAGAGGGAAGCGAGACGCATTTGCAGACGTAAAAAGAAAGAGGCCGAAATGCGTGAGTATGAAAAGCTTGAAAAGCTGGCCGACATGGGTAATGCTCGAAAATTTTATGAAAAGATGAGGCGATTAACAGAAGGTTTCAAGACCGGAGCATTATCATGTAGGGACCGAGAAGGTAATCTGGTAACGGATGTCCAGAGCACACTGGGATTATGGAGGGAACACTTCTCCGACCTGCTCAATGGCAGTGAAAGTACAACACCAGGAGATGGCGAACCCGATTCCCCAATCGATGACGATGGAATAGATGTTCCATTACCCGACCATGAAGAAATTCGAATAGCAATTACCCGCTTGAAGAACAACAAAGCGGCGGGGGCCGATGGATTACCGGCCGAGCTATTCAAATACGGCGGCGAAGAACTGATAAGGTGCATGCATCAGCTTCTTTGTAGAATATGGTCGGAAGAAAGCATGCCTGACGATTGGAATCTTAGTGTGCTCTGCCCAATCCATAAGAAGGGAGACCCCACAATCTGCGCCAACTACCGTGGTATAAGTCTCCTCAATATCGCATATAAGGTTTTGTCGAGCGTATTGTGTGAAAGACTAAAGCCCACCGTCAACGAACTGATTGGACCTTATCAGTGTGGCTTTAGACCTGGAAAATCTACAATGGACCAGATATTCACCATGCGCCAAATCTTGGAAAAGACCCGAGAGAGAAGAATCGATACCCACCATCTTTTTATCGATTTTAAAGCTGCCTTCGATAGCACGAAAAGGAGCTGCCTTTATGCCGCGATGTCTGAATTTGGTATCCCTGCAAAACTAATACGGCTATGTAAGCTGACGTTGAGCAACACCAAAAGCTCCGTCAGGATCGGGAAGGACCTCTCCGAGCCGTTCGATACCAAACGAGGCTTCAGACAGGGTGACTCACTATCGTGCGACTTCTTCAATCTATTGCTGGAAAAAATAATACGAGCTGCAGAACTAAATAGAGAGGGTACAATCTTCTACAAGAGTGTACAGCTCCTGGCGTATGCCGATGATATTGATATCATCGGAAGCAACAACCGCGCCGTTTGTTCTGCGTTTTCCAGACTAGATAAAGAAGCGAAGCGTATGGGTCTGGTGGTGAATGAGGACAAGACGAAATATCTCCTGTCATCAAACGCGAAAACGCAGTCAGCGCACTCGCGTCTTGGCTCCCACGTCACTGTTGACAGTCATAACTTTGAAGTTGTAGATAATTTCGTTTATCTGGGAACCAGCATTAACAACACCAACAATGTCAGCCTTGAAATCCAACGCAGAATCACTCTTGCCAACAGGTGCTACTTTGGACTGAGTAGGCAATTGAAAAGTAAAGTCCTCTCTCGACGAACCAAAATCAAACTCTATAAGTCGCTCATTATTCCCGTCCTGATGTATGGCGCTGAAGCGTGGACGATGACAACATCCGATGAGACGACTCTTGGGGTTTTCGAGAGAAAGGTTTTGCGCAAGATTTATGGTCCTCTAAACATTGGCAACGGCGAATACCGCAGACGATGGAACGATGAGCTGTACGATTTATACGACGACATTGACATAGTTCAGCGAATAAAAAGACAGCGGCTACGCTGGCTAGGTCATGTTGTACGGATGGAAGAAAACACTCCAGCTCTGAAAGTATTCGATGCAGTACCCGCTGGAGGAAGCCGCGGAAGAGGACGACCTCCACTCCGGTGGAAAGACCAAGTGCAAAGTGACCTGGCTTCACTTGGTGTTTCCAGTTGGCGCCAAAAAGCAAAAAGGAGGAATGAGTGGCGCGCTCTGGTGGATTCGGCTATAATCGCTTAAAGCGGTTCCTACGCCAAATATATATATATATATAAGACAACAACAGTTTGATAAAATAAGAAGTAACTAACTGCTAGCAACAACTAAACACTTAAATAGTTGGACCTAGACAATAGGCCTCGAGAAACTCGATTGGGTATTGAAGTATAGGTGATATTGGTCGTGTACCAATGAGTCTCAATTTATTCCTACTTCCACTTCACTCTAAGCTTCTTTGCTTGCAAAATTCATTCTTTACAGACTGAAATATAGCCTCGATATCTATTTGAAGATCAATGGATTTCAGGGAAATGGATGAGACCACCTCATAAGAGGCACCCTTTGTAATTTAATGTGTTATACCAGTGTAACATATGAAAAATTAGACGATTTTCGTGATTTTTTTTAAAAGAAAGTACCCGATCGATAGTTTTGAAGTTTTTTGCACATGATAAGATTTATTTTCAGCTATATTACAATTTTTTTTTGTTTACAAAAATATTGAAAAATAACTGAGTTATATGCTATCTTCGGAGGTGCCAGAAAAAAAAGTTCCCTAACCGCTGACATGATTCCGTCTGAATGAAACTAAAAAATTCAAAACGGATATTAAAGATAAATATATCCTAAAAATTGACCTGCGATTTTTGAAAAATACCAAAAATTGGAAAAATGGAGTAGATCTGTGAAAAATTTCGTTTTTTTAGGAAAATAATTTTTTACTGCCAAATTGACAATTTTCAACCAATCAAAAATGTCATTGTATAGTAATTATATTCAAGAATACACAGTTAAAATTTGAAGTCGATCGGTCAATGTATTGTTGAATTATGATGTCAGCAATTTTGAGCAATGACATTTCGAGAAAAGCGCGTTTCAAATTTCGACTCTAGGTGCTTACACCTGCAGTCGATCGCTCTTTGGAACGCTACCATTCAAAAACTATTCAAGATACAATATAGCAATACAAATAGCAAAATTAAGAAAAATCGATTTTTTTAAAATGTCACACTGGTATTGCCCCTTAAAGAGAACAGTGTTCTAGGAAGAACTTATTTTCTCCAAATAACTCTGTATATTGCGAATCGGTCTTATTCGGTTTGGACTGTATGGGTACGAAGAATGTTAACACCGGTCAAGGGACTTAAATATTGGCATATTGTACACATTGGCTATCATATGTCAGCTTGAAAACAGAGTTACAATGATCATCTATGCGCTTTTCAAGATCTACCTTATAATTTTAAGCAAATCTGTAAACAGCGGAGAATCTTTGTAATACAACAAGCGGAGGTTTCATGCTTTTAATCTATAAATCAAGACGTTGCACTCTCTACCAACTTTCCAGAATAAATATGATTTTTTTAAACGGAAAAAATCAGGTCGTGGTTTTATAGTCACAAATATTGAACGAATGCGTTTCTTTGGAAAAATCAACATACACCATGTACATACATATGAACAAGCAAGGGTTCGAGGGCACTTCAAAAAGACTTTGCAAAACCGCGAAAGTTAAATTGACAAAGCGCTTGAGAACGAGAAAGCTTGTGTTATTGACAACAAATATGCAGTAATATGAGATAATAATAAATTATAAATTATGCAGATAAAAAATATATTTTACTTGACTGGCATTCAAAAATTATTTCAAAATAAATGCCATAAATATACATAATAAAATAAAATATATATTTTTTCACTAAAAAAATTTAGTTATCTCCTTGTGAGCAACAGAATAATTCTTACAAAATCTGAAAATATTTTTTATATAAATATATATACATATATTTTATTTATGTGAAAAAAAACAAAGCAAAAATATTTTTGTTGATTAAAAATCGAGCTCGTTATCAGGCTAACTTTAAAGATCTCGCATGCCAATATTTGAAGTTTTTCGAAACAAAAAATATTAAAAAAAAGGATATTCGAAGAAAAATTTTTCAAAATTTTGAGCAAATTAAAATGAATTGAGATTAAATGATCAAAGGTTGGTTTTGCGATTCCCACATTAATAAAAAATCGTTACAAACCACCCTATACTTTTATAAATAACTATTTATAGCCATATACAAATTCAAATCACACTGTGCCACTTTAAAGCCAAGCGGATAAGCATACAAAACGCGCTAATTTATGAAAATGTGTGAAAATTTTTATCGTAATTCATCATGCATCGCCGCTGTGCCCATCAACAACGCTCACTTCACTCACTTTTGCTCATTATAATTGAATGCAGGCGCGCTTGAGTCAAGCCCAATAATTGGCATTGCTTTTGTTGTTGTTTCCCACTGTTTATGTTTAATTGCAGGCAGACACACACAAACGCAGCAGCAATGATTTTGATTATCAATTGCAATTGTAAAGCGAACATTTACACGCTCATCAAGTGCCAAGCGCCCATAGAATGCAATGCTGTGTGCCTAAATGCCTCAACATGATTGCTTGTATGTGGAAGCGCCTATGAGTAGCATAGCTCATTATCGCATAGCATTCATCATTATGTTTACCAGCACGTTATTGTTGTTGTTGTGCGTGCTTAGTCGCTGATTTTCACTGCTTTGTTGCTGCTCATTTGGCGAGTTAGCCAGCCAGTCAGGCAGTTAGTCGACTGATCCAGTTGAATTTTGTGGCAATCACACAATAAACTACATATATTGATGATATATATTGATATATTAATGTATGTGTGTGTGTGTAAGTGTTGCTGATATGCAATTGATATGTCATTTGTTGTTTATATACAAGGCTACATTCGTCTGCAATGTTTATTTGTTTGTTGGTATTTGCATTTGCGTTTGCTTATGTTTTTGTTGCAAGTATGTGCATGTGTGTCAGTTGTTTGCTGTTGTTTTATCTGTATCTTCGATGCGCTGCAGTTTATTTTCGTTGAATTGTTCCACATTTGGTTGCTGTTGACTTTAAGCGACTTTTTCACATTTTTTTTTTACAGTTTGTTTTTACACACATACATACATATATACATTTATATATAACATTTGTTGCTTTCGCTGGATGACATTTGTAGAATTTGCTTATTTTTACTCGCTGTGGTTTCCTTTTATTTTATAAATAAACACATAAACATATATCTCTGCTGGTTTATTTAACTAGTGTTCTCTCCCCTTTTTAGCTTGAAAATCCATACACTCACATACATCGATATATATATATTTCTTATTTGCTTTTATGATTTTATACTCTCTTATTTTGTAATGATATTTGTTTTGTGTTTTTGTTGTTGTTTTTTATTGCATGTCAAAGTGTTAAGTCCACAATCCTGCAGACCGACTGACGTGTCGCACAGCACGGATGGACAGTGATGGCGAAGGATGTTGTTAGACGGTTAAATTTGAAAAATACCGGGAGACCCAAACAGCTAAACAGGTGTTTAAATTCTTTGAAAACCCACCAAAAAAATGTCGAAAGAAGATAACCTTAAAGATCACTTTGAAGACCACAGCAAACTTCGAAGTGAATTTTGTTAGCAGATAATTAGGCGAAATGATCTCAACAATTTTAGCTCTGTTACTTAGCATGGTGATAATAGCATAGATGATGATAACACACCCATACAAAAAAAATTTTGTGTCATATTCTAGGGGTCTTACTATGTTTCCCTTATATTTTTGGGGTCATTGAATTCGACTCCGGGGTCCATTTAATTCCATCAGTTCAGGATATTGACATAACCCCAGAAAACCAATATGGCGAACAAAGTTTTTTAAACTACATTGATGCGGAACTTCATTGGTGGATATTTTTTAAAATTTCCCACATTGCATCCGCTATTTTGAATTTTGAAAAACCGGCACCGGATTCGTATTCTGTGACCCCGAAAACCTCCATATAACGAGTTTTAAGCGAATCCGATGAATTTTAAAAATCGTTGTCCGCCATATTGGTTTTCTGGGGTTATCTCAAAACTGATAAGACTAAGACCCCCAGGACATAACTATTTTTTTTGTGGCTGTGTAATTGTCAACTTGAATAAACCTATCCTAACTTTTTTCGAATATGAGTAATGAAAACCACAATTAAAACGTATTTACTTTATGAGAGTCATACATAGATTATTCGATAGAGTAATAAGGCAGAGTTTGTATACTTTCTACCCCATAAAACATCAGTGTTCTAGAACCTAAGGATACTAACTATATAATCAATATTCGATCCTAACTCTCAACATTTATAGCCCCCCACATTTATTTTCGGAATTTGTAGTCCATTTTTACTCGCCTCTACAGTCTCTAAGAAAATCTCATTTTATTTTTGATAAACAGTTTTGGTGTGACAGTTATATTTTGCAAACAACAATTGCAACATTTAAAGCAAACATTATTTCAGCGATTATGTACCAGAGAATTGACAGTAACAAAGTGAAATTATATACACGGTATGAAAAAATAAACGGAACAACGGTAAAATAAACTAAAATAAGCAAAAATTTGAAATTCTTGGAGTTAAACATGACGACAAACAAGTTTGATACATGACAGCATATGCTTCTTTGAAAGATTTTGTGGTGGTGTCTTCCTATAGAACCTTTCCTTTGAAAACTTAAACAAAATATTTATTAGATTCCCGACAGCGGCATTTTAAAAATATTTTTATACTCTCGCAACCTGTTGCACAGAGTATTATAGTTTTGTTCACATAACGGTTGTTTGTGTCACCAAGAAATATAAGAGTTGGCTATGGGGTTATATATATATAAATGATCAGGATGACGAGGGGTATTGAAATCCGGATGTCTGTCCGTCCGTCTGTCCGTCTGTCCGTGCAAGCGATAACTTGAGTAAAAATTAAGATATCTTAATGAAACTTGGAACACATGTTCCCAGGCTTTCGAAAATGGACAAAACGAAATGGACCACTGCCACGCCCACAAAATGGTGGAAACCGAAAACCTATACAGTGTCATAACTAAGCCATAAATAAAGTTATGAAAATGAAATTTGGAACATAGGATCACATTAGGGAGGGGCACATTTGGATGTAATTGTTTTTGAAAAGTGGGCGTGACCCCGCCCCCAAATAGGTTTTTTGTATATAACTCGCAAAACAATAAAGCTATATATACCAAACTTTCTGCAGTCGTTTGAATGAAAGAAATCGGATAATAACCACGCCCACCTCCCATACAAAAGTTTGGTTGAAAATTACTAAAAGTGCGTTAACTCACTAACGAAAAACGTCAGGAACACCAAATTTTACATAAAAAATGGCAGAAGGAAGCTGCACTCAGATTTTTTTACAAAATGGAGAATGGGCGTGGCGTCGCCCACTTATGGGTCAAAAACCATATCTCAAGAACTATTCGACCGATTTCAATGAATATTTGATTTAGGTATATAACACTTTCTTGACACCCTGTTCACACTGGGGGAATATGGGCGAAATCGGTTTACAACTACGTCTACTTACCATATAACTCAATTTTGAATTCTTTTGATTCGTTCACTTTATAATACATATATACATTAGGCACATATGAAGATAGCGGAATAAAACTTTACACAAATACTGTATTTGAGCTGTGGAAAAATCACTTGTGGAAAAATTGTCAAAATCGGACCAGGACTTTTCAAGGCCCCTGATATCGAACATGAAGAACTCAGTGCCTAAGGGTAATTTTGCACCGAAAATATAGGTAAATCCCTCAGATGTTTAATGTAATTCATTCCCTCTGAATTTTTTTCTTATAACAGTTTCTCTCTGTACCTGAAATGGTAAAAAACGGGTCATAACTTCCCCAATATACCTAATTATAAGTAATATTAAATTAAGTGAGCGTATAATCTTCGATATATTGTATCTTGGTGGTGAAAACCAGTGAAATCGGTTTGGGAATTACGTCAGCCCCCATATACTATTTATGATGATTTTCGTTATTCTATTGAACTTTATGCCGAATATATGGGTCGAATTGTGTTATCTTTATAAAATTATATCAATAAATTGCGAGAGTATAAAATGTTCGGTTGCACCCGAACTTAGCCTTTCCTTACTTGTTGTATATAAGACCAACTCTTGGTAGACCTATATATGCATAAATTATACCTGCTTTTTAAAATCAGGTTATTTTTCAACTCGAAATGATTCATGGTAGTGTGAAAATGTCTTTAGAATAGAATTTGAGTATTATTTTACACATATGCCTCTCTTGGTCGAACATGCTGTCATACATATGTACAAGAAGAAGAATACTGAACAAAACGTGTCTCATGTAAGTCGATCAACTATCAATTTATCAACGATAATATAGGAAGAGTGAAGGAAATTGTACTGAAGCCTTAGATAGGAGAGATTCACAATATCGCTGATAAATCCCATCATATTTTTACTTTTGTTGACTTTACTGACAAAATCGCTGAGTTGTCTGAAAGAAATCGCAAAAGGCATACGAGGCACAAGTCCCTCAAAGTGTTACTTTCTTCTCCCGCAAATTTTAGCAGCCCAGCTCCTAGTTATTAGAAAGCTAGCTGAGTGAGATACCCACATTGCTTGAGAGAATACTCCAATCGTTTGTTTCTAGAGCAAATTCTAATATTTTTACTCGGGAAAGTCAATTTGTTTTTGGTGACTTACCTCCATCATTTGTCCTATAAGTACATTACAAATGAACAAATTAAATGTTGTTGGATAAAAATCTAGCTTGAATCGCACTATTAATAAACAATCACAGCAATGTCATAATTTCGTAGGCAATTTGTAGATAGCTAGCCAAAGCTTTTTTTATGGACACCATAACGCACAAATCAATGTTGTTCCCACCAAAGCGAAACACAAAGCCGGCGTTAAGCAAACAAATTAAGGTAATAGTGAAATAATAAAAAAATGAGGAGAAGACCAAAAGCACGCACTCACACACACACATACACACGCACACAATCGAATACATGCATTGGAGCATTGCATTCGGTGAACCGATTCTTCTGAATGTATGTATAATTCTTTTAATTTGTACGCGTAAATATTTGAACAGTACAAGAGCAATTTAGATAAGTACGAATGTTATGGCATATTTGACACTCACTCGAATGTCGAGAAAACATATACGAAACGAACGCATAGCGGGGGAAGTGACGTGCGGGCAGGGCAATGGGTGAAGCAGTAAAGTGTTTTACTAAAACAAGCAAACGGTACATAACGGTCTCAACAACACTAAACTTGCCCCAATAGTGTCCAACGGGACGTATGAATAGTTGAGGCTGACAGCTCGAACGATGGACGAAAAGAAGGCGGCCAATGGAAGTGTGTGGTGGGGAAGACAACTCAAAGTGCAGCGCTCTGCAGTGGACGACAAGTCTGGAGCAGACGCCACAGGTGTGGAGTGAGTGGGTGCCAAGTGCGAATGGCACTTAAAGTGTTGGCTTCCTTGTATGTGTGTGTGTGTTTGTAAGTGGACGGAGTGCTTGTAGCCGCAATACCGACAAATTGCACTAGTTCTTTTATATTTGTTTGTGTGTCATGCAGACATATTTATAGAGCAGTATCCGCTTTAAATCGCATTGCCCAGCAAAATCACAACAAAACTAATAACCGTAATGTAACTATTACAAATCCAAGTCGCCGCAAAATACAGACGGGACGACAAAACTGGCTGTTGCAGTGGGGAAGTAACCTGGTAGCGAAATTATGAGACTTTTAAATTACCTTACAAACGATATTTTCTGTTTATTCAAGTAATTTTGTTGTTATTTGTAATTTTATTAGTCGTTAATTGCATTTTATTAATAACTTTGGTTTAATATTTAACTAGTTGCCAACTAGCACCGAAGGGGTCAGTTGAAACACACCAATTTTTTTCGAAAATTTGAAGAGTAATAAAAAAATTAGACGATTTAGTAACTTTTATGAAAAACATAACTAGTTGTAAACTGGTCCGAAAAGGAGTAGTCCATTTAATGGAAAACATAAAATATTTTGGGGAATTTTTCATTAAATATTGCACTTGTTAAACAATTTAAAAAACTGTGACTAGTTGCAAACTGGTTCCAAAAGGACCAGTTTCATTTCTGTCAACAATAACTACATATCTTTCGAAACAAATATATACACTAGGTTAATTCGGTTTCGATTAACCCAGTCATACACTAGCATAGCTATAAACACATAAACAAATGAGTATAAATTTCGTTTTTACGTACCGCTGCAAGTAGTGGGTAGGAGTTCATGGGTTTGTGTGCGTTGAGGTCACTCACTGCTGCCGTAGCATACTTTTGTGCGTTGCATTGCTGTGCTCTGCTTGCGCTGTATGTGTTTGTGCGCAATAATGCATACATTTACATTCGCATTCCACTTCGAAACTGAAAATCGATAAAATCCAATTATAGAAATTGTATATCGACAATGAACATGGAATTAAATTTCCTACACACAATATTATGTAGTATATAAACATGGCAAATATGCATAAATTATTTGTACATAATTTACAGCAACAATTTTGCAATCGAGTAGTTTTCTGTTAGCAATTAAATTTTATTTACAAACACACACACACAAGCATACGCCGCAAATAATATATGAGTGCTGTTGAAATATGAGTGTTTGCGCAGCGACAACTATTCTGTGTTATTAATTACCAATAAAATGTGTGCTAAGTACTTGATTATTAATAATATTTCGAATATGAGAAATTACAGCAAATTTAAGCAATCACAAATTGCAGTGGTCAGGCATACGAATTTTAGATTTTCGATTTTAGATTGGTCAACGAAATATTTGTGTCTGTTTGCCGAGAGTTTGCAAGCGGAAACCGCATAAATTCGATTAAATTTTGTTTTCTGTGCATTTTCATGGGCATATATTTAGCCACAAGACTCGTAGGAGAGTTATTTATTAAACAATTAAGATACGAAATCTTTTTAGAATGCAACTACAGGCTGTTCATATGTAGACACAAATTCTTAAACCTCCCGAGAATTTCAAAGTTTCGAATTTGTCAGGAATGAAAAGTTCAAATATTTTCACGCTCAATTTCGGCGCTTTGAGAAACATTATTGTATGATCTACATATGGCTCTGAAGACAATACTCGTTGTTTCTTTAGTTTTCCATTTTAAAGTTTTTTGGAAATAAGACTTCTCACACCTTACCTAAGGCCATATTGATTCATCATCTCAATATAGGTTACTTCTAGATACTAGACTCCCTTTCAGCTTTATTCTGGCACCGTAAGATAAGAATGACTCTAGCCTGTCCTCGAACATTTTCATGAAATTATCCTTCTTCTGTTTTCTGTAGACCTCCTAATGACGTTGATGGCTAACGATCGTTTCTCATATATAGAGAAGGTGGGAATCCCGAATACTTAGAAATTGAAGTAATCAATGTATTCTCAGATCTATTTATTCATTAGAGGATCTAAGATAGTAATACAAAAGATGTAGAAGTGAGTGTCTAGACGTTTATTTTATGTAGCATGCTTTCTCAGAAGCTCTAGATCTCATTTCAGATATTCCAGGAATCTTTAAGCCATTTCTGTCAATGACTTTGTATCGTCTCCAGTAGGTGTTCTGTCAGGTTAACTACACTTAGTCCAGCGATATATTAACAGATTAGTATTTTCACCAAATCTACCTCGTCAGTTTCTTAATAGATATAGAAACAGCCTCTGGTTCCGTAAATAATATCGATAGAATCACAAACGGGCCTGAAGAATAATCAATATCAGTCTACTATCTGAGTTCAGTCTACTGCGTAAATCATAGGAAGGGTGAAGTATGTGACTGCTAATCCGGATCTCAGTCACGTGATTTATTCTAGGACATGTGCTTGAAATTCATTTTAAGGCAGTTTTTGATAGTAATTTTTCATAGATCACCACAAAAAAAAACACTCGAGATAAAGTATGACTAATTCGTAGAATTTTTCATAGATTTCTGGCGAACTAAAGTCCATAAAAAGAAAAACTATGGGAAAACAGCGTCATAGATAACATAAATGGCACACCAAACGGCGGGTGTGGAGGAATGCGTCAATTCATTTATAGACACGACAGGCAGTTTGTCGCACAGATTATTAGCCATAAAACGTTTGACAAACATATTACATAAATCGAACCAAAAATGGCAAATAGCCGGGTCATAAATCGTGCGCGAACAACGCTAATTGATAAAGAAGACACAAAACGCGGATGTAATAAAAGCGATACACTTGTGGGACAAGCCCGCAGAGTCTGGTGGGAGTTCAATGAACATGAAATATGGCCAAACACACGCACACACCGGCACACATGCGCAGATAAAGAGCGCGTCCCATGAGCACTGCAATGGGGCTTTGTGTGGCAACGCTTTTGCGGCATTGTCTTGCACAGAGTGTGGCAAGTGTGTAGGCGTAGCGTGGCAACATATCATTTTTAGAATTACTGATAAGACACAATTGCGTTGTCGTCGACGGCAAATTGCCACACACAAGCACACACACATACATACACCCGCAAAAGCTGGCAAAAAAACCGCAAAAATTTTGAACTGTAAAAAGTTTGGAAAGCTCACATACATACATACATACGCGTACATGCGAAAGAGGTGCGGCGCTAGAGGCCCGGTTGTGGCCGTTTGAATTATGGCCAGCGCACGTATGCGAGTAAATCAACGTGCAACACACGAGTATGGGAACCCATACAACAAACACACACACACATGCCAGCCAGCTAGTAGTGGAGGAGGAGGTGGAGTAGGAGGATGTGTGTGTGCTTGCAGTTGATTTTAGAATTTCTTTGCGCCAATGCGGTGCTGTTATCGTTCTTATTATTGTTATTATTGTATGTGACGCACCCATAATTGTGCTGGGCCGCATTTGGCGGTATTGAAGACGACGCAGCACTGCGCGTACTTGAACGGAGGAGGAGCAGGCAAGTACACACTCAAAACACACACGGCAAGCCAAAACACCTTGATTACAAGTGACGCGCGGTGAGTATGTAAAAAGCCAACAACAACAACAACAAAAGCAAAAGCAACAAAATGCGGCATATAGGTGCGTTGACGCAAAACAAATGTTGCCATACCAAAGAACACTTGTACAAACAAACACACTCGCATATACATAAATATATATTTGTATCTATAGAAAGCCATATTCATATATGCCCGTGTGTCCATAAAAACCTACAAAAACAATAAAGCAGCACTCAAATTGTGATGCATGTCTTGATAGGCGCGCGAGCAACTCAAACTTTTTCCTCTTCCACAACTTGCCACATTCTGCTGATTTTTTTTTTTTTTTTTTTTTGTTATTTAGAAAATTTTATTTACTTTAACTTTTTTTCGTTGGTTCGATTTTCGTTTTCCCGGGTGAGTAATGACTTTTGTAACCACTTGTCTATGGACACACGTATGTAGATACTCGTATCGCGTTGTGTTTGCATGCCCAAGCGACGAGTAGGCTTATCATAAGTTGTAGATACGCATTTACAAATGCAAGCACTAGAAATTCTCTATAGGTACGTGGTGTGTGTTGCTGGCAATATATTGTCTATACAAGTGTTATGAATTATTAATAATAAATTACAATAATTGTTGCATATGTACGCTAATGAAATTCCAATGAGTTCCAGGCGCAGCTCAATAAATGGCACTCAAACTGCGAGCGGTTGCATGAGTATGTGCGTTTGATGTCGCCACTGGTGGAGAAACAGGCAGCAGGTGCTTCAAATGGCAAAAATATTTTGAAAAAAAAATTGAGGAATTGAGGAAGACTGAGTTTTTCTATAGGGCTAAATTGTCAACCTAGTTCACGGGACCTTTAAATTGCAACTTACCGATCCAAACTGGGTTAGATCGACAAAAAGACAACCCTTGGTCGCATAAGTTCCGGGTCAACTACGACTGTCGTTTCCTCGATAGTATTTCGGGAATACTTCCTGCCAAAAAAACACCGGATGTCATGGAACGTGTAGTTCCTCCGAAAGAAGCTGGTACTGTATCAAGTTCGTTTCTGGCCGAATGAGCATGCTTGGATGCAATGAAACTCAATTATTATCGATCAACAGTTATTAGAACCAAGCTGTATCTTCTTTACTGAGCATTTTCTGGATATTTTACTAAAGAGTGGTAGTGATGAACTGGTATTTAGTTAAGGTTCTAGAGTGAGTTTCATATTTTTCGTACAATTATCGACCCAATAGTATACACAAAGCATTTTCTCCCCACGATCGAAGCGTCTTCCGGTTATCGACTGCGCTTGTAGGTTGTACTTCATTTAGTCATTATTGGATAGTATTAAAAGCGTTTGACAATCATTGTTGACTTTCGGATCTTGGATTTCCCGATTGGAAAGTGAAATTTTCAAAGTTAAATGAGGGTTTGCATTTCAGAGCTTTTCTGAACAATATTTTGAAGCCAAAGTGTATTACTGCTTTCCCTAAATAGAAGCGGCAGCGGCAAATGACTGTCAAAAAATTCTCAAGACCATCGCTTTTACTTGGGGAACGCAGTTACTCTTATTCCTTTAAAAAGATTGAAATATTGTGTCTTGTAAGCTTGTTGATTAATGACTTGGGAGGCTAAACATTTTTGGAAAAATCAGATCAGCGCAAAATCCTTCTGGTCTTGTCAAAAATCCGCAAAGTCTATTAATTCCCGTGCTAACCGATTAAAGCTCCAATCAGAGTCTAGATGTCACTACTACTACTTCGTCAAATCTTAAGAAGGATGAGGTCTTGAAGATATTTCCCGACCAAAATCAATAGCTAAAGCGACATTGTAGACTTGAAAAAAAGAAGCTAGTTTTCAAAATACCATTCCGTCGATTAGATTTTCATAAATTTATTCGCTTATGGGGTTACATGGGTTTTGTCGGGTAAAAAAGGCCCATTTTCAAAAATTATTTTTCTATGTAAAAAAATTATTTACTTAATTCCAACTTTTTTCTGTCTTATAGATAAATATTTAAAGAATAATTTCTGAAATAAAAAAAATTAAAACTCCTCCATTGCGACGTCATTTCCGGTCACCCCTCTGAAAAAGGTGCTTCCGCGTTGTCAGCATAACTCCTGACAGGATCTTCCAAAATGAAAAAACAAAAATAAGTGTTTTAGGTAAAATCATAAACACGTGCTTGAACGAAGGAAAGACAAAAAAGTAAAAATTGGAATTTTGCCAGACATTTTTCCAAAAAAATAAGAATTTCGGTCAAAATTGGTTGACATTTTGTTTATTTTTTTTAATAGTTGTAATTGGAAAAAAAATAAAATCCTACGTTCAAGCACGAGTAAATTGTATCTCGAACACCTGTGCAAAATTTCATCAAGATCGGTTGAGTAGTTTTCGAGAAAATTTGACAACCGACTTTGAAAACAAGGTTCCGAGAAAAACGCGTTTAAAGTTTTGAGTAACAATAATACCTGACTTGGAGTGCACACCTTCCAAACGCTGTATTCCCGAAACTATTATACGGATCGACTTGAAAATTTGGGATAATATTCTTGAGAAGTTGTAGCAATTAATAAGGCAAAAAAACAAAAAATCTAGTTTTTGAACTCACGAAACCCATGCAACCCCTTAAAGAGGATCACGAAATGTCTAGAAAACATTCACAAATATGCAATTGAAATTTACATTTGTAATCAGTGCTTGAATTTTAATTTTTCTCTCAATTTTGTTATTCCAGCGACGTAAAATGCACTAACAAGCACCAATAATTTCTCTTTTCTTCAACTTTAACTATAAGATTAGATAAGAATCTTTTGTACTAACAAAAGTTTCAAAAATATTTTAATCACCAAAAATCACACTTTTACTTACGAAGCACTTGAAAATGCAGCACGACAATATTAATCAATGCTTTACGCGTACCAAACCACCCACTATCTGCCAACGAATCTACAACAAAATAAATACACGTCTCTATTAGAGTGTCTAACAGGCAAGATAAGCAAGAACTATTATTGTTGCCTCTTGTTGCTTTTGCACATTGTTAATTTGATTTTCTTGGAACAGGCCAACACGCATGCGCACGCACCAACAATAATAGCAGACAACCACAAGCAGTAACCAATAGTTGCCTGCAAGCAATTTAACTCATTTTCGGGTATATTGACAGGCGCATCTTCCATGCCACTTACGCAACTAATAAATGCATAAGTCGAAATTTATGAACGATCAGCAGTGTGGCAGTTGAATATTTCATGTTCTTTATTATTATTATTTTTGGTTGTTGCTTAGGCACCTGTCACTTGTGCTTGTGCCCTCTGGCTCCTTTGTGACTGCGCCAACGAAATATTAATTAAGCGCCCGCGCATCCGCCATGCCCATTGGCATATGGCAATTAAATTTAATGCCTGCATCGCGACAAAGTGGCATAATGCATTTTTGGAAGAATTATTTAAATTAGAAATTATGCTAATTTCACATTTTTACAACAACATTTAGGGGGAAGTCACGTTTTTTGAATATTTTTTTGTATAAATTATCTCAGTTAAGGTTCATTCTACGGGTCTTTGTGCTTTTTATTTTAATAAGCGCTCATTTATTTAATTTTCCAACCATTACGTTTGTGAATTTTCTTGTGTTAAGCAATAAATCTTTGACAGCATTTTGTGGCATTTAGCCTTTACGAAGTGCTCATTGGCATTGAATGAGTAACTGTTTATATTTCATTAAATTCAATTAATTCCTAACCAACTTAAGTGCCAAAAAGTCACCAAATACAGTCAGATAGCGCAAAAATATCTGAAATCAGCAGTGATTGAGCAGCCACACTCCGCCACACCCACATTCCATGCATCATGCATGCAGCGCCCAGAAGTGAAAATCTAATATTTCGGTCTCCAACCAAAAGTACTCAGCGCGTACCTTGGCATCTTTCGCCCTCCGGTACACAGTCGCTTTGGTAACCCTGCCCTGTTTATGCGCTGCTCCCTTCAGTCTTCACTATACTCATGAGGGCGCTCAACGCTTCAACAGCCTCTCAAATATTCATATTCCACTGTGCCCTCAATCTCCCTAACATATGCGCCCATCTGCTTTACTTCACTCCCATCATCACATCATCACCTGTGCTGTCGTCAACGTTTCATATGGCTTTGCTCGCTAGCATTTGCTGTGCCTTCAAGTACTTTTCTGTCTAATTAGAATTCATTCTTTTTTATTTACATTAACTCTGTAACGTACGCTCATCAAAGGCTCAGTGTCATCATAAGCATGATTGTGTCGGTGTTGTTGTTGCAATATGATTTGTATTTTTTTTCTGGTATTTCATTTTAGCTTCAATACTATTTGGTGATTGGATTGCCTCAGCGCTCATGTGGTTCAATGGCGCAACAAGTGTAGATCTACCATTTGTACATATGGATATGCATAGCATGCATAAAATTAAAAAAAAAAACGATTTAAAAAACTAGAAATGATCTCGGTAATTGAAAATACGTTTTTCTATTCATAAAAAATATTTCATCCAATGGATGTATGCTCTAATTTAATAAAAATATGGTCGCTTTCGACAATAAAAGGAAGGGTTATTCGTTATAATCTTATTTTTTAACAGTAATTCATTTTCATCGATTCGATGAATTTGAAAAAATAATTTGAAAGATGTAAAAAAAATATTTGGATAATATAATCCTTTTAAGAAACATTATTCAATTCGTTTTAGACGCTTAGCTTAAAATTTTATTAGTTATAAATATTCATCGAATGGATGTATAAGCCCATTTGCATGATTTTTAGTCTAAAATCGGCACTTTTATTAAAGCTATGTCAACGGAAGACTTTATAATGCGAGTTTATAAAAATACATCGATTGGATGTACTGTAATTTTTTACATTTTCAACAAATTTTCATACAAAAGTTTGCTTGTAAAGTTTAAATCTTTGTTTAAAGCATTTTAGAAACGCTTTACACAATTTTCATTCTCCAACTATCCAAAACATCAACAAACTTATCTCCCCCTCAGTAGCTTAGACAATTTTCATGAAATTCTTAACAACTCAGCGTTGTTTACTAATCAACGGAAGCTACGGCAAGCGCAACAACATCATCAATAAGAAAAACATTCTTAATGAAGGGGGTAAACAGTGGCAGTAGAGCAGCTAAAAGTAGCTACAAACAATATTGCTGTTGTTGTTGTTAGACAGTGAATACCCCAAAACAATATGTGGTAACCTCATTTTTGTGCTCAATACACAATAGTTTCTTTTTTTTTTGTTGCCAAGCAGGGCAACTTGCTAGAGAGTAGCCTGATGAGGTGGCGCTAACGCTGCTGACAGTGGCAGTGGCAATTGCAATTCAATTACCACTACAGCAGCCGAAGCGCCTTCAAGTGCACTACAGATATGCAAATAAGCTATTGAAGAGCTGCCACTCGAAAGCGGAATGCGACAAATGACTGGGGGAATGACTTAATGAAACAACTTCACTACCTGCCAGGTCTAGAATATTTGCACCTACAGGCGCACGCACACTCACACGCAGGCCTACATATGCTTAGTTTGACTGCTACAAGTGTCAGGGCAGTGAGCATATTTTTGTTTCTGCCGCAAACGCTACTGTTGCTGTCAGTTGGGAATTGTATATAGAGGAAAAGCATATAAAATTACTTATGGGAAGGCATACGCAATTATTCATATGTGGCAGATAGGCAAGTGGCTGTTGCAACGTGTGCACTTGCAGCAAGCGTCCACAGAGAGACAAAAATCAAAATATTATAATTAAGTTGATGATTATGACAGCATCAAGATAGCAAGGCACTGGCGCTTCACACACATACGCACACACTCACATATATTTCATAATAAGTGTCGCCACCTATATTGGGAATATGTTAATTTTGCCTCTAAAGCAGGCATATTTTAATATTCTCACTTCAAACAAGTCGCAAGACAAGTCTCGGTGGCAATACAAATGAGCTGAGTGTAGGAGAAGTAGCCAAAATAAACAAAAACAAAAAGCAGCGACTATAAATAAACTTTGAATATTTGAAAAACTTATTAAATGTGCATAAAAGCCAAAGCAAAAAATCAAAGGGAATTCCTGACATCAACCACAGCAGCCAACGCGTTCGTCAGCTCACACGCATTCGTCTGTCTCTTGCTTGAAAGGCAAGTTTCAATAAAAGCTTGTTTTCTCTGCTTGCCTCTTCTGGGCAAAGAACGGCAATAGTTGCGGCCCAACAACAGCCGCAAGTCTCTATTGTGGTTACTTTGATTGCCATTATTAGAAGAAATTAATATAAACAGTGAATATTTCAAACGCATGGAAGTTGTTTGTTGATATGTGTGTACTTAAGAAACCCAGAAAAATCAATATTCTGTGAAATTTAAGATATAAATAGCAGTTTTGTTGAAGCCAACGATGATATAAAACTTAAGAAAGCAATTAATATCACTTAAAATGGCAAATCAAATGATTTCATCCAATAGATGTACTAGCTGAATTCACTTTTTTTGTAATACTAACTTCATTTTCACTTTACAATAGTTTTTCCTACGATTTACATTAAAATTAAAGAAAATCATTCATTGGATGTATTACCAAAACATAACGCATATGTATTTAAAATACCAAATATGTTGCTACTGCCCGTTGAACAGTATTTATTTTCATACCAGAGTCCCTAAAATGTTTTTACATTTAATCAAAAATTTAATCAAAATCGTTTAGTAAGATCAAAAATTATTTTCAGAAATCATTCATCGTAAAGACGTATTATAAAAAATAGCCTCACATAAAATACTAAAAAGTAGTAGTTACTTCTTATTAGTTAGGTTTCATTTAAACCCATTTAAAAAATTATAAGAAGAAAAATTAGAAGAATTTTAATTTTTTGGTTTCTGTTAGCATTCATCCAATGGATGTACATATAAACAAAATCAACAAAAACGATAGTAACACTTTCAAAAATTTGTTTGTAACATTCAATTATTTTTGTTTGTCGTTTCGATGTTCAGAAGCAATGTTGCATACGTCGATATTACGTAGAAAATTAAAAGTTGATTAACATCGTCGCAATTAACTTTATAATTTATATAAATCTCTAGAGTTTATTTTTTATTAATTAATATCATTTCTGACGCTCAATTAACTTACAAAAATAACTTAAGACATTAAAATATATTTATAGTGTGTTCATCGCTTGGATGTATATATTTTTCATAACATAAATTTTCATCGAGTCGATTAAAAAGTTATTTTTTAAAATCTCAAAACTTTTCTAAATCTTTCTCAAACTTTTTTCAGCATATTCAGCGTTTGGATGTATTTAATTTTCATAATATGCAAATATTCATCGAAATGACGAATTAAACTTTCATAACCTATTATTTTGAACGTCTTAAAACTTTTCCAAATCTTTCTCAAACTTCTTTCAGCATATTCATATTCATTCATCGTTTGGATGAAATTCATTTTCTTAATTTTCATTTATTCATCGAAACGACGAATTCAATTTTCCTAATTTTATTTTTTTTTTGAACGTCTCAAAACTGTTCTAAATCTTTCTCAAATATTTTTCAGCATATTCATCGTTTGGATGAAATTAATTTTCAATTATTCATCGAAACGACGAATTAAATTTTCCTAATTTTATTATTTTGCTGCTTTTTGAAATCTTGCTCAAATATTTTTCAGCATATTCATCGTTTGGATGAAATTAATTTGCTTAATTTTCAATTATTCATCGAAACGACGAATTAAATTTTCATAATTGTATTATTTTGAACGTCCAAGCTTTTCGAAATCTTTCTCAAACCTTTTTCAGCATATTCAGCGTTTGGATGTATTTAATTTTCATAATTTTCAATCATTCATCGAAACGATGAATTTTTTTATTTTTGCACATTTTTCAGTTTGCAACTTAGTAAAGCAGTTTTTTAAGTTCTTCATAAAGTATTCCCACCGTGTATAAGCCAGCAATTAGTAACGGCTACCACCACGCAGCTACCACTTCAGCAGCCTCCACTCCATAGCTTGCGATTCGCATTTGATTCAAAAATTCAACAACGCTTGCCTATTACATTAACATAATTTATTTTCAAGTATTTATTTATTTATTCATTCAACGCTAAGCGTACAGTTCATTTACTTCTTGTGCGCGACTTGCTACGCTCATCATTTCCACCACACGCTCGGCCTTACATACATACATACAAACAGACGCTTGAATTTACATATTATACTTATTAATAACTGCGGCGATTTTCAGCTGTCAGCAGAAATTGTATTTTGTATTTTTTTTCATCACTAGTTATACGCAATTATTTTGTTGTTGTTTTTGTTGCGTTTTGATTTTGCAATTTTGTCTCATATTTTGTTTCACTAATAAATACAAACAGTTTGCTGATTGCTGTTTTGATGAGTTATTTATCGAAATGTGATGATTTATAGCAGCAGATTTACAAAAGCATATGTGCGTGTGTGTGTTTATTTGTCTGAGTGCTGACTGTAATTGGAAACCAATCAACAAGTCTTTAATAATTTTTGGCTTTTGACTTTAGTGTTGTTGTTGTTGTTACTCGAACGTGTGTTAAGTGCAATTTGTCAACTTTTGTTTTTTTTTTTGCTGGAAAAATTTACGAATTTTTTATTCATTAAGGTTTTTAGTTTTTTTTTCAACCGAAAATTAAGCAGCTCAAATTAATTGAGTGTCAAGTGTGTTTATTGCCAATTTAAGCTTCTGTGCGCTTCTGATTTGCTGCTATTGTTGTAAGCGGTGTTATATCATTGTCAAGTTCAGCGCTGGTCAAATTCATTTCAATTATATCCATCAACAGCTCAAGTGCTGCGCTTTTGCATAAATAATATATTATTGGTGTTAGTGTTAGTAGTGTTGCATGAAATGGCAATGCTGCATCATTAAAAAGTTAAAATGCCATCAAAACTCACGTCATCCACTATAGAACATACTAGTACTTACTGACAACCCTTTTTATTGATATTTGAATATATGTATGTATATATGTATGCATTTTTTATTCCCTCCTCTTAGTGCCTTTTATGCCGCCACTCAGGCATTCAGCAGTTAGTGAATTGCTTCAATTTCATAATTATTTTATGCATTCATATGCCATCCAGTGCATTCATAATTATTCATAACTGCTGCTGTAGACCGTGCGCAGTCTACCGGCGACGACTCAACCATCCAGCAGCTGTCCATCACACGCTGCCTTGCAACTGCATACAGTAGCAGCAGCAGCAGTTGAGCTCCGCATATTTGCCTATGCTCACTGTGGGTTAGGTGCGAAGTGGGGCAGTGCTGGCTTGTGCGTATAACTCTGTTTGTATATATTTGAGTGTGTGTCGCGTTTATTGGTGCTAGTTGCGCGAAATCGCCGACATTTCCCACGGCTTTGTGGAGCGTATTGAGTGAAATCACTGGCGCAGATACGCGTAAAGCTCATTGCGGCTCGACGGTACGCGGATGTACTTCAAGCTAAGGTATGCGGTACAGTGGGGAAATTGTGAAATTTGTGACTTAAATACCAAAGAAGCTGCTTTTTGGTAAATATAGATTCCTCTCCTTATTCTTCATGTAATTCATTATATTGGCGAAATATGGAAGCAACAGTCTATCAGATATGGTAAAGGGGCTTAAGTCCAGCTAAGTTCACAGGCTGAGCAATTCTTTGAACTTTCTTCAGTTTGCTTTCCCGAAAATTGAAGGAATTTCATAGAAGGATGGCCATCTTAGTCGCATCATTCTAGTCCCTTGGCTCCATCTTTTTGCTTTATCTCGGGAAGTTGGATCGACATTACCTATTACCATGCTGCGTCATGATAATCTGCGAAATATTTTTAAATCGTCTGTTATAGCTCTTTAAGACAGATATTAGGAAGATTTTTAGAGTTTAGGGCCTTACCAAAGGTTTGGCTTTTTAGAAATAAGCTCAACTATATCCAAAACGGATGTTAACCAAGATGGTAAGTCAGAACAAAATAAGTATATAGACGGTTAAGTAGGTATCATTTGTTTTATATAACAAATCCTTGATCCTGGGTTTTGTTAGGTTTTAGTGAAATTGGAGTTTCCAAGATACAGACATGTTCTGAGCGGCAGTGATATATCTTGAGTTGCGAAAATCCAAATCCTTACTTAAATAGTATACTCTTGAAGAGTCTACCGCAAAGAGAACGTGGATCACGATTTAGGAACCAGAAAAAGGAACATATGATGGTAGTCTGTGAGAGACTAGTGAGAGAGATGACTGCGGTAGAGCTCAGATCTCAACTTGGTTCACCTTCTAGAAAAATACCACAAACCGAAGTGAAAAACACTGTACCTCCGTAACGACGTGTGACGTAACGGCAACAACGGCGCTAGAAGTAACTTAACCATAACTCAGTCGGCCAGATATTTTGTATGCTTCGCTGCTGCTGCGACCGCGGATTTAAATGTTCGGTTGCAATGCTGGCAAGGCGTATGCGATTGTAGTTGTTGTTGTTGCGTGCATTTGTAATAACAGCGATTGTTGTTCTTGCTACACCATATATTGTTGTTGATGGTGTTGTTGCTGCTGTTATTACAATTGCTGACGCAGCTAGCAACATACCGCATGTGCTGTGAACTTTTTCGCGAAATTATTTTCAACATTTACATTACAATGGCAGCGGTGACTTAACAAATGCAAACGCGCACACGCACACACATAACACACGCATACTTGCCACACTCATTGCATAAACTCGCTTATGGAGTGATATCCGTCGATGCAAACGCCCTCAACAGCCACTGTTGCAACATTATATACATACATATATGTAGTATGTATGTCTGCAGCAAAGCGTCGCGAAATGGTCTTTTTCATAAGCAAACTGTATCCCCGCTTGCAGCACACCGCCCGCGCGCCGCCGTCATCAGCTTGACACACCGCAGTGCTCTGCTCAGCTCAGCTGGCAATGGCATTTCTTAATTTCATTTTTTATTCACAGCGACCAATCCAGCGCGTTCATATGCATATAATATGCGTGCGGCAAGCGCGTTGTTAAGTGTGTGTGTGTGTTTGTTGTTGCAGCAAGTAGTTGAGGTTATATAGAGTGTGTATGCAAGACGTTTGCATTGCATTTTTTATTTCATTGCATTTCATTTCATTGCTCTTGCAGTGCATATCAATTTTTTTCGCCAGCAAACACACACACACATACTTGCAACATTATGCCGTTGCATAAAGGTGCACAAATGTAGGTGAATGTATATATATGCTTTTATGTTGCACATACAATTTTTTCTCGTTTTCTACACATTTTAAGTACGCGCAGTATCTATACATCTGGCCTGCCGCTGCTTCCCCTCCCCCCTCTGGGTGCCTGCAATAATATCGCTGTTCCGTTGTCATTTTTTTCTCACTCAGCTCCGCTGCATTGCTATGCCACTTTTTATGCATGCAACAAATGTTTTTCTATGCATTTGTTGCATGTATACACGCCGTCACTGCATATCGCGTTTCTCTCAGCGCGCTGCTACCGCCCGCCATCCGGTGGTGGTGTGTTCCACCATTTTTCAGCTGCCGCGTACAAAATTATGAAATGCGAAGATTAGGCGCCATTGTCAGTTCCCTTTTTGCATGTTGTAAATTTTCCAAAGTGCGCGCACTTTTCCGTGCTCTCGCGCTCACACACACACACTCACTCTCACTCGCATATGCATATTCATAACTGCATTTATGCATTCTACTTGATTTTCACTTGCTTTTTCGCTTCCTTTGTCTGTCACTTGTTCGCCCGTCTGTTTGCTACCTTTTCCACGCCACGCGACATGCTGTTTAATTCGTTGACGCATTTACTTAATTTTATGCGCTACATTTAGTCAGCTGAAAAAAATCCCATTTGTGTACAATAAAATCCGCTTCAAGTGCTTCTACTTTCACTTGTGTTTCGCGCAGAGTGCACTAGATATGCTATTTTTATCGTTTTCTTTATTTCAATAAAAAATACATGAAACCCCTTAAAAGCTGCGAGCATAAAAGCGCAATGCATTTGACTATATATTTTTTACGGGAAAAGGTCAAAAGGTCATGGTCGCAAATGTGGTTTAGGAGGATAATGTGAGGTAGTTTCAATGCTGGTTAGTGTTTTGTGATTGAAAATGAGTTAGAAATGTTGGAAGTTCACATAAAAAATATTTGAAGACACTCTGATGTGTCTTGCCCTCAGTACGTATGGTTACTCTTCTTAGTAACGTTATATATCTTTTGTCGAGTTTAAAACTCTGCATCACAGGTTTTGAGTGATAGAAATGTAGATAGCATAGAAAAAGCGTAGAAACTAACTAAAGTTGAAGGCTCTCTAGAAGAATCTTCGTCGGAGTTGAAAAAGTCACGGTTGATAACCATCAAATTCTCTAGTGACGCGTACAAGGTATCAAATGTTACACTCTGCTGATCAAAAGGAGTTCAATGACACTATTATATACCTCTGAACCAAGCGGAGCCGAGAATATATCACTGTAGCTCAATGTAGTTCTTTTGGAACTCATGGCCGAGAAACTATATCGAATAAGGATTTTGCCAAATTTCTTGAAGATAATGATCGCTTCGACTAAGCATTATTTTCTTTTGCCTTAATATCGATTCTCAGCCTTTTAAACTTCCGAACCACTGCAGTATTTTTCAAGCGGAGGTATTTGCTATTGGGAAAGCCGCAGAGCTAGCCCTCAATACAGCAGCCGGCTACTCCAAAGTCAATATCTACGTAGACAGTCAAGCAGCAATCAAGGCAACAACCTCGGTTTGCATTTCCACCAAAAGTGTTTTGGATGCGACTAACATTGGCAAACCCAGGGGCATGAAAAGAAAAATCCTAACACGTTGGACAAATGTACCGGGGTGTGAAACCGCTAAAGCCATGTGTAAAACCATAGACCAGAAGTACACCAAACTCATTCTGTCACTCGATAGAAGGGACTGTAGGAGTTTGGTGGGAATACTCACAGGCCACTATCTGGTGGCGGCACATGCCTACAAAATGGGACTTACAGATCGAGATGACTGCAGGAAATGTCAAGAGCAAGGTGCAATAGAAACAATGAAGCATCTTCTGTGCACCTGCCCTGCAATGTCAAGGCAGCGACTTCGCTATTTGGGGGCCTCACAATATGAGAATCTGGAAGAGGTATCGAAAGTGAAGCCACAAATGCTTTTAAAATTCGCATCAAGCGCAGGCATCCTAAAGGATGACTACTCCTCGTGGACAACGTGACGGCACTCCATCTGGTATCGCAAAGGACCTAAATAGGTCTATGTGTGGCGTATTGGCCTACCAGTTTAACCTAACCTAACCTAGTATCGATTCTTCTATATTATCTTTCATATTTTCTTTTGAGATCTTGAAGCAATTAGTCCTGCACTGAGTCACCTCTCCGAGAATAAATCTCTGTTTTCATGATTTGGTGGCTCTAGAACTCCACTTTCACATAAAGTAAAGAAAATATCTATACCCGATTTAATTAGGGTCAAGGCTAATACAGCAGAAGATAATAAAAACATATTGCAATCACTATTGGATTCAGGTTTAGTCAAGAAACTGTCTAATGAGACCCAAAATGTTACGAAGATAGAGTCTAAATCGACTCACTTCCAACTACTGTTTTGGAACTAGAGTTTTGTCTATATAAAACCCCCCAAAAACACAAACCTCTCACTATAATCGTCACTAAATATCGAACTCCACACCACTCCACCCACAAAAGTATGCTAAATAGTTTATACCCATGTAATGTAGTCTGCTTTAGGGCGCTTGCACTATGTCAATTTGTTTACAGCAATAATTTCAAATGACCTCCGCGTACCGCTGTGCCGGAATTAAATTTTTTATGTTGTTGACATTTTCATAACCGACGCATTTATCGCCTCTTTTATATTGTTGCGTATTTTGACATATTATGTCATGCGTGTGGCATGCAACAAAAATATTTGTGGCATATTTATGTATGCACGGCTGCTTTGTATTGTGTTGGAAAAAAGTATATAAAAATAGTTGCGATTGCTCTATTGCGAGCGACAAGTGAAGCAATATGTGGAAAATTAAATTAAATATTGGTGAGGTGAGTGATTAGGGATGGACTTAAGTGTGTGGGTGCTTTTTTATGTTAACAGAATTTGGTAAGAAACGTTGTAGTAGGCGGTATTGACTGATTGAGTTTTCTACTAGTATGAAAAGTATACATTTAGGCTAAGGGGGACATGTGCCACATTTTAGAAATTGGTGATATCAGACTTGAATGCCTTCAAATTATTTTATTCTTTATTTTTAACGGAATTTGTATTTTTTTTTTTATTTTAGAGAAAAATAATTTTTTTAATTTTTTTTATAATTTTTTTTTCACCACCAAAGGGTACCCCCTAATGGGCTTAAAAGCATTTATGCATTAACAGTAATCACATATGCATAAAACAAGTAACGAAATATTTTGCGTGTTTTTCATGACTTTTTTTCGAATTCAACGAATGTGAAAATTGCATGCGATAAATATGTAGCGGCGACAAGTAGAACAACAACAATGAGTAAAAGAAATCAGCTGGCTTTCAAAGAAGAAACATATATTACATATATTTCACATACATATTCAAATTAAATAAACTAGATTACTTTTGTTTCGCTTACGGCGGCAACAACAATAGCAACAACACTACAAATGGAGTGAAACAAAAAGCTTTGCCTTTGCTGTACATACATACATATATATATACGACACAACAAACATTTGCACACACTCATTGCACAGGAAAGTAAGTAAGTATCAGCAACAACAATGCAAACAATACAATACAATTGACATTGTTGTTGTTGCTGCTGCTGCTGTTGCTGTTTGCTTTTATTGCCTGTGGGCAGCGCCGGCGGTTCGATTACGCAAAATGGCAGCTTATTTGCATTTCTGCTCAACATATGCGAAATCAACAACAAGCGGTTACAGCAACAAAAACAACAACAACACAACAATAGTGGCAAACACCGGCGGCAAAATAGCAGCAACAAGTAACCGGGCGGCTCAAACGAGAACAGTGGCAATTGCATTTTTTCGCATTTGTTGTTGTTGCTGCTGCTACAGTTGCTCTAGAAATGTCATGCCATAGTGTAAGGCAGCTAAAGCTAATGCCGCATGCACAACAGCCAAATGGCAGTGCGAATAGGAGTCTATGTGTATGTGTGTGTGTGTGTGTGTGCTAAATCAACAAATAAAAATGCATTCGTATGTTTGTATTGTGCGGCAGAAATGGGTGGCGATGCTGACGACAACAAAGCCGATATGCAAACATGGTCACAGCAACTCTAAAGGAGTCGAAAACAACAAAAGCCACACAGCGCAATTGTTTGAACGCGAAATAACAGTGGCAACGCAATGGCAATAACAACAACAACAACAACAACAACAACAACAACTGGTAGTGCATGGTAAGTAAGATCTAAATAGCGCGCACAACTGTTGCAACTACGCGACAAAAAATAATAACAACAACAACTATTTTTTTAGCATATGAAAAAATTCTAATAACAACAACAATTGTCATTGCAAAACCCTTGCACAGCAGCTAATACGCATTGCACTTATTTTTCTAACAACAACAACAACTTTCATTTGCACCCTCGCAGCTTTAATATGCTGTAGCGCCCTTTTTTGTTGCCATTTTCATTATTTTTTTCAAACATTTTTGCGCTGTTTGTGCTTACCTGCTGTGTCTTTCGTTTTTTTTCGAACTATAAAAAAATATATTTTTTTCATTATTTTTTTTTAGTTTTTTTTTTTTTGCCCCACAAATGCCATATTTGCATTTCAATTTAACTTTTTCTGCGACTCAATTAAATTACCAGCATTATTTGCCAACTTTTGTCATCGGCATTGTCATTATCGCGCAAGTCAATTGGGAAATTACGTCGAGGCGTATGAAGAAAACCTGCAGCAGCGCTTAGCAGGTGGCGCATGTGGATAAAGGTATACAACTGCGATAGCGCTTTAATAGCGAGTGCGAAAAATGTTGAATGTAAAGAAAAACAACATAACTTCAAATGCGATGTTTTAAGAAAGCTTCCAATGTTTTCGTACAACACTTGCCATATTCCCTGTTTTGCTATATGTACGACCTTAAGTCGCATACATAGTGATTCGGACGAGGTCAACGTTACGACCTACAAAATAGACCTACAAAAATGAAGATTGACAGTTCCTTTCTGATACAAATAAAAATAGGTTCCTTCTTCTCTGCTGAAAAGGTAAGATACAAACTTAGTTCGGAGAGACTTCTCTAGTAATATCGAAACTTACACTTCGTTGCTTGTTCGTGAATTCTTGGCCAAAAACAATACAGTAATGATGGCCCAGACTTCATGTTTGTCAGACATGACATGACTCCCTGTGACGTTTTCCAACTTCCAAATATAAAGAGAACCTTAATGGACCGTTGATTTATAAATATACGATAAATCACTGAAAGAACCAAAGGCTATCATAAAAATCGAGAATCAGCAATTGAGAAGGGTTTCGGCGATTGGATGAAGCGCTGGCCTAACTACATTACAGCGAATGGGTACTATATCGAAGGTGACAACATTAATGTAGACGCCAAAAAGATCGAATAAGACTCGAATGGATTGAAATATAACATATGCCTCAGAACACTCCAAATCATGTGTTCCAATAAGTTATATATGAATCTGAAACTCTAGATACAGAATACAAATTATGACTCCAGTCTCTTCCTCAAAAAGTCGGTACTTTAACTGAACTTATATGAACCCTACTAGGATACAAATTATTACATATGTATATCGAAATCGGATTCCGAATTGATCCATCTGAACTAGTTTAATGTTTTCAGATTCTACAAAGGCTATAGATAAGTTAAAAGTTAGATTCAATATTTCATTCGCTTCTGCAATTCTCAGCAAGTTAATGTAATTTTATTTATATAGCGGACCTTACTAGCTTTAAAGAGATGACGGTATGTATGACTCGACATAAAACAAGTAAGGAAAGGCTAAGTTCGGGTGTAACCGAACATTTTATACTCTCGCAATTTATTGAAGAAATTTTATTAAGATAACACACAAATTTATCCATGAATTCGGCATAAAGTTTAATAGAATAACGATAAATCGTCATCAGCAAGTTACACCATATCCAATACTATACGCACACTTAATACTTGGGCGTAATAAAGCCCAACGAATTTTTGAAAAACCTACAATTATGTATGGGAGCTAGGAGATGTTGTGACTCGATTTTAATAATTTTTTGGAACAGAGACACACTATTGGAAGAAAACAATTTCCTCTGAATTAAATTAAATTAGCTGAGAGATTTACCCATATTTTCGGTTAAAATTTAACCTAAGGCCCTGAGTTCAACATGTTCGATATCTGGGGCCTTGAAAAGTTATAGTCCGTTTTCGAAAATTTTTTCACAAGTGATGCCACAGATCATGTACAGTATTTGTGTAAAGTTTTATTCCGCTATCTTCATTGGTTCCTAATGTATATATTATAAAGTGAAGGATTCAGATGGAATTCAAAATTGAGTTATAAGGAAAGTAGTCGTGGTTGTGAACCGATTTCGTTCATTTTTTAACCGTGTTGTCAGGGTGTCAAGAAAATATTATATACCGAATTTCATTGAAATCGGTTGAGTAGTTCCTGAGATATGGTTTTTGACCCATAAAATTGAGTATATCTGACGTTTTTCGTTAGTGAGTTTACCCACTTTTAGTAATTTTCAACCTAACTTTCGTATGGGAGGTGGGCGTGGTTATAATCCGATTTCTTTCATTTTTGGACTGTATAAGGAAATGGCTAAAAGAAACGACTACAGAAAGTTTGGTTTATATAGCTTTATTGGTTTGCGAGTTATGTACAAAAACCCTATTTGGGGGCGGGGTCACGACCACTTTTCCAAAAATATTGCATCCAAATGTGCCCCTCTCTAATGGGATCCTATGTTCCAAATTTCATTTTCATAACTTTATTTATGGCTTAGTTATGGCACTGTATAGGTTTTCGGTTTCCGCCATTTTGTGGGCGTGGTAGTCGACCGATTTTGCCCATTTTCGAAAGCCTCCTCAGGGTGCCAAGAAATATGTGTTCCAAGTTTCATTTAGATATCTTAATTTTTACTCAAGTTATCGCTTGCACGGACGGACAGACATCCGGATTTCAAATCCACTCGTCATCCTGATCATTTATATATATATAACCTCATATCTAGCTCTTTTATTTCTTGGTGACACAAACAACCGTTACGTGAACAAAACCATTATACTCTGTGCAACATGTTGCAACCAGCTAATTCAAAAGCAGTTTTAGACAAATACTTGCAATCTCTGTAGAATATTGATAAATTAGGAAGACATTAATATGCATATTAGAGCATAATAATTATAGTAAGTTATGATATTAATTAAGTAAATAGTTTAATAATAGCTTCAATATGCAAGTGAAATGATTTTGTTTGAATTTTCACAAATAAAATATGTCTACATAGTACAGAGATATCTACAAAATATATGTATATGTATATTTAAATATAATATTTCCATAAATAATATTTTACATGTTTAGATGAGCTAAACATTTTCATGTGTGTTACTGCAACAGTTCGTGACATTCCGTTGATTTGAAAAGTAAATAATAATAAACTATTATAATGAATTTTGTATGCCACAAAAAAACGCTAAATATTTTGCAACAAATGTGAAAACAGCTAAACAGCTATAGAACATTAAAGCCAGTAAATTCTATGAATTTTAAATTTTATGCCAGCTAAGTGCAAATTCACACAAATATTTTCGCACAAACAACGCTGTAAATAACTATGAATGTTTAGACAACAAGTTGTTGATGCATGCAACATTGATATGTTGCAAGTTGAAAAATGCAAGCTGTTGACATATGCCGCTTATATGTTATATGTATGTATTTCCAATGAATATGATGATTGGTAGCGGATGTGGAAGACTTACAGTTGTTCATATAAATATGTAGATGTAACTGTAAATACACATTTACAGTTCAATGTAAATATAAATTGCAGTTGTGGCATTAAGGAAGTTAATTGCTGGCGGGAAATCGAGAGGTGTAATATTGAGAGGCAGAAATTGTGAGGACCTGCTTTCCGGAGATGATTGATAAGCTTTGGGGAAGCACATATATACAAGTATATTAATCATATCAACATGTCCCACTAGCTTTTGGGCTAATGTGTTTTCTAAGTTGCAATTTGGGAAGCGGGAAACTTCGTTAGTGTTTTTGGAGGCAAGCTGGTTATCAAACATAACTTGAGATTTCACGTAGGTATATTATGATTGTGAGATTCTTAAACTCAATATTCGAAAGATTTAGCTTTCACAGCCGCCTATTTAATCTTCTATTGCACTTTAACTCTCCATAGATTTTTCAGTCATACACAAAATGCACAGACTTACCTTTGATTTTATTTTTTTGTTTTGAGAGACAGAAGTTGTGAGGAGGTGCTTTCTAGAGATGATTGATAAGCCTTGCGAAAGCAAATATTTAGAAGATTGTTTATCTGTCAAGTCGTTTCACTATTTGTAGAGACTTAGGAATATTCTAAGATGAAATTTAGATATTGAGAAGAGAGGCCAGTTATTTTCAGAGACAAACAGGTTATCAAAAGTGTCTGTGAAGCCTGCATAGGTGGGTTCTGGTTGTGGGATCCCTTAACTCAGCGACCGAAAGAGAGAGAGAGAGAGCTTTCATAGGCGTCTATTTAACCTTCTCGTCTACTTAAAAGCGGTAAACATTTGCCAGAACTAGAAGTATATATTTAGTATTATAAGTCGGCTTAAGGGGTTACATGGGTTTAGTCGCGTAAAAAATGGCCTATTTTCAATATCATTATTTATTCAATTCGAACTTTTTTCTGTCTTATAGATACATATTTAAAGAATAATTTCTAAAATTTTCAAAAAAAAGAAAAGCGAAACTCCTACATTGCGACGTCATTTCCGGTGACCCCTCGGAAAAAAGGTGCTTCCGCGTTGTCAGCGTAACTCCTGACAGGATCATCCAAAATGAAAAAACAAAAATAAGTGCTTTAGGTAAGACCATAAACTCGTGCTTGAACGAAGGAAAAACAAAGAAGTAAAGATTGGAATTTCGGCAGACATTTTTCCAAAAAAATAAGAATTTCGGTCAAATTTGATTGACATTTTGTTTTTTTTTTTTTAATTGGTTGTAATTGAAAAAAAAAATAAAATCCTTCGTTCAAGCGCGAGTAAATTGTTTCTCGAACACCTGTGCAAAATTTCATTAAGATAGGTTGAGTAGTTTTCGAGAAAATTTGACAACCGACTTTGAAAACACGGTTCCAAGAAAAACGCGTTTAAAGTTTTGAGTAACAATACTACTTGACTTGGAGCGCACACCTTCCAAAGGCTGTATCCCCGAAACTATTATTCGGATCGACTTGAAAATAAAAAATAATATTCTTGAGATGTTGTACAAATTAATAAGCCAAAAAACAAAAAATCGGTTTTTTGAATCCACGAAACCCAAGTAAGCCCTTAAAGCATGTTCTATACCTTACTTATAAAGAAGACTCGGTCTTTGTTCGGTTTCCAGCTAATCCAGAACGGTCTGAACGCTTAATGACCACCTCAAGATCCCTTACGATGCTTATGTAGGGTTCTGATATACATATGTAGCTACTGAGCGTGAAGTCTCTTCATATACAGCTCGACAGTTGTTTGAACCCTCGCTAAGCTGACACATAACTCAAAGTGCATACTCTTACTGCGTTCTATTTTTTCAAAGTGGATTAAAGTCGTCCCGATTTAGTCCCAAAATAGATTTGTGGATCAAAATAGGCTCTATAAAAGCAACTTAGAGGTATCTATTACCATAAAGTGGTCTTAAAATTCCATTAAATATCCTCTACTTTTCATCTTTCTCAATTTCTCGCCAGGGTCTCTTCCACAATTAAAATTTTGCCTGATAAATTCGTTAACTTCTGACTGCCCGCAGGCTTCTCCATAGCAAAAATGAACTTCCAAAAATTTATAACCAAATTGTATGCATGAAAATATGCAATTAAATTTCAGATAAACTGCATGTTGACTAAGCAAATAACAAATAAATATATGAATAAGTAAAAACTGTTTTTGTTAAAATTATGGCAAAACTATTCAGAGTCTTTACACCTATAAAAAAATCTGTGAAATATGTTTACATGAACGCCAATGTGAGTGTATGTGTCTTGTTCTTCTTAACTGGCGTAGAAACCGCTTACGCGGTTATAGCCGAGTCCACAACAGTGCGCCACGCATCTCTCCTTTTGGCGGTTTGGCGCCAATTGGTAATACCAAGTGAAGACAGGTCCTTCTCCACCTGGTCCTTCCACCGGAGTGGAGGTCTCCCTCTTCCTCGGCTTCCACCAGCGGGTACTGCATCGAAAACTTTCAGAGCTGGGGCACTTTCATCCATTCGAACAACATGACCCAGCCAGCGTAGCCGCTGTCTTTTTATTCGCTGGACTATGTCTATGTCGTCGAACAACACATACAGCTCATCATTCCATCTTCTGCGGTATTCGCCGTTGCCAATGTTTAAGGGACCGTAAATCTTCCGCAAAACCTTTCTCTCGAAAACTCCTAGTGCCGTCTCATCGGATGTTGACACCGTCCACGCTTCTGCACCATAAAGTAGGACGGGAATGATGAGGGACTTGTAGAGTTTAGTTTTTGTTCGTCGAGAGAGGACTTTACTTTTCAATTGCCTACTCAGTCCATAGTAGCACCTGTTGGCAAGAGTGATTCTGCGTTGGATTTCAAGGCTGACATTATTATCGGTGTTAATGTTGGTTCCTAGGTATACGAAATTATCTACAACTTCGAAGTTATGACTGTCAACAGTGACGTGGGAGCCAAGACGCGAATGCGCTGACTGTTTGTTTGATGACAGGAGATATTTCGTCTTGTCCTCGTTCACCACCAGACCCATTCGCTTCGCTTCCTTATCCAGGCGGGAAAAAGCAGAACTAACGGCGCGGGTGTTGTTTCCGATGATATCAATATCATCGGCGTACGCCAGGAGCTGTACACTCTTGTAGAAGATTGTACCTTGTATGTGTCTATGTGTGGGTAAATTTGTAAAAACATTACAGTTATGCATTTTGCATTGGAAAACTTTACAACAATATGCAAATAATTAAAATGTTTACTTATTGTACGCACACAGACATATATAGTATGAGAGTATGAAAATTCATATTGTAAATATTGCATTTGTTGTTGTTGTTTTCATCACTATTTATTTGTGTTTATTTTATTTAGTTTAGTACAGTTTATTTAGAGTATATGATTTTATTATTTAAATCACTTAGTTCACACGCACACCTACACCAATACGCTCATACACATACAGTGGCGCACATATTCATAGTTGAAATCGGAGAGATTTCAGCATTAAAATTATTATTTATTTACGTAACAACGCATCGGCGCATATGCACTTGTATTTATTGCAATTTTTTGCTCTTGTTGTTGTTATTGTTTTTTGTACTACATATAATAAAGTTTTCAAGGTTTGTTTATGTGTTGTGCTTAATCAAGTGCAACATCCCAATTGCAATGAAGGATTATGTTTACAAGCCGCTTGCACACTGTTTATCAATAAATATTTGTGATTTTTGCGCGCTTCCTGTTTTTTTAGACCTTTCATCTACATTTACATATAAACAGTTACAAGCGCATAATATTTATTAAATTTGATAGTTTGTGCAACTTTTGGCAAAATTCGCTTTACTTACGTAAATTTCATATTTGATATTTTTATACTCTCGCAACAAAGTTGCTACGAGAGTATAACAGTTTTGTTCACATAACGGTTGTTTGTTACACCTAAAACTAGACGAGTTAGATATAGAGTCATATATACCAAAGAGATCAGGGTGACAAGTAGATTTGAAATCCAGATGTCTATCCGTCCGTCCGTCTGTCCGTCTGTGCAAGCTGTAACTTAAGTAAAAATTAAAATTCCTTAATGAAACTTGGAGCACATGTTCCTTGGGGCAGTGAGAGGGTTGCTTTCGAAAATAGGCGAAATCGGACTATTGCCACGCCCACAAAATGGAGAAAACCAAAAACACATAAAGTGTTATAACTAACTGGGAGTGGTCCCGCCCACAAATCGATTATTTATATATAACTCGCAAACCAATAAAGCTATATAAACCAAACTTTCTATAGTCGGTTCTCTCACGTACCCCACCACACACCATGAAAATAGTTGAAGTCAGATAATAACCACACCCACCTCCCATACAAATGTTAGGTTGAAAATTACTAAAAGTGGGTTAACTCACTAACGTAAAACGACAGAAACACTAAATTTCACAGAAATAATAGCAGAAGGAAGCTGCACTCAGATTTTTTACAAAATGAAAAATGGGCGTGGCATCGCCCACTTATGGGTCAAAAACGATATCTCAGGAACTACTCGACAGATTTCAATGAAATTCGGTATATAACACTTTCACCCTGACACCCTGATAACACGGATAAAAAATGGATGAAATCGGTTCATAACCACGACAACTTCCCATATAACTCAATTGTGAATTCCAACTGATTCCTTCACTTTATAATGTATAAATAAGGAACCAATGAAGATAGCGGAATAAAACTTTACACAAATAGTACATATCATCTCTGACTTCACTTGTGAAAAAATTGTCGAAAACGGACTATAACTTTTCAAGGCCCCAGATATCGAACATATTGAACTCAGCGCCTAAGGGTAAATTTTAACAGAAAGTTTGGGTAAATCTCTCAGATAATTTAATGTAATTCAGAGGAAATTGTTGTCTTCTAATAGTGTGTCTCTGTTCCAAAAATTATTAAAATCGGATAATAATATCTCCTAGCTCCCATATACCTAATTACATATAGGTTTTTCAAAAATACGGTGGGCTTTAATCTGCATATATGTATTGGTTAATATCTGAGATATCTTAGCGAAATTAAGTGAGTGTATAGTCATGGATATAGTGTACCTTGCTGGTGAAAATGAATGAAATCGGTTCAGGAATTACCTCAGTCCTCAAACACTATATAGGACGATTTTCGTTATTCTATTAAACTTTATGCCGAATTTAAGGTAAATTTGTGTGTTATGTAAATAAAATTTCTTCAATGAATTGCGAGAGTATAAAATGTTCGGTTGCACCCGAACTTAGCCTTTCCTTACTTGTTTTAATTTAAATTTTTTGTTATTTTCGTATGCTTAAAAAGCTTTACTGCAAGCGGCTTAGTTGGAGTGATGCGCAATGTTGCACTGCTGAAATCTGATATTAAACGCTGCTCAAGGCATGTGAAGTGTGAAATTGTGAGCATGCAACATTTTGATTTCGAAACGAAAAAAAAAAAACTTTTTTCGGAAAAATCAGCATTTATAATAAATAAATGCGATTATTAGATGTTAAAATGCTTTTAAAATATTTATGATACTTATGGTAAATGACATGTGGAGTATTTAACAATAAACCACAAGGCATTTGTAGCCTGTGGCTTTTAAGCGGATTTACCAGTGATTTGGTGGCACATTGATTAGGTTGACTTTATGTGCTTGAGTTGTTTAGAGAACATATTTATTTGTATATAGAAAGTATTGAAAAAAATAGAGAGTCAACACGAAAATGTATGTAATCACTATTAAAATATGCCAAATATTCACAAAAAGTTCAGAATTACACTTAAGTGTTGGTGAAGGTTGGAAAATATACGAAAAATTTGTTGAAATCAGTTTATTTGATATGAGCGTAGGAGACATTAATTTATTTAGGAATTACCAAGTGTAATTTGAATACTTTTACTTGTCTACTTTTTTGCAATAACATTTGGCGAGCGGCGAAACGAACACACTGACGACATAATGTGAAAAATTTGGCAACACTGAAAGCGAGCTTTCACATTTCACAAGTCTATGGAAGCTTGCAACTCTCGAAACGTTCAATTCTCATGCCTTTGAAAAGCTCCTAATAGTCCAAAACTCACTGATTTCTGTTTTCAGTAAGCTCTGTTCTTTTAATGCAAAACATTATTTGAGAAAATATATTTTATTTTTTATTTAATAAAACACAGTCGAATAATTTATTGAGAAACTAGTACAGCTATTATGAACGAAAGTTGAGTCTGAGAGGAGATATATACATATATATTTGGCGTAGGAACCGCTAGTGCGATTATAGCCGAATCTACCAGAGCGCGCCATTCATTTCCCCCTTTTGCAGTTTGGCGCCGACTGGAAACACCAAGTGAAGCCAGGTCATTTTCTACTTGGTCTTTCAAGAGGAGTGGAGGTCGTCTTCTTCCGCGGCTTCCTTCAGGGGGTAGTGCATTGAACAGTTTCAGAGCTGGAGTGTTTTCATCCATTCGAACAACATGATCTAGCCAGCGTAGCCGCTGTCTTTTTATTCGCTGAACTATGTCATTGTCCTAGTATAAATCGTACTGCTCATCGTTCCATCGTCTGCAATATTCGTCGTTGCCAATGTTTAGAGTATCATAAATCTTCCACACAACCTTTCTCTCGAAAACCCCGAGAGTCATCTCATCGGATGTTGTCATCGTCCACGCTTTAGCGCCATACATCAGGACGGGAATAATGAGCGGCTTGTAGAGTTTGATTTTGGTTCGTCGAGAGAGGACTTTACTTTTCAATTGCCTACTCAGTCCAAAGCAGCACCTGTTGGCAAGAGCTTCTGTGCTGGATTTCGAGGCTGACATCGTTGGTGCTATTGATGCTGGTTCCCAAGTAGACGAAACTATTTACGACTTCAAAGTTATGACTGCCAACAGATGCGTGGGAGCAAAGACGCGAATGCATTGACTGTTTGTTTGATGACAGGATATACATATTTACATAGGTAAATATTTTAGCGGTAACATAATATCTTTTAAGGGCATAAACTTTAGGTTTACATAGAGAAAGTTCACTTCGTCAAGAGTAACTATCGCCCTTGTTTATAAGCGAGTTGGAGAATTTCACTAGATTCATAATCTGAGACAGTAAGGTTCCAAGAGAAAATCAGCAATTCAATTCAATTTAAATTCAGTAGTTTATACTAACATAAATTGATGGTAGAATACTATAGACTCAAAATGGAGTTGATATATTTTAAGAAACTCAGTATATACTATCTATGAGATGTGTTCAAAAAATAACGGGAATTTTAATTTTTTGAAAAAAAAATATAATTATTTATCAGCATAATAAAAAACCAAGAAAATTTTGACAATTGGAAATCCCGTTATTTTTTGAACATGCCTCCCATTTTGGCAAAATGAAGAATTTTAACATATGAAAGGAAAGTCTGATTTAGTACCTTCAATACTCATAACATTTTGATTTGATATTGAAGTCGTTTTTAAGCAATGTGAGTGCTTCAAAACTCCAGGCATCGGTCTGAATGTACTTTCTTGCATATAAACACATGTAACTAATGCATTTAAATGGAACATAGTTGGCGATCCTTGATTGTGCATACTATATGCAGAATATAGACACTAACTTACATATAACTGTATACTTGTATATGTGAAAGTGTAACCGGAATTGATAAAATTGAATATTTCATGACAGAATAACAAAATATAGTGCTTTACTACCGATACAAACATATATGTATGCCTTCATATTTAATTGTGTATATGTAAATATGTTTGCATGTCATCACTGATGTCATTTTAGCAACAGATATTTTGAAATAAATAAAATAAAAATCGCGAGCGATCACAGAGCGAGAAAGGTGCAAAAAAAGTGCAAAGAAATGGAACATGAATAAAAAGTGAGCTCAACTAATAGAAAATCAATATTAAGAGCTTACTCTCATATAAACATATGTACATGTAGATATGGTAGATATGTATATACTTACATACATATACATATGTATGTAGATATGTGTGATTGTATTTAACAGCATTTGTTGTTGTAGTGCTACTTGTTGTTTTTACTGCAGAAATGGACAAAAAGTGCTAAAGACTCAATATAGTTCTATTATATGTATGTATGTATAAATATATACATATATCTATATATGCAATGACAGCCATGCAGTCACAGTTATGCTTGTATGTATGTATGTATTGATATGTGGATCAATGGTTACATTAAACATGCAACGAGCTTTGACATATATTTAGCATGCTTGTTGTAAGCTTTATATGCCATGGCATACATATACATATGTATATGTGCATACAGAGTAGTAATACTATTAATATATTTATATGTATAAGTAAATGCAGCAAATTTTAGACTAGATTCATTTTACATATATATGCATATTTCTATATATTTTTGCACATTTCGGTCTTCATATATCTGCACTAAATATATTTATGTACCACCATAAACGTACATACATAGATATATACTCATGTAAATATGTATGTATGTCTGTAGGTGTGTTGCTGGCATTTGCATAGCCGCCGCTTTGTAGTGTTTTAATATTTATGCCAGCTGGCATAACCGGTTTAGTATCTGTTTTTATATTTTTTTATTTGCTGTTTGTCCAGCTTTTTGCCTTTACGCTGTGCGGCATTTTTCGCTAAAATAGAATGAGAATAATATGACAAAAAAAAAATAATAAAAAAAAAATAAAAAAAAAATAAAATAAAAATGAAAAAAATGTATAAATATGAAAGCAAGCGCTACATTTAATGCACTAAAAACCCTTTTTGCATATCAGTCACACATACATATTAAGCATACATAAAACATAAGCGAACAAACACACACTTATATATATACTATATATACAAAAAGCAAAGGTACAACAATGGAGTGTTTAAAAATAATACCCACGAGTATCCTTCAACCCCATTGCAGTGCTCTTGCAATACAACAAATATGCACATTCTTGACTACACACATACATACTTACATTTATATAAGTATAAGGATGACTTCCTTTACACATATGTGTGACTGAGTGTGTGTGTGTGTTTGTTTGTGTACGGATATGCAATCGTAAAGTGTATTGAAATGGCATTTATGCATTTATGCAAATTGAAATAATTACACTTATGCCGCTTTAAAATGCAGCTATTAAAAAAACAAGCACTCATACACATATGTACATACATACATACATATATTCATATACAGTCATTCACTATCATTTGTAAAGGCCATGACATGCATTATAGCAAATTTAATTTTTATTTTGAAGCAAAAGTAAAATTGCGCGCTTCGCAGCCTAAGTAACGGCGCTATAGGCTATTATTAAAGTAATAAATTAGAGAGTACTTATGCATTGCATTACGTTACAAAGAGGTATGACAACAACGTCCTACAGTGGGTGTTGCAAAATGCATATGAGACATGTGTTCCACTGGGAAGTAACTGTATTTTATTAAGCGAAAACATTCGCTTATAGGCTAATCATATCATCAGTAATAATATGTTGTCATTTTCAGCGTTAATGTATTAATATGTCGCTCCATTAGCGTTGTAATAATAGCTATTAGATGGTTACACTACTCTATAATCAAAGAAAATATAAATTTTTTTGTGTAAAAGTTACCTAAGAGGTTTGAAAATGCGATACGAATCCATATAATTAGCAGAAATGACTTTCTTTGACTCTCGGAAAAATATAGAAATTGGCGGTAATTAAATCGCTTTGAATAAAAATTACTAATTTTGGAACAATATAACTATGAAATAAATTTCTAAATAAAGTTGTGAAAAAGGTATGAAAAAACTAGGTGATAGTTCTTTTAGTTGATTCGATTAACCTTAAATTATTTAGAAATTCTCTTTCAATTACTGAAATTTTCAAAAAAAAAAAAGGTAAAACTCCACCATTGCGACGTCATTTCCGGTGACCCCTCGGAAAAAAGGTTCGTCCGCGTTGTCAGCAGAATTTCTGAGAGGATCATCCAAAATGAAAAAACTTAAATAAGTGTTTTAGGTAAGACCATAATCTCGTGCTTGAACGAAGAAAAGACAAAAAAATCGAAAATTGGAATTTTGGCAGACATTTTTCCAAAATAATAAGAATTTCGGTCAAATTTGCTTGACATTTTTTTTTTTTTTAAATTGGTTGTAATTGAAAAAAAAAACTCTTTCGTTCAAGCACGAGTAAATTGTATCTCGAACACCTGTGCAAAATTTCATCGTGATCGGTTGAATAATTTTCGAGATAATTTGACAACCGACTTTGAAAACACGGTTCCGAGCAAAGCGCGTTTAAAGTTTTGAGTAACAATAATACCTGACTTGAAGCACACACCTTCCAAAGGCTGTATCTCCCAAACCCTTATTCGGATCGACTTAAAAAAGACAATATTCTTGAGATATTGTAGAAATGAATAAGCCAAAAAACAAAGAATCCTTTTTTTGAATCCACGTAACCCCTTAAATGAAGAGCGCTAGAATAGATGAAAAAGCTTCAGATCAACTCAAAAATGATATTAACGGCATAAAAATCAATATTTTGTATATCTATTTTGAAACTTTTATTGTTCTACAACAAATACAAGATTTGAAAAACTTGATTTCTAATTGAGAAAATTTCTTTTCAGGCCAAAAAATAGAACTTCGAGTGAATAATTCGTACCATAAAGCTAGCCGAATTCCTAGAATCGATGAAGCAGTTGTCCTACAACAGATCCGTTTTATGAAGCTAATACTTTGGATTGAAGTAGCTTATAGAGGGAATCCCGAAAAGGACATCGATCCTAATACTAAATATATGAATATAACTGAACATATATTCAAAGCTTAGATCATTAAAGCACAAATTTTAGATATATATCAAGCCATTAAATAACCATAATACCTAATATATTATAATTAATTTTTTTTTCTCTAATCAAACGCTTTAGGTTATTCTAACTATTTGTAAAATAAAATTTAATTAAATTTTGCCACTAAAACCAATTTTTGCAATTAAAAAAATTATAAAATAAATACTTAACTTTTATTTAATTGTGTAAATCGCTTGCTTTTATTTAATTTTTAACTATTTGTGTAATACAATTTTTTTTTTGCTGAATGCCACACATGCTTTTAAGCTGCTTTTTGTGGCAATATTAGTTAATTTAATAACATTTTCGCTTCACCAAACTCCGCTCTTTTTTGATCAGAGATTATTAATTTGCATTTAAATGAATTAATTCAACGCAATTCAATAATTAATTCTTTCTCACAAATGGTATTTAATAAAAAATGTGTGTTTATATGTATATAAATACTATGGGTATGTATGTGTGTCTATGTTTGTAGTAGTGCAACAAAAATAAATATTTCCATTTACAATAATTTTTATGGCTAAAACCTTATCATTTATGTGGCTGATTATGTTAATGAGAAATTTTATTGTATTTAATTTGAAATAAAAAGAAAAAAAATCAATTTTTTTCGAATAATAAATTTAATAATGAATGAATGAGAGGTGTCAACTTGTATTGCAGATCATATCTACTGTGAATATGCAGTTGAACTTCCTTAACTCGAATCACTATAATTCATTCAAAACTTTCGAGTTAGAGAGACTTCCGATTTAGGAAAGGGAATTTGTATGAAATTTGACTACTATTGCCATTTCAAGAGTTCGAGTTATGGAAGTTCTACTGCATTAGCTATACGGAGGTGATAAGGACTAATAATTTGTTTCAGAATCTTTCTCTCTCTAGCTCTTTCTTCCTCTCTCTATCTATCGTATAAATCCAGTTAGAGAGACGGTAACACATATTAGACCCATTGGGACATGAATCGAGACCTAGATTTATAGGTCTAAAATTTGTCTAGATTTTGCCCACACCTCACATATTGAAGATCGACATATCGGAATGCTCATATTCGTCATATGTAGACTGGAGAATGCACCGTTAGTGCCATCAAACCATTATACTCTCTGCGACATGTTGCGCGTGTATAAAAATACCAAGAATCAAAAGAGTGATTGCTGCTGTTTTTTGCGCTCAACTGCAAATTACTTAACTTTGTTTGCATATTTTAAATATTGATTGTATAAATTGAGTGATTGAGTAGTGCTTTTTTAATGTCGGCTTAACTTTTTTATAATTTAATAATTGTTTTTTTTTACTTTCGTTGCATATTTTTAATAATGTATGCGCTACTCTTTAACTAATTAAAATCATAATGTTATGATTAAATTAAATTAGTGTATACAGCGGAAGCATTGCAGCGAAAATTGTAGTTAATATTTTAAAATTATTAACGAATTTTTTTCCTCTAGCATAATAAGATATAAATAATGAATGCATAAACACTTGACAAACAACTGTATTTATTGTTTGTTGCAGAAATATTAATTTGGAAAAATAAATAAATACAGGAGTTTATTAAATGTGAAAATATTAAATGAATACAAAATTAAAATAATAATAATAATAATAATAATACGAAATATAATGCTGATTTGTATAGAATCAGAAGGTAAAAAATTTTGCTAGTCTAAAATAAGTTTTTATTGCTTTTAGTTGTATAAAACTTGATAACTAAATTTATAGCAAAAATTGGTATACCATATTGCTTTCAACAATCGTTTTATAGAGTCGAAAGCTTCAGGGCTGTTGCGGAATCCAAGACAGATTTGCTGAATGTCAGAATGGCAAACCAATTCGGATTTTCATTGGTTTCACAGAATCTGATTGAATTTTCGTATTTTCGATTATAAGCAAACCAATATTCGAATCAGCTGTTCTGCTATTTAGTCATGGGTAAAATTAGCAAGAAAATTTTTTGGAATCTTAATCACAATAATTAGTTGATAATATTTATTAAACCCGGAATAAAAATTTGAATAAAATATATCAAATCTGTCAGCTCTGAAGCTCTTGGTTTGTTTCTGGTAGTTAAACTGATAAAATTGGTTTCTATGGCACAAACCAGAATTTTTTGTCGGTATGAATTCTGATACGTACAACAATCGGATTCCACAGCAACCCTGTTAAATTCAGTTATATTCGTAAAACTTGAATATCACCAAGAACGATGGCTCTTCATCACATCTGTATTCATTTTTCGTTGGTGTTTTATCCCAAAATGCTGTGTTATGAGTTTAAACAGCGAAGAGTTGTTACGTTTCTAAGAAATCACCGAATATTACTACCAGATCACTTACTAAACTAAATCAAGTTGATCGGGTCTAAGCATTCTAGTTCCAGTACTGCTTGAGATAAAGAAAATAGGTGAGTCAAATCAATTCTACATCAACTTGATAACTACGGAAGACATATTTTTTACGCACAAATTTTTTACAGTCTTGAGGAGGAGTATTTTTTGAGCTTGATACCTAATTTTTGCATTTTTGTGTGAATTTAATAAACATTTTTCGACAATACTTAACTGTGATTTCTAAAAGTGGAAACATTTGAAAGGCATTAAATTTTAATTATCCGTTTACATTGAACTCCATTAAAGGGTCAGAAGCATATTATAATAAGCGAATTTCGAACCAAAAATCACATAGTCAGCTTTAAGGAGAAAATAAACACTTCATGTGTATTTAAAATTCAATTTAGACTGAAAAATAATGATAATGGTAATTAGTGGCATAAATATTGATCCAATTAGAATTAATCCAGTTAAAGTATTTCAATTACTACAAAAAAAAACTACCAGTAAGTTTCCAATTGAGTACGTAGACCAACTAGAATTTAATGTAGGGTAGTTTTGCAAAAAGTTTTGAAAAAAAACAGTGTAAAATCTTCTAATCGGACTACCTTACTCCCGTGATTCCGCGATCTGTAATTAAGCGTCACCAGCTTTTCACGATCATCTCTTCGAGATCATGGATCACTGGTTACCCATTTTTTCTTTGGACTGCTCTTAAATCTTCTCCCTACTGGCTGTTTCTGGAAGTATTTTCTCGGTGCTTTATGATTTGGCATTCTTTCCACAAGTCCAAGCCAACGTATTCCCTGGACTTTTATCAATTTTATGACATCTTGTATATTATGAAGTATTCAACCTCGGAGTTGTATTTATAACGATATGGGTCATCTTCCTGCGTGATATGGTTCATGTCATTCGCCTTCAGACTTCACAACCGTATATCAGGATCAGACGCTATAAAACAAATTCGTACGCATTGGCAAATGCCTTGGTACATTCCTGCAATCAAACACTTTCAAAAAGAAGAGGTCTACCTGCCTACTAAAGAGCAACGTTCTACCAAAACAGCTCAGGTGCAATCTGACATTTCCATTGGAAAGTTTGACATTTTTTAGCATAACATCACTCAGAACGTTTTGTCATTTAATCGTGAATTGTTTTATTTACAGGGAATTAAAAAATTCATCTCGGCCAAAAAATGGAATTAACTCGTGAACATTGTCGTGCGATCATTTTTCACAACTTTCGACGTGGATTATCGCGACAAGAGTGCATCGATGAACTAAAATCTTTGTATGGCTATAAAGCACCATCCTATAGCACTGTGAAAAACTGGTACAATGAATTCAATCGTGGCCGACGCTCGCACAAAGACGAATTCCGTGAAAGTCGTCCAAAAATAGCCGTTGTGCCAGAAAACATCGATGCCGTACGTGAACTGATAATGCAAGACCGTCATGTAACATACCTTCAGATAGAGGCATGCCTATGCATTTCTCCAACCAGCATAGATTCGATATTGCATGAACACCTGGCCGTAAAAAAGGTTTGTTCTCGTTGGATCCCGTACAATTTGACAATCGCTCAAAAACAGGCTCAAAAAAAGTGCTTCGAAAATTGGTTTGAGCGCATGCAAAAGTGTATAAATCTTGATGGAGAATATTTTGAAAAACAATAACCCCATTTTCGTTGATAAATATTCCTATTTTCATTATTAGGCCAGAAATATATATAGCAGCCCTCGTACTTATTGTTAGGCTTTAAACAAAGCAGATTCAATAAATAGAGAAATATTGAAGGAAACAAAGTTTTTGGCTTTGCGACAAGAGCTTGGACTTGAATAGTTTTCTATGCGTAACGTATGTATGCCCTGGAGAGCTGATCTAATAATAAGTAAAACTGCTAAATCAAAACAAAGCAACAACAAAAAGTTAGCTGATCTAATTTATAGAAACCAGTGCTTATATTTTACCATTCAGCAGTAGATGTGTTCTAATAAGAGTCAGTTTCTCGAAATTAACTTTTACATTAATAAGTGTTTAGCGTAGCGACTACTGGATCTCAAAAAAACTTCATTATCGAATTTGAATCACGTAAGTCAAACAACTTCCCGAAATTGAATGAATGTGATAGAAAATGAATTTTTTTCTATCATAAAAGCGACTTGCTTCGAAATAACTGCCTTCTTGACCCAAAATTTTCCCTTTTTTTTGAAAATCAATACACAATTTTGTTTATGTTTTTGTTTATATTTTAGTTACGTTTTGATGGCTATATTATCGCATTATTCTCGTTTATGTACAAATTTTAAATACAACTAAAAATTATTTTAAATATACTATATATACTCTAATAATAGATAAACTAACGTTTGCGTTCATTGGATTGTTTTTTGTTTTTTTTTTTTTTTTAATTAATTATATAATACTACTATTTTATTTAGTTGAGTTATACATATATTTTTATACTCGCAAGTAACTATATGCACTATGCAAGTGTTGTTGTGCAAATACTAATTCATTTATGCTTCGCTAAGTAACTAAGTTTACAATTCATTTTACTTTTGTAGTTGGTTGTGGTAGTATTTGTGTGGCTGTGTCACGCTTTACAGTTAACAAAAAATCGCTGCTTCTTCTTCTTCTTATTTCGAACATTTTCATTAAGTAATTATAAACAATAATAATAATAATAATAATAAATTTAAAATTAATTAGTACGATCCTATACATAACTATACATTTACAAATACAAATACACAATTGCTTTTTAACTACGGCTTTAGAGTATAGTACAATATTTTCAATATTTTACAGTTACACACGCATACATACATATGTTTGTATGTATGCATGCATATATAATATAATAATATACTTTTAAATTATTTATTTAATATCACATTGAATTTGAAAAAGTGTTTTTTTTTTTCAACAAACAACAACAACGCGCACAACAAGGCGAACGCTTGTGTGTGTCGCCACACTGTTGCATACAATAAACAGACATGAGCATACAACTCGATAGATTTACATATCATAGCATAACTTTTTCTATATAAATTTCAAATATATCTATATATATAGTGGTGTGTATGTATATAATAATAAATTGTTTTAAACTCCTATGGAAAGTCTTTTGCTTCTCACATCGAAATGTTGCTGGTGCTGCTGCCGCTGCTGCTGCTTTTGTTTCCTTTTGTGCGCGAGTTCTGTTCACACTACATGTGCCTACATATAGTCTCCAGTAAATTCGTATATGTGGCAATGTGTGCTGAAGGCATGGCTAATTCATGCATGTTGCGCGCCGCATGAGTCGCTCGCTGTGTGTGTGTGTGTGTTGGTTCGCGTGTCGCTGAACATGTTTTCAACTGCATAAACATAACGTTTTTTTGTTTTTGTTTTTTTCTCTATATACATATTACAATAAAAAGTTGCTTAGTTCTTTTACGCTTTCGCGTTGGTCCGCTAAAGATGGCGGCGGCTACGTCGACGTCGTGTCGTGAATGGCTTGCAAAGCTGCCTCAGTCAAAACTCAATACATACAAACAACATACATACACACGTAAGCGCTGGTATGTATGTATTTGATGTATGTATGTAGGTGGTACGCGGCGCACTTAGAGTACGCGTTGTGGCAAATGGAAGTGGTGATCGTGGTGGTGGTGGTGGTGGTTGGCAGTGTGCGCTGGCTAACAAAGCGTGCAGCAATAATGATAACAACAACAACGAAAAGTCAGTACAATGGCACTTTGGCTGCGGTAAGTGCGCGCTCATTCAACTCACGTTAAGCGCTCGACAACAACAACCAACTCATCAACATGTCTGCCCTTTTTGCGTGCGCTTTGCAGCTGTGCTTGTTGTTGCTGTGGCAGCCAATGCATTTGCTGCTGCAGCTGCTGTTGTTGTTGTTTGGCGTTGTCATAGTACTGCTGCTGCTGCTTCAGCTTTTGTGGCTTTCATTATACCAAAAACGCTTGGCCATTGTTCTTATTCGCCGCGCTTGAGCTTCCCATCGCCTCTGCCGCCGCTGCCGCAATGCTACTGTTGTCCGCTTTTGCAGCTGCCGCCGCCGCAGCGGATGTGGATGCTTGCGGTTGGGGCGTTTGCGCAGCCGCAGCTGTTGATTGTGTGCTCGTACTCGCCTGACTCAAATTGCTGCCGCTGCGCAAGTGTACGGGCGCTGTGCCAGCGTTCGACTGTTGATTGGTTGGCATCGTCAACGTTGTCGTTGTTGTCGTCGCACCGGACATTAAATTCGCTGATGATGGCGCTGCCGCTGCTTGTGTCATACACATTGATGGACGCCACTGTTGTGGTTGTTGTTGCTGATGTTGTTGTTGCAGTTGCATGACCATTGCCTGATGACCGACCGTGCTGTTGCGAGGGTTGGTCTGCGCATGATGGTGTACGCGGTAGCTATTGGGTGCGAGCAATTGCTGTTGTTGCGGATGTTGTAGGGGATGATGCGACTGGTGGGCATGGTGTTGCATGAATGTGGCCGCGCTACCGCCATTTGGTATCATGGAAAGCGCTTCCTGGGGATCATAAGCGCTATATTCCGACTCAATGCTGTGGTAGATGTGCTCGGAGGGTGGACGCATGGGTATCGCATCAACAATGCGCGCACCATGACGACTGGGGCGTGGCGAGGGTGTGGCTGTTGTAGCCGACGAGTAGTTAGCTTCCATATCTTCTTGGTAGTAGGCGGGTGGTGGTGGCGCTTGACGGAAGATCATACCAGGTGAGACGGGTTGCTTGAAGCGTTCATGATGATCCAGAGTGTAGTTGTTGCCGCGTGGTGACAGCTCAATTGGTATGGCATAGCGCAGTTTCTCCCAGAAGTAGCGATCACAGGTGAGCAGACGATTTGAGGGCACAGATTTTAGGTAAGGCGCAAGCTCAGGCACCTCTTCAGCCTCGCTGGACACATTCGTTTCTTCGATGATCACCAGTTTTTGTGCGAGTCCGCGTAGCGCCTCATGGAAGGCATTGCGGAATTCCAAACGATTCCACTCTGTCGATAGCAAATTGCGTGTGAGCACCAATATGATCTTACGTGAAGCACGCGCCGCCTCGACGATTTGCAAATGGCTGGCTTCTGGTGGCAAATCGCGTTGTTGTATGCATAGACGGAATGGTGGGCGTCCATGTTCTAGCTCAGCGGCAATGTTGCGGCACACAAATTCGTAATCTTTAGCCGAATGTAAAATGATGGCATCATACAGCTTGCCGGCATCCTCAAAACGTGGCTCACATACACGCACGCCATAATGTGCAAACAGCCACACACGCACTGACTCACGGAAGACAAAAACAATGATTAGCACAACAATTAGGAAGATCAGCACCAGCACAGCGGCGAGCAGTGGCACATAACCGCCGGAGATGTCTTGTGACGCCATATTACTGGCGCTCTCCAAGAGCTCACTGCAGTCCACACCATTCGAGGCGATCAAATCGAGTTCGCGCTTCACACCCGCATCCACACAGTAAATATCCTGCGCGTCACGTATAACCATCGCATTGTCCGCCACGAATTGCGCCAACTCCTGCAAGAATTGGCAACGGCATGACCACGCATTGCGGCCAATAGTCAGACCCTGCAAATTGTTACGGTACTGCAAGTTGGCCAGCTGCGCAATCGGCATAGCCGTCATACGATTATTATCGAGTCGCAACACCTTCAGCGACACTAGCGGCGCGAATGTGGTATTCGAGATGTGGGTCAGCAGATTGTTGTGCAGGTACAATTCGCGCAACAGTGACAACTGACGGAATTCGTGTCCCTCCAGCGTTTGCAATTTGTTATTCTCCAAATGCAGTGTGCGCACCATATTCAACTCGTCGAAAGTGCCATTCTGCACGGACATTACATTCGAGGCGTTCAGGTAGAGCGCACGTAAATTACGTTTGCCCGCAAACACCTGAGCATCCAGCACTGGCAGGTTGTTGCCGTCCAAGTAGAGATCGGTGACGTCGGTCGGTATGCGTGCGGGTAGATTAATGCGATTCTGTTTCCCACAGTCGACAATGTTTGTCGACCAGGTAGCGTCATGGAAACAGGTACAATTGTCGGGGCAAACCATTTCGCAGTCGCATTGTTCGAAATCACAGCAGTGGCACGTCGCCGGACAGTGGGAGTCGTATTTGCAGACAAAGTCGCTGCTGCTTAACGCCGCCAGTTGACGTATGGGCGCATTCCGGCTGTGCGGCATTAGACATTCGATGTTGCCGAGATCGACAATGCGTGGATGCTGGCGGGTGGTAAGATTGTTAATGCGTTGTAGCCATTCCATTGAGCAGTCGCACTCGAACGGATTACCGCCCAAATAAAACTCCGGCACTTGCTTATCGGTGGCGACCGGTGCGACGCGTAGCGAATTCAGAGTGATCTTCGACAACACATTAGCATACAGATCCACGCGCGCTAAGCGTGTCTTATCGACGAAAGTATTCGCTTGTATCTGATTGATGATATTGTTGTTGATGAACAGCAGTTCAATGGAGTTCGGCACGGACATAGCGCCAATCTCGGTGATGCGATTATGACTAGCATCCAGTGTGGTCACGCGTATTTCTTCTTGTAGTTTATAGTAGTTGCCAAGCGCCTCAATGTAGTTGCCGTGTATGTCCAGCCATTTCAGGTTTGATGGTATGAAGGCGTAATCGAACCAGACCAAATGATTTTCGGAGAGATTCAACCACAGTAGGGAGGCGAGTGTTGCGAAGATGCCATTGATGTCCGTAAGAAAATTCTTATCCAGACGTATGGCCTCGATTTCGGTGTTCTTAGCGAAGGAGCCACGTTCGATGGACTGTATGCGATTCTTAGCCAGATTGAGCACAGTCAAGCGTGGCAGATCGGTGAACATGCCAACGGTGATGTTGCCAATACGATTGTCAATTAGACGCAGTCCAGTCAATTGACTCAGATTCTTGAAGGTGCCATTCTTGAAGTCGGAGATCTGATTCTCACCCAAATCCAGTGTCTTTAACATAGTCAAGTCTTGCACGGCCTCAGGCACCTCAGCCAGCTGATTGGAGCTAAGATCAAGTTCTTTGAGGTCTGAGCAGTTGCGGAAGGCTTGTGTCTCGACAATGCTAATTAGATTATTGTTTAGCGTCAGTTTATTCAGCACAAACAAACCGTTGAAGATCTTATTGTCCAGCGTGTGTAAACGATTCTCCGAGAGCTTCAGCGTAACCAAGTTGTACAATGGTAAGAAAGCGCCATCTTCAATGTGTCCAATAGAATTGTTGCGCATGTCGAGTATTTGCAAGAAATACAACTCCTTGAAAGTCTTAGCGCCCACGCGTGTCAGCGCATTATTGGACAAGTTCAGCACGATCAAGCGTATGAGACCAGCGAATGTGTTGTTGTCGATGTGATGGCTCGTCAGCTGATTAGCGCTCAGATCCAGCACCACCAGTTGCTCCAGGCGATGCAGCAAACCTTTGGGCAAATCATACAGCTCATTGCCTTGCAAGTGTATCTCACGCATCTCCTTATTGCCCGCAAAAGCATCGGCGGGCAGCGTCTCCAAATGGTTGTACGACAAATTCAGTATGCGCAACGAGCTCAAGCCGGCCAATGCATTCGATGCAAACGTGCTGATGTTGTTGTGTTGCAAATTCAATTGCTGCAGACGCCGCAAACGCGAAGCGCCCCACACATCGGGCAGTGCGCGCAGCTCATTGTACGACACATCCAACACTTGCAGCTCGGCGCCACCGCTGGCGCCATTCAGCATGCACATCTTCTCCGAGAAGCCCAAATTCTCAGCGGAGCGTATACGATTCGCCGTCAAATTCAACACTTGCAAATTCTGCATGGTACACCACACGCCCTCGGGCAACTGGCGTATATTATTGTCACTCAAATTCAACTCGCTCAATTCGCGCAGACCGGCAAATGAACTCGCCATTATTTCCAACGTTTTACCCGGTCCCCAAACGGAATTATGCGTTTGCACCGACAACCGTTTCAGCGACATGAGCCCGTCAAAAGTGTTGGCAGCGATGCGTTGCATTTTGCACGCATCCACTTGCAGCTCGGCGAGCTTTTGCAGACGCGCAAAGGCGCCGGCTGGCAACTCGCTGGCGTGCAACAGATCGGCGGAGCACTGTATCTCCAAGCGATTCGCGGTCTCGGCGACCTGAAGATCGAGCGGCACTTGCGCTTCGATGGCGCGCAAATTGCACTTGATGTCGAGTGTGGTGCGCACAAACTCCCACGAGCATTGCTGTGCATGCGTATAGCTGCCGGTCAGGCTGCTGATGATGATAATAAACAGGTAGGTTAGGTGGCAGCAGATTGCGCCCGACGTTCTACTCTTGGCGGTACGCATTGTGTGATTTTGTGTGTGTGGTTATTTTTATTGTTGTTTAATGGTTTTTGGTTGAGTTGACTTGGCAGTCACTCGTGAACACTTTACAATTTATAATTGTTGTTGTTTTTTGCTTTCCAATTGGTTTGTATGCGGATTTGTTGTTTTATTTCAGAATTCTATTGACATTAACACTCAACAAATTTGGTTGCAAGCACTTTGTAACTGCACATGGCATAGTTGCAACATGGCGCACAGAGCTTTCTTTAGCTATGTATTAGCTGCGGCGAAACATATTTTTCAAAGTCACAGTTCTTTTTTTGATTTTGATTAACAATTTTTTTTCACCAAGTATAATCGCTTAAGTCAAACGCGCAAACCGTAATCCTTGTTGGTAAATGCGAGCGGAGCGATTTCGTACACACTTGCAGTAATTGTTGTGGCACTTTTGTAATTTTTGTATTTTTTTGTTGTAGTTGGTATGCTTAAACACTTTTTTTATTTTTCAGTGTTAAATTTTTTTCAAATTAAATTTTTTATTTTTTTCTAATTCGTTAATTTTTTTTGCTTCTTAACTTTCTAACTTCACTTTAGCAACTTCTGTTGCTTTAACTATAATGAAGTTCTCTCGTTTGCGTTATTTGATTTTCGAAACTTTTTAATTTTTTTAACAATATTTAATATTTTTAACAGCAGCGCGCAATAATCCAAAAAAATATGCGAAATAAATATCACTGCTTCTGCTTCAAGTCCAAACACTTAACCGAAAAAACAGAATGAAAACGTTTCGTCGTTCGTGCTACTAGTAAGTAGTTGGCTGCGCGTCGTGCGTGGAATGGTATTCAGTAACAACTTTTACTTAAAAACAAGAAACTTTCACGGAAGCGCTGCTATTTCAGAAAACCATGTTTACCGCTTAACGTTTCAAAGAGAACTGATTACAAATTTTGCTCGTTGCGAGTCCGTTGGCTCGTTGTGAATTCTACCAGCCAGCCATCAGTGCTGCTGCTGCTGCTATTTCTTTGCTTGCTGCTTGCTACACTCCACACACAGAGCACTACTGCGCTCACTTTGTATTTGTTTGTGTGTATGTGTGTTGGCTGGCTGGCCGACGACAAACGAACAAACAAGCAGGCAAGCAAGCCAACGCACACACGAACTAGCACACGAATGCCACACTAACAGCTGCAGCAGTGTTGCTGCTCTGCTGTGTGGAGCACAAAACCAAACACTCCAATAAGGCAACAAAAACAATAACAATACAGCAAAGTATTGAAAGAGCAGAGCACAGCGCTGAGTGTGAGTAGTTTGTAGTTGAATTGTGGGAGCATAGGGAGGTAGACAGTAGTGTTGGTGGTGGTGGTAGTTGTAGTTATAGTAGTGAGTGCATTATGCTAACAACAACAATAAGTTATAGTTGAAATATGCAAACAATAACAGCAATATGTAGTAAGTACTATTGCTGCTAATACTTTGAGCTGTTTTGCGCTGTTTAGTAAGTAAGCTGCGCTGACGCGCTATGAAGTCCATGAAAATATACAAACAAACAGACAAGCAGAGAGACAAACAAATTTGTGTTGAGCAGTGAGAGAGCGCGCGCTGAGTGCAGTAAAGACTTTGAATGCAGACGTGTTAATGTTTTGTAGTGGACATATTGAAGTAATGAGAGTATAAAAATGAGTTTGTTGTTGTTCTTGTTGTTGTAAAGAAACGTGTTGTTGTTGTTGTAGTGCACTCATAACTATTGCAACTGGTTTAAGATTGTAGAAGTTAAAGTCATATACAGGAATTGACAGCAATTTGAAGTGCCTAAAGTTACTTATAGAGAGTCAGAAACATGCACAAACATGCAAAAGTTTAACAGTGTATATTGCTATAAGAAAATTTAGCAACAACTAGTATTTGACAAACATTTATACAAGTCATTGACTACAGAAGTTGTTGTACCGAAGTTGTTGTAATAATAAAAATAACAACAACAACAACAATACTACCAAAGCATTAAACTCCCTACACGCTACTCATACGATTCTGCACTAACGTTCTGCTGCCTGCATTGACTGCGCTGCCAGGGCGCTCTCAGCAACATTTACTCTTTTATAAATAACTAACAACAACAAATGTATGGCGATGCAACAGGAATTGCATGCATGTAAACAAATATGCATAGGCGCTCACACAAACAACAACAACAAATTATAAAATGCATGCATGTACACCAACACCAACTCATTTGAAGTCATATACGGATACGCATATACATATACGCCGTCGTCATACACACATACACCAACACAAGCGCACAAAGTAGGGGAAATGCAGTTGATGACTGCGCTCTGTTCAAAAGCAGGCAGGCAATTGGAGGCACATATGCATGCATGCAGCAGCGTTTGTTTGTATGTTCATTGTCATGTTCATGCCACAAATGCGGCGCTCGCATGCTTGTAGTCATAAAAATTCATAACACATTCCATACGTTTGTCAAACAGCATAGCAGAGCTCAGCGCTTGTCGACTCTCACATGGCGCACTCGCTCTCTGTGCTTGAGTGTTGAGTAGCAGTGTAAAAACCGGCCGGCTATGTTGTCGCGCACACACACACCGATGCAAGTAGAGTCACATTAGTCCGCATAGTAGTAGTTGGAGTGCTGGTTTACCAATTGTCATTGCTTTCTTTTGAAAATTGTGTTTCTGCTGTGCGGCGATAAACATTTTACGAGTTTGTTTGGCGTGCAAGTGCAAGTGGCAGGAGGAAGTTGATTTTTTTCAAAATTGTAATCAAATTTGAAATGTAATATTGAAATATTTTTGGTGAAAAATAATAAAGAAAGAATTGTTAAGAATAAAAATAAAATTCGGTGTTTTTATTGAATTTGGTGGTTATAAAAAAAAATTTGAAAAAAAATTTGGAAAAAAATTTTGAAAAATTAAAAAAAAAATATTATTCAAAAATTTTGAAAGAAAACCAACTGTGAAAAATATATATGTTGTTACTAATAAATGCATATCTATTTTAAGTATTACATGACGTTAAAAAAATGCAATATTTTTGATAAAAGTACTAAATGTTTGAAATCAATACAAAATACTGAGCAGAAAAATAGTTTAAGTTTCACATAATAAAACAAAATTTTCATTTTGTTGTACTCTATGTTCTATTTGAATAAAGTGATACTTTCTTAAAGAAATCTGCAATTTTAGTTTTATTTTTCGATTTAAATTGAAATAATTTAGAAAAGTGAAACTGATACATAGGATCGCAAATACACTCTGGTCAAAGCTGTAACGGAGTAGGGCACCATATTATATTATAAAAACCACGAATTGCAGTTTTTAACGCCAAATGGGGATGCAAATAAATATAAACGCTTTCGAAAAAGTAGATTTCCCGTTTTTTTTTATATTTTTGGCAATCTAGAATGATATTCACGGCACAACAATGACTAAATTCAGCTTGTACGGTCTGAAAAACATGTATACAAAGCCAAAATGTCGGTGTTCTACCATACTCGCCAGACCTAAATATAATAGAAAACGTCTTGGGATGATTGGTTAGACAGGTGTAAGGGAGTGGTAAGCAATATACCACCAAAACGGTACTAATCGATGACATAAGACCCATTTGGTCAACCATTACACTAGATTTTATTAAAAAAACTGTATGGTTCTCTCTACAATAAGATTTATGAAGTTTTTGTTAGGTGTTAGATGACACCGCACATTACTAATTTAAGTTAAAAGTATTCGAATTATAAACTAAAATTGTTTAGTTTAACTTTTCTTATGAAATAAACGGAAAAAATTAAGTGGGCGTAGGGGGCGCTATGCTGATGACGCAATTTTCATTTGCTAATTTTTTGATTTTTTTTTGTTTTTCATGCCATTAAAATTTTATAATGAATCGTATTGTGCTATTATAGCTTATTTTGAGGCAAATTGTTTCAAGTATATTAGAAAAAAATGGTGAAGCTCTAACCCATATACTATGGAAAATATTTGTTATCAACCAAGCATGCTTGGTGGGCGCTATACTGATGACTCGTAGTGTATATGTTACTAAAATGCTTAGATTCAACTTAAAACAAGAAAAGTAGTATTCATACTCATTTAAATAAATTTAATAAAAAAATGCTCAAAAAATTAAAAAAAAACTAATAAATTATAAATATTTTGGCAAAATTTTAAACCAAATAATAAATACTTTTAAATATTTTTTTTTAATATGATTATAATAAATAAAGAATAATAAAAAATAAATATCAGAATAAAGATTAATCATACAAATAATAGTTTTACACCAATTAATTGACCTTTGATACATAAAAAATAAAATTTGATATTATAATAAATAAATCAATAATAAATTTCAGCACATTTTCAGCAAACATTTTATACAAAAAAAAAATTGTCTTAAAGAAAATTCTCAAAGTGTAAAATTAGGGGAATAAAGGTTTAAATGAAAATAAATGTAAGCTTTAAAAATGCATTCACAAATTTTTTTCTTTAATAATAGTGAATAATTTTTTTTATTATTGGCGTTTGCTGCTTTGTCTACATTTTTAGGTTAAGTTCGTTCAACTAAAAAAAATTTTCAGTCTGTAAAGTTTTCTCGGACTTTGTAGCTATATATGTATCTAGCTGCATACAAATAACTGCTTACCAGTGAAAAATAATATAAAAAACAACAACAAAGAGCACATAAAGCTGCTTATTATTGCACTAAAAGCTTATTTACATAAATATATATATTTTTTAAATTTTTTATTAATTGCGCGTGTCTTGCATTAAAATCATTTTCAATACATACATACATTCATATATTTATATATCTACATACCTATGCATGAAAGTAGTTATATTTGTATTTGTACGTACGCAGCGTTTTATTGCATCAAGGCTACAACGTCGTTGGCTATAAAATATTTTATTTCCTTTAAAAATGCATAATGTGCGTAAAGGCAATAACAACAGCAAAGTCATGCGCAGTTTACAGCTAAAATGCAAACTTGTAGATTTAATAAAATCTTAAGAAAATATTTGTGCGCCCAAAGCGCAAACAATTTTAATTAGTCAAGTGCTAAATGCGGAGTTACAAAACTTAAATGGTAATTAATTTAGATATTGAGTGAGGCGATGACGAATTTTGTAGCAGTTGTAGGGGGTACTGGGGTGTAAGTTGTCAGGGTGGGGGAGTTAAATTGTAAGTGAAAGCTGTAGAAATTGCAATTAATTGGGAAATTGTCGCTAATAAATGCGAAATATGAAATTTTGGCAGAACTTCGAGCGTAATTATTAGTTATTTTGAAAGATTCGGAATAAAATAAACTTTTTATTTTGAATTTCTTAATTACTAATTATGTTTTTAATGACATAATAAAGATGTAAGAATTCATAAATATATTTTATAAAAAATATAAAAAATAATAATAGCAGTAATATCAAAATTTGGCATACTTGGAGAGTACTTGAAATTATAAAAATATTTTTTTTACCGTTTTTCAACTTAAAATATGAAATTTTGGTAGACCTTCGAGTGTAAATATCAGTTATTCTGAAATATTTGGAATAGAATTAACTTCAAATATTGAGATTTTTAATTATTCATTAAGTTTTTGGCTATAATAAATCATAAATATATTTTATAAAAAATATTAAAAATAATAATAGCAATAATATCAAAATTTAGACTACTTGGAGAGTACTTGAAATTATAAAAATATTTTTTTTTACCGTTTTTCAACTTAAAATACAATACTAGAGCCTCACTACTATGCATAAAAAACTACACACTTATAACAACATATAATTAACAGTTATTGGGAACTAGCACTGTACTAAGTCCAGCCCTTGCAGTCAATTACAGTTTGTTAAGTAATTATTTAAACTTTATATAACATTAAAATGCACTTTACTTTTCATTTTCATTTTCATTTTCATTACTAGCGCCTAAGTACCGAACTCAACACTACTCACCACTTAGTACTTGCTTACATTTAATAATTCTTTATAATTTATAATTTAATAATGGAACTTGGCTGGCTAAACGACTGCAGCTGCAATTAAACGGTCACCAGCAGCGCATAACACAAGGACAACAACAATAGAAGGGTGCATCAAGTCATAGCCCCACACCACACTCCGCGCAAAAGAAGTGCGCCAAAGTGCAATGAGCCATTTACTGCTACTTTTACTCGCCAAGCAGCGGCAATGTGACAACAATTGTTGCACCAGCAGGCATAATATAAAGCAACAACAACAATAATAGCAAGCAGCAAGCAATGACATCCAGCAGTTCACTATAATTGAGCCACAACAATAACACACCGAAATGCAATAATAACAAATAACTGCAGAGAATAAGAGCAAAATGCTAAGCGTATAAAAGTTGGCAAAACGACTTGGCTGTGCAGCAGCAGCGACGTCAACTGAGCAGTAGTGGAGGCAGCCGCTGAGGAGGCGCACATTTTGTTGAAGGCAACAGGCGATTTCCGCACTCCTTTCCGCTGTGATTTCCTCCAGTGAAACTCGTGTTTGCACGCTCGCAGTTTCTTTCGTTCGCTGTCATATTACAGCAACAGTTGCAAAGTCAACAACGGAAGTTGAGAGTCATGTGAGCATTTCAAATGTTCCGCTGTTGTTGTTGTTAGACACATACATACATACATAACTGTTAACAGCACAGCACTCATGTGAGCTTCATCAACAGCATGTGAGAGCTTAACGGCGAATGCGAAAACACATGCGAGTGCCAAATGAGCGCACAGTAGCAGTGGCAGCAGCAGCAACACGTGTGTTTGGCGGCGCAGCGCCAATGTGGGAGGCGAAATGGCGTGCTGTGCGAAAGCCCGACACGAAGTGGCTTTATTCTTGTGGCGCTGCTATGTTGTTGGGCATAATAGCGAAGTGGGTTTCGTTCTTCGCATATGTTGTTTATACATTCCAAATGTTACGCATTTCAGTGGCTGCTCTTTTGCGCTGTTGTTGATTGCTGTTAGGATTTCAGTTAATGTTACTGTTGGAGTTGTTGCTGTTGAGTCTATAGTTGAATTTCTAATATAAACTTCTAATAAATCTGTTATTTTCGGAGTGTAATAAATTAAATACATTTTTGGAAAACTCAAGTGAGAGTTTGAAAATTTAAAAATATTGCAATCCGGTTGTCTAAACCCTAAGAACTCCGCAGAAGATTGACACTTTTCTTATCACGAGTTTCTGCTCTCTTTTCTTTCAAAAAAATCTAAGATCTATTGAAGAAAAACCCGTGTTTTCAGATATCCTAGGCACCCTTGAGATACATAGAAAATGTTCACAACATTTCCCGAATGACGACTTTGGATGAAAACAAGAACTTGGAAGTATGTTAAAGCTCCAAGACGGATCGATTGCTCCAAAATTTATGAGAGAGAGGTTTAAATGTATAAATCCAAAGGTTTTCCGGTTGCAAAGTCCAAAAGAAGGTTATTAAAAAGCCTTTCAAATCCTTCTAGGCGTGTTTTGATGAAGAATGATGGCATTGAATGAAAACAAGAACTTGGAGGTATATTAAAGTCCCAAGACGGCACAATTGTTCCAAGATTTATTTTAAATGATTCTAGGCTTTATTTGATTAAGAGGTTCTGTGAGGCAGTAATGACAACTTTGAATTAAACTAGCAAGAAAGAGGTTTATAAAGTCTGGAAGAATTCTAATTTTATGCAGGAAGTATCAATAATGAAGGATCAATGGTAAGTAGGCTTGGAAGTTGCCATATATAAGTAGATGGTGCTGGCCACGTAAACGTAGTTTTTTGAATTGGATTTTCAATTTGAAGTGGAGAATTGAATGATTTAAATACAGATCGAGATCAAATTAAAATCTATGATTCGGAATCCATATTGACTGCTGGACAGAGTCAGTGCTAAGCGCTGATTATCAAGCTAACTGTATTGAAAACGAAAAATGATTTATTTTCTCAGAAGATTATATTTATAAAAAAAAATCATTAGCTCCAATAAAACTAAAATATAAAAAGAACAAATAATTTTCAAAGGCTTACTAAGATCCTTGAAATGTTCCTCAGAAACTTGTAAAACTTGGAAAAGACTTAATGTCTTTTTAATTTTTGCAAGAGCACACTAAATAATATTACGATAACTTCGGTAGAACAAAAGTACAAAGTACAAAAACAGCAACAAAATGAAAATAACTTCAATGCAATTTCAATTAGTACTAAGTAACAGCAATCAGAGCAGGAAGTATTAAAAACTACCGACACACAAAGAGTAGAGTTAATGAGTGCCAGCAACAATTTCTTCAACTAACAACTGAGAAATGAACAATAGACTGCTGGAACTACTCACGGAAGTGGGGTGCGTTGATGGGGCAAGGAGTTGCTGATATTTTGAAGAAACGGGTAGGCTACATATTAGCATTCATAAAACATAATAAAGTGCAGAAAATCATGTAATATTTAATGGTAAGTATGCGTAAAATACTAAAAGAGCAACAAAAATGAAGAAAGGCATTTTTATGCGAAAAGAAAAGGTTAAGTAGCTTGTGAGCAGCGGAAAAGCTTTTGGTGAATTTGGAAAATATTATGAGGAGTTGTAGAATATAGAGAGAAAAACAGAAGTAGTCAAATATATTCTAAAAAGCAACCTCAAATAGTGGAGCTAATTAAAACAATAACAAAATTTAGAAGCAATAAAGACCAAATAGGAAGAATCTTCGAAGAACTGAGTGATGTTAATTATCAGGGAGCAAGAATCGACCGAAGATGTGCGATGGAAGACGAAATTGATGAAACTTTAAACAACAACAACAATTACGAAATTATATGAAGTCGGTGCTCCAGTTCACAGCTCTTAGATAAAAGAAGTTGTTGGAACAACAAACAACAACAACAAAGCCTAAAACAAACACTTTCACTTAGCGCTTACTTTGCTAGTAAAAGAACAATAAACTTTTATGCAACAAGAAAGAGCTCAACAAGCAACAACACATATGTACGTGCAACAGCTGCTTGCCACACTGCAACCAAGAGTTAAATAGCATAATAATGTTATTTAATGAAAAGTTAAGAACGTGCCACTGTGGAGGCGACTGCGACAAAAGCGAAATTGACAACAAAACTAGGTAAAGCTAGTATATACTACGTGCAACTAGAATGTTGCATACATTTATGTGTCGAGCTTAATGATTGCACTAAAAATTAGTAAGTAACTAGGTACATAATTTCAAGTGCATTGAATTGAGTGGAAAGTAAGCTTTATCGTACTTGCAACACCCAGGCAACACCCAGGCAACAAGTGCTTCTTGTGAACGGTTGTTGTTGTTTTAAAGTTCGTAAGTGGATATTATATTAATTGGTAACTAGTTTATGGCTTTATCAGCTTAGAATTGACGAATGGATGTATAAGAAAAATTTCTTCTTGATATACAAAAATCTTATTGGAACCCATACTACAGCTATAAAACTCTAGACATGACTTTAAGATGCCTTGAAGCTTGCCTTATTCATAATTTTGCCGATTCGTCGGGCAGTTCGAACTTCAATTTCAACATCCTTAGGTATTTTGAAGACTTAAGATATATAATATATAAGCCTTAGCACCCCCAAATACTGAACTCAGCTTCCTCTTCAATGTTTCGAGCTTTCATAATGTCTCAATATTATTAATTTACATTTAGTTTCTTCTTCTCCTCCTACATGTCAATTTTATTTATATAAATTTTATGATTTAATTGAGCTACATCCGCTGAGATCAAATGTCAGCTTTACCGGGAAGTTAATTAATTTTATTTCCTCGCAAACACTTGCAAATCTTCGAAAAGCGCACACACATGTCCCGGCAATTATGATAATTTTCATAGTTTCACGTGCGCATTCTTGGCAATTAATTAATTCGTTTGCAAATATTTAAGTAATTTAATACTTGTCTATCAATTTTCAAAATTTTCGTGCAAAATCTCCAAGGATGAAGAACTTAAATGCCAAAGAGTAGCATATCATATAAACTAATCAACCTCAATACGTTGCAACAATGCTGTGTATGAGGCTAGTGAGAGTGGTTGCAAGCATATTATATGTGTGGATCTGTGTGACTATTTGTCTAAGGCAAACGCTCATGGTAAGCTTATCCTGCTAATGGCAGTGTTCGAATTTAATTTATGCTCAGCAGCAGATAATAGACAAGTGTCTTTTCTAAGTTGTTATGAAAAGTGGATTTGTGAGTATATATTGTATATATATATGTACATATATGTGATCGTATGTGTTTGGTGAATAGATGTTGCATGTGAAGCAGCTTTGTCTTAGCCAAAGTCGAAACTTGTAGGCATGTAAGTATGTATTTATGAAATTTAGATATGAAGAGTATGCGAATATACTAAGAAACATGTGTGTGGAAGTTGCTGATAAAATATCTTAAAGACACAATACACTTGGATCAGCTTTATTCACTAATAAATACAGTTACTCTTGTATATAAGCTTTCTATAGACTCTTCTTGCTATCTTAATTGTTGTTATTGCCAATATGTGTCGGATTTATTGTTGTTGTACTGAGTGCTTGTTTGACTGAGGACACTAATAGTGAAGTCTTGTCTTCGAAGAAAAATTATTAGATTTTCTAAGTGAATAAAATTTCATAAATAATAGATCTAGTCTGAGATCTATACTTCTAATATAATTTAGAAGAAAGATAATAATATAACTGACAGACATACATACATATGTCCTTAAGCCTTGAATATATCCAATATTTCTGGATTCTATTTGTATTATACTATTAATTTCTCCAAATGTTTCAAGAGCAGAACGGACTAGCTCATGAAACTCTGAGAAATCAACCACAAAAATACCTAGTTAGACTAGAACTTACCGATCCAGACAGGTCTGGGTCGCCGAAATAACAACCCTTGGTCGGATCCGAAAATCCGAGTCGATCCCGGTGTATCGTAGAACCGGCTGTTGTGGGGATCCTAGTAAGAAGCTCTGGCTTTAACTAAATATGAAATATGAGTACGTCTTTCGATAGAAAAAGTACTTGGAACTGGAAATACTAAGAAGAAAACAGTACTTGGAATTACTGGTAGGAATTTCTGCATACAGAAGAGTCTGGAGATTCTGGTGCCTGGCAGATGCTGCTCCTGCAAGAATTTTAGAATGATTGCTTGAGTCTTGATCTTCAACAAGGGTTTTTTATAATATATGCTGGAGTGGGGATCCTAGTCAAGGTCGTTTCCTTGAAAGTATCCCCAATTGTTTGGAAGGCAACATAACTGATTCTAAGCAGAGTTCTCAGTTCAAACTAATACCGAGATAATATAAAAACACATTTTGATGAATTTTAAGGTCCACCTTGTAAACTGCTGCAAGTCCTTGAGCTAGTAGTCATTGAAGCTTCCTGAGATCTTCGAAAAAGTTTTGAAGTTAACTTTATAATTTAGAATTTGGAGACTTTCTCTATACTTTCGGTATCTATCTTCTCTCAGAAGCTTTAATTAAAGCTCTAACTTTCACCATTTCACCCTACGCCGTCTAGAACCCACTCGAAAATCGACAAGTTAAGAGCACAGTTATGTAATGACAGACAGAAATGGGTCCATTTGTGTCCACGCCGTGTCAACAACGAAAGGGTTGCACATAAATGTCGCCTTGCAACAAAATATTGCTGCTGCGACAGCTGCTCGTGCCGCTGCTGCTACTTGCTATTAAAACGCCTACTTTGCTCGCATTTTTCCATATTTGCTGCTGGCAGCGGTACGTTAAGTGCGTGTGTTGCACAATAAATGCATGCATACTTGAGTGGCGGCCGTGTGACTGAACCCGCATGCAACACAAATGCAATAAGTACATTGTGAAGCATAATGTTTTTGTATGTGAGCGAAGATTTGTGCAATAAAAATTATGAAAAAAACTCTGAGTAAACTTTAGAAAAATATACAAAAGCCAAAAACAAATAAGAAGTTTGCAATGCCCATAAAACGCTTTGTCGCCTCACTTGCATACTTGCCACAAGCTCTTAGCTACTTCAGTGCGGCCCCTCACACACACTCATACACGCACGTACAGTGGCGGCAAGTTAGCTCAGCTGCTCTCAGACGCATTCATGGCTATTGATTGTAGGGCAGTGCAATTGGCAAGTGTGGCATGTAGTGCATGGAGCATGCAAATTTCTGCTGCAACTAACTAGAAAGCTGCCAGCACAAAACACCACACACGCTTACACACTTCGGCATAATAATGTGCACGCATATGTACAGTCAAGTGTTTTGTAGTGCTTGCATTTATGCTTTTGTTATTATTATTACTATTGCCACAGCTACTATTGTTGTTGTTGATATTGCTGTTGTTGTTGTTTTATCGCAAATGCAGCCTTAGCTATTTACTTTACTCGGTACTTATTGTTTTTCAGCATTGTTGGCGAGCTTTGTCGTCGTGTAGTTCGATTGTTGTTGTTGTTGTTGTTTTTGTTGTAGTGATTGTTGTTGTTGTTATTATTGCCATTGCATCGTTGGCATTGTCAAGTGGCATATTTTGCATTTACAATCAACTCGAGCGTTATTGTTGGTGCTTATATTGCTGTTGTTGTTGTTGTTGTAGCTGTTGTTGAACGATTTATTGCCACTTCCATGCATGCAGTTTGTGTGCTTCGCATATACCACAATATGCCAATCGCAGTGTAGTGGCATGCATTCTAGTGTGTGTGTGTGTATGCTTGCAACATATTTGTTGCACGCATTACTTTCATACGCAGCTACTGTTTGACACTTGCAACAAAGCGAAAATTGCTATCGTTTGCATTGTACATAAAGCGCTATCGATGACAGATACCGTTATATTGTCGACGCAAATATTGCCAAGTAGAAAGTATGGAATTCTTAGAGGAATTTTTGCACTCCTTAATGGTATCTTGGTCTCATACAAACTCGAGTACATGCTAATGTTGCAAGTTGAAAGGTGACAATTTATAAAATTATAGTTTGGTATACTGCTTTTGAAGGTGTCTTGGTTTTATATGATTTTTGTGAACAAAATATCTTCGAGGTTAGGCCAACTGACTTTCCATTTTAACACTGTCCATATATTTTGAATAAGTGACCACCTTTTGCTTGGTACGGGTTATTTATAATTCAGGTTCAGCTCAATATATTTGAATCCTTCAGCTACTTCTCTCTCCCTTCCACTCTTACTTCAGCCAATCAATGCCACAAGTAATTATATTCGCTGAACCTTGGACTTCAGGGTGTATACAAACTTCAGGGTTCATGTAGAGAGCTTGTGTTTCTTTTAGTGGTATGGTCAATAACTAACTTCATTTGCAAGAAATATGATTTCAATTTTATTTGCTATTATGCAAGCTTCACGTAAAACGGTTTGAAATCACCTGTTATTAATTAAAAAAATTGCATTAACCAACTGAGAATTGTAGTTGCCAAAGTTAAACGAACGAAAAAGTACAGAGGAAAGTCAAAACGATGTCAGATAATATATAAAAATTAATTAATTTGACACTTTGAGACTTCTAAGCTTTTCTTATGGCTTAGTAGCTTTCATATGAAAGCTTTGCTTAAGACATGAACCTACATAGAAATGAATTAATTTACATATGCATTGTAATCAATGCGTTTATTCATCTAAAATATTTATTATGCAATGCCACAATCTCCTTTTATTTCGTAAACTCTTCGAATTCCAACTTATACTCAGCGTTGGGAGCTTTGTGGTTTTTTAGTTGCATAAATTTGCCAAAGAGCGGTTAGTAGAATTTTTGCATATACATGTTGGTAGCCAAATCCGCGTAGCTTTCTAGCTTAGTTACCCATTGTGGGTATGTATTTCTGGACACACACTCACAAGCGCACACATATTTGTGGCGAGCAAAGCCAGCCACATCACAGCGCTGTGGCATATATGTATGTAACATGTGGCAGCTGGCTCTTTGCATACAACATGTCTGCTGCATAACTATGTCAAGCATATGCAATCAAATTAAACTCAACAAAATGCACTCAACTGTGTGGCAAACGCCAACCGACGCTAGTCGAACTTGCCACAAACAACAAAAACACACATGCTCTGCACACAACCTTGCTCAAATGGTTTTTTGTGAAATTATTGTTTATTCGCGTGTTGTTGTTGTTGTTAAGCTTTTTGGTGGCACATTTTTTCTTTCATTTAAGCAATGCGCTTAGTTAACACAGCTGACCGCTGCGCTCGCCTTGCAAAGCATGAACCGGCGCGCCACAAGCGCCACTGTAGTCTGCAGCAGCTCTTGCAACGCGCATCAATTTCATGCAACAGCATCACAAAAAAATGAAGAAAAAGCACAGCAATTGCCCACAATCCGGCGCGTTACAGCGACATACTCGCGCACGCTCGGCATTTATATGCGCGTCCGATTTTTTATGAGCCCACTTTGGCCACATTTTTTATTGGCTGCTGCATAAAAAATAAACTCTTGTTGCAAGCAACCGACAAAAATTGCATTCAAATGTGGCACATAAAGCGACCGTGTGCAGTAGTGGCCAACCACGGCCACATTTAGTTGCAGTTGTTGTACGAGCATCCACTGCTGTTGTTGTTTTTGTTGTTGCTACTGTAAGCGCTTAATTGAATTAGAAAATGGCAATGGGTCAAGCGCACATGTTGCTGCCACTGCTGCAGCAGTCACAGTTGCAGCAGTTGTTGTTGCTGTTGCTCGTGCCGCGTCGTTGACTGTCCTTGCCGCGCATGCCGCACGCTCTGTCCGCCTAACGTCCACTACCGCGTCGCATTCAATTGCTTTCTGACTTTGCCTCTAATAATCTCAGCCTTTAAAAGCATTTAACGATCGCTGCCACAGCGCGGCGCGCAGTCTTTTCCACATTTTTCATAAATCGCGCTTTTGAGGACGAAATTTTCATAGGATTTTGGTTGCAGTGCCAAAGCTGTCGCTGGCAATTGGATTACTTTTGTGCAGCATACATATGTAGATATTTTAATGTCCGCATGTATGTGCAACACTATTGTGGCATGCAACTTTCGTACCACTGACACGTTTGCATAATTTTCCTGCAGATTATTGAGGTCCACGGGGTAGTAAGTGTACTTGGTTATGTTCCAGTATGCTTAAATATATTAACTCTGTTGCCTCTGATTACAATTGACTCTTTATAAACAGCTTTGGTCTTTTTCGTTTCAGTACCACATTTGCGTCTATATTTATTAAGAATTCTTGGTTTGGAAATTAACATGCTGTTGCTGCAACATTGTTTCTTAAATTTGAATTCTTAACCCCAAAAAATCGACAGGTCAGTATGTGTGTAGGAATATGTTTGTTGTAAATTTTTTGCTCGAGGTTTCTAAATGGACAGTCCATAGAACTAGTCAAACTAGCCATACCAAAATCATCATAATTGAAATTAAAATATCTGAAATTTAATACCCTGGAAACATATAGTCATGTAATACCCTCATCTGTAATGTTTAAAAGTCGGTATACTCTAGGTTAGGTTAGGTTAGGTTTAGTAGTAGATCTCCGCAAATGCAGAGAAACTCACTGAGACAGATTCGACTGTCCATTGTGACACCCGGAAAAACTCCTAACGGATCACTAAGACCCTTATGTTGGGACGAAGCGCTTGGACTCAATCATAAAGTTCTTAAGTCGGGTAATGTCGATTCCAGTCACTTCACTGCGTTCGTAGAAAATATGCCTATCGAGGTGCTTTAATCTAAGTCTGGCGAACGCTGGACATTGAAGGAGGAAGTGCTTGAACGATTCCTCTTCGCCGTTCTCCAAACAGCTTTGGCAACTAGCGTCTGACCAGTAAGCACTCCAATGATCGCGGATAGATGAGCCTTACTCAGCGACAGTTGCTGCAAAGACCGTTTTCGATCCGCTGTGGGCCAAAAGGAGCTCGCTACTGCGCAGGTGCTGGTTGTTCTCCAGTGCTTGGCTAGCTCACTCAAAGACAGTGTGTCCAGCGCTCTGGAGCAAGTGGACCACGGACTGCGCACGCAATATTGCTAGGGTACACTCTCTTGCGATCTGATCCGCTTTGCAGTGTCCAGCGATTCCGCGGTGACCGAATACCCACACAAGTCGGATTTTAAAGTAGTTCGAAGCTACTGATAACGATGTTAGGCACTCCCTTACTAGCTTCTAGCGTACTGTCATCGAATCCAAGGACAGTATTGCCGCCCTGCTATCGGAGTGAATACACACCTCTCTGAAGGATACTGCACTTCAAAGCAGTATATCTACTGATACTTTGATGGTAGCTAGGATACTTGTTACAGAGTAATTTCACGAGGTTGGAACACTCACAGAGAAAATAAAGAACTGTTCACTAAACGGAGTTATTTCTAAACATTGTTTGTGAGGGAAGCTAGATCGCATCGATCTTAAGAAACATTCAAGGTCTTCTATTTAGAAAATGTGGGTTCTAAAAATATTCAGCTCTTCGGAAGATTACCCGAATCACACCACAAATCATTTTAAAGCTGTAGGACTAGATTGAAGTGATTTTTGTCTCTTTAATGGAGAGGTAATGAATGATAATCATTCGGAAACCTTATTAAAATCCGGAAGATCATCATAAACCTCTTAGGAGAAATTAATCCACGAATCCAGTGAAAGACCATGAGAGAACCCGGTATTACAATTGAATATATCCTAAATTTAGAGTAAATAAACCTTAAATCTTAAACCTTGAGTCATATTTAATGGCTTTTATATAAAATTTTGAATTTTTTTGTCAATAGATAACCTCAAAATCCAAAACTTTATGATATAAAATGTAAATTCATACGCAAATTAATGCTTTTGCAACCAGAAATCAATTCCAGAGTCTTAAGAGACGCCTCTCCATATTAGCTAATCGTTTTAAATAATCTCTAAAATATCTGTTCTCAAATTCTGCAAGTCACTACGAAATTACTTCGCTCGCTCAATATAAAGCATCACACATGCATTTTTTTTGGCACACCAAGCCAAAGTAAGCGATAAAGTATTACGAAAAAGTATTCTACTTAATAACCATTTTGATAAATTTGCTCATCAGTATGAGACCCTGAATTATCAATAGGCAACAAACGGGCGTATTTAGTGTTATTTTTTGCCAGTCTATGCCTGAGTGGAGCGCTAGAAAAGATCGACTATGGCGAAATGAGCACAGCTCTTTCAGGCAAGTCATGCACATAAATTGCTCTATAATTTTATTTTTACAGCTACCAAAGAGGCGGCTGCAAATCTTCATTTTTTTTTTTTGGGTAGATAGACAAATTGTGTGTGTGTGAGTTGGCGCTTATGACCGTTTTGGGTAAAAACTTCATTGGTAAATAGCAAAAATATTTCGTTGGCTGCCAAATTACGCGGCGATTAGTGCTGCTTGCCGGCGAAACAGTGTCTGTTTGACTGTTGTTGTTGTTTGCTGGCAGCAAGTGTTAGAGTGGTAGGCATTTTTGGAAAATAAACACTACCATTTTAACTACTTACTACTGCATAGAAAAGCATAAATAATACTTAAAATAAATAAATAAATAAATAGTGGAAAGGCTAACAACTAATTGCAAGCCATCTTCAATGGCAGCACACAACAATGGTGGACAATTTTAAAAACAATCTGCGAGATAATGAAGATATCCAATGGCTGATTGGTGGCTGCTACCACTTGCAATAGCTACGCTTAACACACACCATATATACATATATACATACACAAATATGCACACCGTCCGATCAGCAGCAATATTTTTAATCCCTTGGAAAAATAAAAATTAACTCACGCATGACGTTAATTGTCAGCAATCTCTTTGGTTTTACTTTTGTTGCTGAGTATTTAAGGTTTTACTGTTGTCTTTGCGTCGAGGCAAAGAAAACACAAATGCTTCAAGCACTACTTAGTAGCAGACGCTGCTGATGACAAGGCGACAATGTGACAAATGCGAGTATAGACCAGTAGATCGAAGTATAGAGGAAGGTTGCTGATTTTCTAGCGAAAAAATAATAAAAACAAATTATTATCAATATTTTGTAAATTATTTTCCACTGAATAATAGCACATGCTGAAATAATAATGAGTTGGGAAAACAGAAATCTCATATTTTTACAACAAAAAATCAGTTGCATCCCACAGCGAGATCGCCGCTTGATCGACAGCGAGGATCAGAGTGTATCTTGCTATGTATTTGCAGTGGTGAGGCGGCTTATCAGCGTCCCGTTGTTATCGCTTCATGAGTGCAACTTGCAAATATATGCATTTGTAGTGCACTTCTGCGATGCAAGATCATTTAGCGAACACCTTGAACCCAACCAGACATGAGTTATCAGTTTAAATGTTCATACCGCTCATCAACTATTGCAAGCTAGTTTTAAATGAGAACTAGTCAAAGTCAAATCGTTGCAATTCTTGGTGCACTCATTGAAAATATAGCGCATAAATCTGTGTACATATACTAGTGCGAATATCAACGCAGATCACCTGACAAATTGTAGGTTAGGGAACAAATATTTTGCCTTCAATAAACGATTTTCGATGAACTTCCTTCCAAAGAAATTTGGATTTCTACACTCTTATTTGTTTATATGATAAGAGTTTATTTAATAAAATTTTGAGTTCACCTTCCATCTCGTTTTGATCACATGATCACCAAAATAATCAACAAATTCACAATCTAATGAAAAATTTCTTCATCTGAACACTTCTAAAGACGATAAAACTCCAGAAGTCGTAAAAACTTCATCTACTAAGCCCTACGTGGGTTAAAAATCACTTAGATCAATCAGCAATCCAAGATCCTTCCAAACCAGTTAAATATAGTACTTCATTAAGACATCAGTTTTGATTGCCTGGAAAGTAGAAGTGATCTCTAAGTGATCTTCCAAGAAATTACCTACTTTTGGGTACACATTTAACTTGAAGTCAGCGCTAACGTCAGATTTAACTTAAAAATCCAAATTCCGCACTCCTAGCAATGATCTTGCAAAAATCAACTCCTCGAAGATCGCTGCGATCAGCAAGTAGAGATAGCACAGAGTTAATCTACAACCTGATTATGGTATTAAAAATATCAAAAATGTTGGTATGAAGATCCGCAACTAAGAACGTTATGCCGTCAGTAAAGGTCAATAATTATCACTGAACGCATATTTATGAACCTGCCGTAATCTCGAATATTTTCAACCTTCCAAGAACTCATCCCACAACTTTTAACGTGTCATAGTGTATTTTACGCTGCTGAGCCATGATAATAACTGTATTCCACAAATGACAAGCTGGAATTTTCTTGAGCATTAGCGAAAATTTTTAATTACGGCTTGCAAGCATAACAAACTTAAAATTTCTTTTCATATTTTCCACTGCGTCGTCGCAACGTACTGCTGTAAAAACATCACTCAGCACAAAATTTGTTTATCTTCCTGCGAAGGAACGAATGAAATGCGGCTGCGAATGAAATCCTGTCTACGAAAATCCCAATTCAAAACAAGTGCGTTGAAACGCCAAGCAATACAAATTGAACGCTGAATTCTCTGGATTTTCCAAATGTTTTCCAAGTGCATGCGGCTGCTCTTTTCCCCTTGTAGAGTGAAGAAAGAATAGCGGTCCCAAGCATTTACGGAAAATGTTATTTTTATAAACATTTAATAGCGTCGCTAAGCCCCGTCTTAGGCCCACCAGCGCAACTGCAGTAAACCCACAATTGTTGTGTGTCTTCCAGTCTTTCTTTCGACGTACAGATTTACTTTGTGGCAAACATATTTACATTTGTGTGCCATGCCCTGCGCTGTCATTGTATGCCTGTCTACTTGCCTCTCACTTTGCTTTTGTTTTGCTACCTTTTAAAACGACCTAATCTGCTTGCTTGTGTGTAAACTCCTTCGCTATGTCTGTCCGCCCGTTCGCCTGTCTGATTGTGTGTTATGACAAGATCATGAGCTCCGACAGCATTTAAGCAGCTATTAGATTTTGTAAAATGTAGCAGGTAGATTGAACGCTGAGCGTTGACTCGAACTCATTTACTCTCTCTACCGATCACGCTCTGCTCAGTTTAACGCGCTCGCGCTCAATTTTGAGGGGAAATGTCACGCATACAACGAAATCGCACAAATACAAGCGCGCTTCAAACTCACGCACACATTGAAAGCCTACGCTCTCGTAGTCTGAAGGCGATCGCATTAGCTCGCTCACAACCGCTTGCTGTATACACGATCGCTACTCATTCAACATGGCGCTGGCTCGTGCACGCACACATTCAACGCTGCTGGAGCGACTACTGCGGCGCTCTTGGCGATCGGTATGCGCTCGCCTCAAACTAACTGGTAATTCTCTCTCTCCAAATTAGTGATCTCCATTAAAGTATTTCGCACGTTGACAGCCTTACAATTTCCGCTGCGCTGCCGCGGCTATTTGTCTCTCCATGTATATTTGTCGCTGGATTGTGTATCTGGCAGCGTAAAGTTATCTTGTTCTTGTTATTTGTTGCAGTTGAACTGCATTTTTGTCATTTCATGGCGATTGCTTTGCTTTGTTATTTGTGTTGGCTGCAAGTAGGCACAGAATGACCGACTATAGATGGCGCTGGTGGGTCTGTTTGTGGTTTATAGAGTTTGGATTGGAAATTTGTATGCAATATTAGATGCTTTTGAAAAAAGAGAACGATGATGGAAGTTAAAGAAGCTTTATTGTGACTCCCAGAAGGAAGAGAATAGTCGTCGATTCTTTAAATTTTTTTTTGGGAAATTGACTTCTAAGGAGCCGATCATAAAATACTTTTTATTCATGAATGCTGAGGGTATAAAAGACTGGGATCTGGAACTGATTGTACCATAAAACGGTACTCTTTGGACCAGCCTGTTCAACGGCAATAGAATAAAAGCCCTTTATATTCAAAAAGTCTCTCAAAACCAAGGTTTCTGTCAAGTCCCTGACCAAATATGAGTTAGAAAGCTTGTAACTTCCAACAGCTCTCCACTTAGGTTCATTGCTGTCTCAACTACTCGAGAAAAAATATAATTTCAACCTATTTTTTGTACTTTCATAGCTTTTTCCACACTCACCAGTTGGTGAGACAAATTTCGCAAAACCGTTCAGGTGTAGAAATTGGTTCGAAAAAGCGGAATTACCGGAAAAAATGTTATGCTAAATTATAAAAGGTGTAAAAAAGCAAACCAAATTCAACGTAATGTAAAACCGCAAGCGTAGATAATGATAAATCGTTGAGGCGTATAAAAATCAAAGAGCTTGCAGATACCAAATTGCAAAGACCACAACTAAAAAGGTGTAGCCAAAGCAGGTGAGAAAAAATAGCGGATAAATGCAAAGCAAAAAAAAACATGAAATAAAAACAACAAAAAACTTGTAACCACATTAAACGTAGTAAGAACAACAACAACAACCACAGCGGCCGCAGCTAATTCCACACATTAACCACCAGCGGTGCAACACTTTCCTCATTTAACTTCATTTTTGCTTAATTTAACACAAAAATGCAATTGCAGCAGACACATAACTACAATAACAAAAACACAAACACATACACATAGCTGCATATAAAAGCGCTTACGAGCACTTAGTCTTGCGGTAAAACAAGTTAAGCAGCGCCAGCAAAACAGCAAAGCAGCAGGACAAGAACAACAACAACGCTGGTGCAACCTGAAACTATCGATCGACGTCGGCGATCGCTGCGACACGATCACATTTCACATGAAAGCAAAATAAACGTCATTTTACGATATTGTCTTAATCAATGAAAAGCAAGTCAACAACAACAAGAGACAGCCAGCGACTGTGGCGAGGAAGTGCATAAAATAAAAGACGAAAGCAAAACCAAAATCAAAAGGAAAAAAATTGTTTTCGATTACAAGCCAGAAATTCACACCACACAACAGCGCAGTGGCGACGATAAAAGCAAGCTTAAGCGCGGAAGTCAAGAGGAGGAGGTGGATATTTAGCTTAAACCGACAATAAAATGGATAAAAAGGCAAAGTACAAGGTAAAAAAAAGTACAAAGTAAAATAAAATGGTAAGGTGTGCTAACTAAAGCGATTTGCAGGCTTTGGGGGTACGCAGACAATCGGTGGGTACTTTTAGAAAGCGTCTCTATATCGGAACTAGCTAAGTCAGTGGCTAACTGGCTAAGCTGTTAACTATTTATGTCGCTTGGTAGATTGGCTAGCATGAATGGCTGGTCAAGCAGTTAGCTAGTTAGGCGGCACCCGCTGACAGTTTTAGAAATGCGATCGACGACACAACGCAGGCGCCAAGCAAACGAGGAAGAAGGGAGTCCACAAAATGTGGAGGCTAAGTAGACATCGGAAACGAATGAGAAAGTGAAGGAAATGTAGAAAACCAAAACAAAATAAGTTCAAAGATGAAAATAAGGAAGATAGAACTAATCTCTGAAGGAACCGTCGAAAAATTTCTAGCATGTATGGAGTGAGAAATGGATCGAGATCGAAGAAGGGGGTCCACAAAATGTGAAGGCCAACTAGCGAACAGAAAGGAATGAGAGTGTGAAGGAAATAAAGGAAATCAAAACAAAATATGTACAAAAATGAGTTCAAGTAAAATATGTATTATCTCTTATGCAATCGTCCAAGTAATCAAGCATATATGGAGTGTGAAATGGATCGAGTAATTTGAAGGAATTATTATATGAATGTGTTGATCTTGAATGCCATCCTCGAACTTGTCAAAGGCCCAAGATATGCAGGGATACACTTTTCTTTTTAAACAAGAGATCGGACGAAGTCAAATCTTGAGTTCTGGGTGAACAGTCACTATCACCAATTTTTGGTTTAGACATCTAGGAAATTTTGGTTATTGAAACTGAATACTTTGAAACGGAGTGTGTCATCACACATAGGCATTTTGAATATAATAGCCGTCAAGATCTTTGTCTCCCATTTGTGGACGGATATAAGGAACTTACAACCATCAATATCGACTTTTAACGACTGTTTTCGTTTTATTGCAAGACATTTTTGATTCAAACAATAACTTCTCGGTCATGCAATGGTGTTCCATGGATCTGGAATAGTTTCCCCAAATATACAAGGCTGTAATGAAACAGTTCATGGATACAATTCTTATGAGGTGAAGGTGGCCGACCTACAAATTAATATAAAACAATAAGAAGTAAGAAGAACTTAAGTAAGTTGATCTTTGGAGTAGATATGAACCAATCTCAGCCATTTTGAGATGAGATCACTTTTTATTAACAGTACAAAGGTTCTTGGTTATGCTTCAATATCTCAAATAATACGTCCGTTTTAAGAATTAATGTAAAAACTATTAATGAAAGGTGTTCAAAGACATGACTCATCTATCTTATCCATCTTCTTGCTTAGTATTCTTAATTCCAGCAAAGCTCCTTTATTTCTTTATACAAAGCTATTTCCTTTACGGCATGTAGTTCATAACATTTATGCACCTACAACGCTTGTAAACATTTGTTGTACCAGCGACAAAATCGCTAAAATTCCCAGGCTCTACAGCACAAGCAGTTACTTAAAAGAGACATCAGCAAGTTAATTCATTTTATTGCCGCGCAGCAGCAACTTTGTCAACATTTACGCGGTGGGCAGTGCCAATTAACAAATTAGTTTATTGCAATGGCAATAATGCGAACAGCAAGGGTAGTCGAAAACGAAACTGAGTCTCTTCACTCTGTGGAGGCGCTGCAGTTTAGTGGCAATGCGGGTACAAAATCAGGTAGGTAAGGGCTTTAAGCGCGCTTAATATTACTTACAACAACAATAATGTATTTTGTAACAACAACAACAATGTGTAGCAACAACAACAACAAACTGCACCGTATTCCCTTTCATTTGCTTCCTGCCCGCCATATCGACGTTCAATGACCGCACTCGTCAGCGCTCGATTTCGCAAGTCTTGGCCGCCGCCTCGCTGCAGCGCGTGTTTTTACAACTTAATTAGCGTCAGCACGTTTTTCGGCGCGCCAATACATTGTTACTTTTCGCTGATTCGCCTTAAATTTGTGCGCGGATTTTCAGTTTTCAATACACTGCCTGCCTTCAATATTGGCGCTGCGTATGTCGATTTGTTCTTCTGCTACTTTTTTGCTGCTTCTTATACGCCGATGTGTGGCCTCATCATAAATTGCAATTAATTTCGCTGACGCTGGCACTTTTTGTAGGTGTTTCATTTAACATTTTCAGCGCTGAATAATTTTAAGTTTCTTTTGTTTCTCTTTTGGCATGCCACAAATGTCTTTGCATACGAAACAACTTCGCTGGCCCATCAGTTGGTCAGCCAGCTGTCCGAGTTTGTTGTTTTACACAAGTCTTTTGTTTACATTTTTATTGTTTCCTTGAAATTGACTGTGCTTTTGCGCTGACTAACTAATTTTTTTTTGTGATTTTTTTCTCGCTGCTTACTCATTTTGTAGTTGTTATCATTGTTTACTGCTGGCCATATTTTATGCGGCTGAGTTTATGCGTCTGTTTCGCTTCGCTTGTAAAATGTTTACTTGCACCTTTTCACACTTTTGATTTCAGTTGCTAGCAGTAAAAGATCACTCCACGCGCCTTCACTTGTTGCCTTCACTGAATTTTGTATTTCATTATTTCATAGCTGATGAATGTTGTTGTTATTTTTGGTTTGGGGCTTTGCCAAAAATCGCTTAACTTGGCGTTTCATTAATACCGTTTATCAGCATTTGAAATCTACATTAAATATTTATTTGATGGCGATACGTTAAATTGCTTTGTCATGACAATGAATTTATTTGCTGTGCCTTGTTTTCGCTGTTAGATCTTCAAGAAACAATAAATATTATTACACTTTACGGAATTGTAAACAAAATTAATTGCTGCTAGTTATAAAGCCGAGATTTTATAACTATTTCGTGTTTAGTAACTATTTTTTATTTAATTTTTTGAAGAAAAAAAAGCTTCGCTTAGACTGCAGGTTGGCATACCCGTTATTCATCCAAAGGTCAGCAGTTAATTGTTGCAGGAAATTAGTTTCACGCACAAATAAATGCGTTTACGCAGAGCAGACAACATCATAAATACTTACAACAAGGTCGTATGTTTTTGTTGAGTAAACTTTTTTTGTATTGCAACATATTTGGTAATTTAAATAATTTCTCAAGTTTACATGCTTCAAAATTATGGTGTACATTTTCTGTGCTATGTAACACAGCAGGCATGCCGTTCACAGCATGCTATGTTACCGTATGAATTCCTATGCCAATTTATAGTTGAAGATTTGTCGGCTTCACACGTTCAATCAACCTAATTTTACTGTTTTTCATTATTTATTTCAGTTAAGAATTGCTAAAGGTCTCTTGAAGCTTCTCCATTGACATGAATTTGAGGTTAGATTGGACAGATTTATGATGTTGTGGGAGCTCAACTTGTTTAAAAAAATTCTCTCTATAAAAAATTACTACAACTGAGTTAGATTCCATGAATGAAGTACATTGACTGATGTTTTTTCAGAGCTTTCACTATATTTATATATATGGGATCCCTTCGAGCATAATAAGCTTATAATCAATCATTGTGAAAAGCGACATTGTTATTTCAGAACCAAAAAGTAACCAAAAGCACGGCCCACTCGAAAGCTCATCATTGTGAAAATCGACATTGATATTTCAGACCAGAAAAAGTAACTCGAAAGCTCATCATTTGTGAAAATCGATATTGTTATTTCAGACCAAAAAATGTAACAAAAAGCTCTGCCTGCACGAAAGCTCATCTTTGTGAAAAGCGACATTGTTATTTCAGACCAGAAAATTAACCGAACGCTCTGCCAGCCCAAAAGCTCTATCGAAGTAGGTCTTTTAAAAAAGCAGAAAAGCTACTCTATCATGTAATTCCAGTCGTTAAGGAGTTTAGGAGCTTATAATCCATCAGTGTGAAAGCGACATTGTTATTTCAGAACCAAAAAAGTAACCAAAAGCTCGGCCCACTCGAAAGCTCATCATTGTGAAAATCGATATTGATATTTCAGACCAAAATAGGACCCAAAAACTCTGCCAGCCCAAAAGCTCATCAATGTAAAAAGCGACATTGATATTTCAGACCAAAAAAGTAACAAAAAGTTCTGCCAGCCCGAAAGCTCTATCGAAGTAGGCCTTTTAAAAAAGCAGAAAAGCTACTCTATGATGTAATTCCAGTAACTTTATAAATGGCTATTGTCCATATACTTAAAATAAAGTAATCTTACAGACGAAGATTTTGGGATTTCTAATAGTTTAGACCTTTATGCAGCTATTACCATTATTATCCACCTAAAGTTTCGGCCTTCTGTGTTATGAATTTTGAACCTTTCCTGAACATTTTACACACCTAAGACCCGAAAGTCTTTCAAATCCAAAATAAAGCTCAAAATTATTTAATAATTTGGTTGAGAATTACAGATAAGGTTCTCAGAATGAAAAACAGTAAAAGCAAATAACTTACATCTAAAAATTTTTATACTCTCGCAACAAATGTTGCTAAAGAGAGTATTATAGTTTTGTTCACATAACGGTTGTTTGTAACACCCAAAACTAAACGATTTAGATATAGGGTTATATATACCAAAGTGATCAGGGTGAAGAGTGGAGTTCAAATCCGAATGTCTGTCTGTCCGTCCGTCTGTGCAAGCTGTAACTTGAGTAAAAATTAAGATATCTTGATGAAACTTGGCACACGTGTTCCTTGGCACCATAAGAAGGTTAAGTTCGAAAATGGGCGGAATCGGTCCACTGCCACGCCCACAAAATGGCGATAACCAAAAACACATAAAGAGCTATAACTAAGCCATAAATAAAGTTATGAAAATAAAATTTGGAACATAGGATCGCATTAGGGAGGGGCATATTTGAATGTAATTTTTTTGGAAAAGTGGGCGTGACCCCGCCCCCAAATAGGTTTTTTATATATATCTTGCAAACCAATAAAGCTATATAAACCAAACTTTCTGCAGTCGTTTTTTTAGCCACTTCCTAATACAGTCCAAAAATGAAAGAAATCGGATAATAACCACGCCCACCTCCCATACAAAAGTTAGGTTGAAAATTACTAAAAGTGGGTTAACTCACTAACGAAAAACTCAGATTTTTTTACAAAATGGAAAATGGGCGTGGCGTCGCCCACTTATGGGTCAAAAATCATATCTCAGGAACTATTCGACCGATTTCAATGAAACTTGGTTTGTAATAGTTTCCTTACATCCCAATGATATGTTGTGAAAATAGGCCAAATCGCTTCACAACCACGCCTACTTCCTATATACCAGAACTTTGAAGACAATCTGAATCGTTTACTTTACAATATATAAAGTAAGTACTAGTGAAGATATCGATGCAAAACTTTGCACAAATACTATGTTAATAGTGTGGCAGCCCCATTCTAAAAATCGCCGAAATCGGACCATAGATTTTTAAGGCCCCATATATCGAACACGAGGACCTCGGTGCTTCTAACCTAATATTATGGTTTCCAACTTTCAATGGACTTTATACAATATATATGACGAATATGTGGGTCAAATTGTGTATTATATAATACAAACAAAGTTAAATAAATAAATTGCGAGAGTATAAAATATTCGGTTACACCCGTACTTAGCCCTTCCTTATTTGTTTTTAATTAAATTTCTAAATCAGAAGCTGGAGAACAAATTTTTGTAAAAAGAGGTGAATTGAATTAAACTCGAAGGCTTGAGTTACATACACTACTTTTCCAACATTCTGCTGGCGCTCAGCCATTTAGTCGCAGGTGTCAACGCATTAAAGCATCAAAAGTATCAAAGCGATTCTCCGGCTCTCACGCTGCAAACTGCAACCGAAAACTGAGTGAATTAAAATGAATGGGATGCTGAAATCAAATCCTTTGAAGAGGCGCCGATTTCAATGAAGGGTGCTAATAGACAACATTAAAATACCACCAAAGCCCATTAAATTTGATTAAAAATGCGGACACCAAAGGGAAATAAAGAAAAACTAAAAAACGAAGCGAAAAGCGACAGCGTAATTAAATTAAAATGATAGGATAGCAGCATTGTAAGTTTGTCTTTGAAGAGCAAATACTTGTAGTTGCATTACAAAAGCAGACCACAAAAGGAATACAATAACAAATAAGTAATAGGAAAAAAAGAAATATTTGAGATAATACAGCATAAAAGTCAAAGATTTGACTCGGTAATCTCGCGGGCATCGTAACTCAGCGGACAGACATACAGCAAAAGAATCTCAAGCAACTAAAGTGAAGAATCCAAATTGAAAGCAGTGCCGGCGTTGTAAATACATACAGCCGCACAAACAATTTGACAAGCAACAGTAGTACAAAGCAGGTTGTTTTTGGAGAGATAACAAGCGTTGTTTTGTGCAACCAGCGAGTGAAATAAAATCAAAGCAGCAGCGAGTATACGAACAACTGATAAACGTGCTGTAAAACCATGCGACACTTTTGTCCAAAAAGCAATGGAGTAACGAGGATTCGCGCAAGCTTAAGGAATTAAAGCATTAAAAAGCGGTAAATCAAATTGTTAAGCCGCGCAACAGAAAAGGTATAAGGTGGCACTTGTGCTGTACTTGGATCGCATAAAATGTTTTAGTAGACATAAGAGAGTTAATTTTGAAATAAAAGTAATGAAATCAAAATCAAAGCGACTTTTAAGATGTGGAAACCCTTTCAATTGATTAGGGTTTGATTTTTGAAAATTTGGTAATTAAATGTTTAATAAAATGTCAACTGACTTCTTGTTTACAAAGGCGAATGAGGAACTTCCTCTGAGGAAATTTTTATTGTCACTTTTATTGCGTTCATAACTACTAAGCTAACTAATTTGTTGATTTTATGAGGTTTTGAAGTTTCAATGACTGAATTTTTGGCTATTTCCTCAAAAACTCTCGAAGCTATTAGTTAAAAATTATAGCTTTTCGATATAATTTAGAGTAATATATTATTTAGACAGTGTATTTCATCCTAGTGATCTTAATATAGAGCCAGTAAATCCTCAAAGTATTAACAAAATGTATAACGAAGGCGTTTAGTGAACCAACATAGTCGCGTTGGAAAACTATTTTGTCTGCGCTATATGGTGGATGCGATAAAACCTCCCAGCCGCGCTCCCGTAGCTTCTGACGAGTCAACAACGAAGTGTGTGGTCTGGCGTTGTCCTGGTGGAACACTACACCCTTCCTGTTGACTAATTCTGGACTCTTCTGGCTGATCGCCTGCTTCAATCGGTCCAGTTGTTCGCAGTAGATGGTAGAGTTAAGCGTCTGGCCATATGGAAGCATCTCATAGTGAATAATTGCCTTCTAATCCCACCAAACACACAGCAAAACCTTCCTAGCCGTCAATTTCGGCTTGGCCACTGTTTGGGACGACACCGGCCTTCAACCACGACCATTTTCGCTTGATATTATCGTATGTGATCCATTTTTCGTCGCCAGTCACCATCCGCTTCTGTTCTCGAGTTCGTTCTGTTTCAGCAGCATATCGCAGGTGTTGATTCGGTCCAGAAGGTTTTTTGCGTCTAATCATGCGGCACCCAAACATCAAGCTTTGTTGTGTATCCAGCCTTTGGCTGATGGTTTAAAATGGTTTGGTGACTAACTCACATCTCCTGGGCGATGTAACGAGATGCCATATGACGGTCTAACTTGATGTTTTCCATGATTTGATCGGTATTCGTCGTCACAGGTCTTCCGTCGGCTGGCTTAGCCATGGTGTCGTTTTCACCCGCTCTGAATCGTCGAAACCATTCCTCCGCAGTTCGAAGTGATAGAGTACCATCCCTCAAAACACCATACATATCACGGAACGTTTCTCTATCGGATTTGCCTTTAACGAAGGAAAACTTTAAAATAGCCCGAATTTCGGCGTTAGTGAACTCCATGTTTACACGTCTATAACTGTTAAACGCAATATCCAAATTAATCATGAATAGCCTCGTTTTGTAGGTTATGTCAAAATGTAATGTATTATATATAACCGCGAAATTCAAAAGTCAAAGAGGCGGAATACAAACGATATCGATAATATTTCCTTAAGAAACATGTAAATTTACTTTCTCTCCTCAAATGTATCATTGTTCAACTTTTGGCAAAGTATGGTCTGTAGATCCTCAAAATACTATTTGAAATGTGACATTTACATTTTCAAAATACTCTGAGAGAACGAACATTAATACATTTATAATTATTAGTTATTGCATAAACTATTTGAATAATCAGAATCCATATCAGCATTTCTAACTTACCCTATACCTACCCTATACACAGAGTATAAACCTTCCAAATTTCAGCTGTTCACTGCTACCAAAAACCAATTTATCTAGCAACAGACATTATTCAGGCATACAGTAGCCAAAGGGTAGCAAAGTAGATCAACATTAAAGGACACACGCAACTAATGGGTTTTACAACGCGTAGGAAAACAGCGGCCAGACGCGGCGCTTTCATGCAACGTCGAGCGGAAAGTGGTTGACCAACCAAACGGAGGTAAGCAAGATAAAAAGGACACAAAACGGTGGCTAGGACATGCGGAAAATGCAGGTTGCAAGCCGGTTTGCTCTTTAGAGCGCACAAAAAAACCATGAATGAAATAGTGCTAGACGAAAAACTTGATAAGCGCGTAATAAAATTATATGTATTTTTGGGCCAAATGCATTAGGTGACACTAAAAATGGTTTGCATTTGTGGCTAGCGCGTGTTTTTATCTGTCTGTCAGCTAGGAAATAAAGCAAACCGCGCTGTTTATGGCACTGAAGGCGATTAGATTAGTTTGGTTGTAAATGCGTGTGTGGCAACCCCCGCTGCGTGTCTTGCAACCTTTAGTTGAAGGGCTTGATATATGTATGTATATAGTAGTCACTACTTGAAGTGCAGCACATAAACTAGTGCAGTAGTTTTCAAAAGGGTGCTAGTGATATCTTAATTTCATATGTCAGCTACGAATTTCGACAGCATCCACTGCACTTTAAACACGACATGGGTCAGAGCTAACTGTAGATAACTATTTTATTATTTCCTTTCTTTAAGGCTTTCCTCAAGCGCTTATTTACTAGTTTTTCCACACGGCTGCTTGCGCGTCTGAGTGGCGGGCAGCTGCACTTGTTTGACCGCGTTGCTGCTATGTCGATTGCTCTCTATAGTACATTTGGTGGCATATCCGTTCGAGTCAGTGTAGTCCGCATCAGCAAACATTTACTTAATAGCTACGCCTAGTTTGCTGTAAATTTCCCATATTAAGCAAATATCCTGAGAAAATTTAGTTATCCTGCCGCCAGCCACCAGCCACGCACTTAGAACTTCAAGCATCTTCAGTCATTTCAAAGAAGCAGCAAGGCAGCCGCTGCTGCACTCAGGTTGCAGGTCCTTTGTGTACACAGGCATTTTTGTTTGTGTGCCTCAAATAGCGTCGGACGGCTTTTTAATGATGCAGAAAATCGCTATATTTGCTTTGTCTGCCGACAGCGAGATGCGAGATATATTTAAATGTTTTGTTGGAATAAAATGCATATGTCAATTGCTCCAAATAAAGCAATTCAAGCTGTCATACAAACATTTATATTTCATATATGTATATAGTTGTTTTTTGTTCATTGGAGCGGTACAGCTGTTTGTTGTCGTTGCATATTTACTTGTTGTTCCCTGTGTATTTTTTTTTTTGCCTTACTGTTAGCTTAGCCAACTACGCGTGTACTATTTATATATGTAGTGGTATGTAACTGCGATCTTTCTTCGTTTGCATTTTGAGTTTCTGCTTCGTGGTAATTTGATATGAATTTTCCTTTTTTCGCCACATTGACTTTTTCTGCAAGATGAACTCCGATTAATTGCGATGCAGGCAATTGAGCAGATGTAATAAACAATACGTAGCTCGGTAGACACAGGCAGGTATACATTTTACAAGTCGTGTCTTCCAAAATAAGCTGTATCCCCAATTGGCAATTTACACGTTATTTCTCAAGTCCTTCACATGTAACTCTATCCAGGCCACTTTAGATTTCTCCGCTGATAAGCATCTCTGTTGCGCTACCGGTAATCAATATGACTACTTCCTTCCTTTTATGTCAACCGTATGACTTTTTCGCTAAATTATACTGTTCTCGAGCTGACAAAGGACATTCTAGTACTTGACGGGAAATAAAAATGCAGAAAAGTGCGGTAGTCAGATCACTTTCATGCCTATCTATCAGCGCTTCACAGTAGACACAAAAGATCTGTAAGAATATTACAAGTTATCCTGAACTCTCTGTAGAAAGCAGAGTTGCATTTTATTCGATGGGATAGAAGATTAATGAGAGTAGAACAAGATCATATAGTTCGAGTTATTTCCGAATATATAATTGCTGATTTTCATTGATCCAAAACCTTCATCGATCTTCACACTTGAAAATGTTGCAAGATCACAGCAATAGGACGGTACTTCGAACATATCCACAGAAATACAAGCTTAGTATAATGTAGAAGGGTGGGAAAGTTATACAAAACAATAACAGAATCTTGTAGGTCCTGATAACCTTGGAAATGAGTTATATTCTTTGCTAGAGTTCTTCAAATTCCGTTATAACTACGCCTGATCCCTTAGTCAACACACAGAAACGGCTAAGTCTAAACCTATGAGAAAAACGTTTCGTGGCCTAAGGATCCTCGACGGAGGGGTCGGTTTTCGAAATCAAAGACGTAATTGCGAGATCCTATTATCTGAAAACAAAGTTTCGTTGCTGAAGGATCCTCGAACGAGCGGTCTGTTTTCGAATATAAATAATCTTTATTGCGATATCCTATATATTATTCTTGGATAAACTCCGTTTTCTATTGCGGATGAGATCCCATGGGCTGTTCTAATGATAGTTCCAGCAAAGTTAAAAAGTAGTCCAAGTTTACGATTAACAAAATGTCTAGTCCTAGTTTTCAAGCTTTTCGGGTCTTCCGCGTGCTCTTGCAAAGAAAGGAAGCTTAAACTTATCAGAGAGCTTTCGAAGTCAGTCCATATCTTCCAGGAATACATTAGCAAGGTTATTATAAAGTAAAATTTATGGATTATATCAACTTGAAAAACATTTTCTCACCCCCCTCGCCGAAACCTTTAGTAAAACTCTTCAAAACTAGTAAATATCATAAAAGCAACTACTAGGGCGTTCTATTGCTACATTCGCTAACCTAAACTGAGAGTCTCTCCACAGCCATTAATGCGTGTGTTTAGTAATTCATGAGACTTAAGAGCTGCAGTCAAATGCGCGAAAGTGCGAAGCAATTTCCAGCACTCAGCGGCAAATGCGATGTTTCAATTTTATGAATATTACTCAAAATGAGCTTCTAATGCTTCCCTTGGACCTCATGCCTTAATGCGCCTTATGCCTCTTAACTGCGCACACTGCGATTTTGCGCTTGAAAAAAGTAGCTGCTTGCAGCCGTTTCATGCAACATTTAGCAAATTGCTGCGCCACCGAGCCGCCGCTTCACCGGCGCATAGTTAATTGCAGCAACAAAGTCGGCAAATTATGAGCGACTTTTAAAAGCTTCAGCGGCGGCGAGTGAAAGTCGAAGTAAGTAATAAGGAAATGGCGAGCAGTAAAATCATGAGAATAACGGCCAAGGAAGGAAGTGTGGCAGGCATGCTACGTCAAGACGGCCTTTTGAGCGGCAGGTTCTCGGGCGGCAAGCGTATCTCGACGCGTGCTAGCAAATAATAGCAAAAACTCTAATTGGGTTAACTTGCTAAGTTGGCGGCGCGCTTATCGGCAAGGCGAATTGCTTAAAAGCGCACTACTTTGAGGTTAGATTACTTTTGATTTTTTTTCACGACAAAGTCTCGGTCCACTCAAATGCACTTGCAATCTTATTATGCGCACACATGCAACCAACCGACAGGTTCTTCGTGTTGCCTAAGTAGGCGCAAATCGCGAAATTCCGCTTGTTTTGCATATTTCAAAAAGCATTTTACCCACTCTGCGTTAGCCTTTGGCGCCTCGCTGCCACTAATGTCCTGCTGCCGTCAATTGTTGTTGTGCCTTTATTTTCCATTAGCCTTTCCAACACTCATTGCTGCATGCACTGTTGTTGCCTGTGGCACGTGGCATATGATGAAAAGTCACTTGCGTGTCAACGTCACAGCCAGCTCGTCGTTATCGGCTTTGAGTTAGTTGTCGCCGCTGTCGCTGCTGCCGTTGGTGGCCATTGAAATTAGCATTTCAGTTAGTGAGCTGCTAAAAGGCGTCCATTACGTGTGCCACTTTTTAACGGTCGTCTAAACAAATAATATGCTGGCCACCTATACATATATGTTAGCTGAAAGTGCTCGCAAATGCCGTGCATACATTCCAGCTTTTGGTATGTGGCAAGTGCGTATGTGCCAGAATTCACTTATGTATATGTACGTAGCGGTTTTTTGCACAATTTTACACACCTATCAACACATATCCTGCATAATTTATGACCCATTTGTGTCGCCATATTTCATAAATTAACCAAATGACCAAATTACCGCATGCAATTAAAAAAGAAAACACGCGGAATATATATAGCTTTGGGTGAGCGCTCGGGAGTGTATGTCGTTTCCGAGTTGTCTACAGTGAAGTGGTTAAGACCTTATATACGTTAGAAGTCATATTAGAAGAATTAAATATATTATTTAACGATTTTGTATAATTTTCCTTAAGACCTGTGGCATGTTCAACATTTTTACTCTGACTGAACTTGTGGAACTCTTAGTACTTCATGATATTTCGACTTTAAAGAATTTCAGAACAGCACTAGAGAATGTCTACTTTACCACTACGCAAGATCTCAAACCCATTTCTGCTCCATTCAACGCCAAAACAGTCTTTTATGACCTAAACCAGTTCTTAAACC